>NC_133660.1:219127226-219497226 GCF_037893015.1 Macrotis lagotis
GTAACTGTCTTTCTGAATACTGCTTCTACTTCTTCTGGGGACAAGTTGACAAAATCCATTCTTCTACATTATTAAAGTTTTTCTAATATTTGAAGACAGGTATGCTTCCTCCAAGCCTTCTTTTTCCTGTTGTAAGACTGTACAATTCATTCTATTAATGCAAGTATTCATGTTTTATAGACCCCTTAATGAAGACCTTCCTAGCTTTTGGAATATTCTTTTTTTGAAATATATTAATAATTGTATCAAAATATCACTGGTTTCCTTTGCAATCCTTTGCATTTTTTATGCAGTTAAAAATAATATTCTGAAAGAGGTCCAAAAGTTTAGACTTCTAACAGGGGACAGAATACAGAAAGTTTAAAGATGCTTTTATTCATGGTGCTCTCTTCTGGACACACTCTCATTTGCAAATGCCCTTCCTGAAAATGTGGCTCACAGAATGAACTGAACATGGTATAGTATATATGGTCTTTTCAGGGTCAGAGATGTTTTTAATCCAACCATATGACCTTGACATGTATGCCTATTCGATTTCATCTTTGCAATGGGGAATTTATGGGGGGAACACAAGCACAGGACACTCAGGCTGAGGATATACATTGATAAGTTGCAATCTGTCCCTGTGGAGGAAACATCAATGAGATTATACCTCAGAACTGAAATCTAGTGTTCAACTCATTAGGTTTGACCCATTTTTCTAGCCTTTAATGACATTTTTTGGATCTTAAATTTGTCATCCAAGGTATTAGTTATCCTTTCCAGCTTTGTCAGCTACACATTTGATACCTGTGTTCTGTATTTCTTCATGCAAGTCTTCAGTAAAATTATTCAATATCCCAAAGCCTAGATTTGGTCTCTGGGGCACTAGACTAGAGACTTCTCTCCAGGTTGAAATTGATCCATTAATGGCTATTTGTTGGGATTGGTCATTCTACCATTTCTGAATCTATTTAATCATACCATTGTCTAGCCCATACCTTGCTGTAGTGTTTAGAATGATAGCATGAGACTTTAACAAATGCTTTACTGAAATATAAGTAGATTATGTCTGACATTTTCCTGACCTATTAGCCTATTAATCCTGTCAAAAAAGAAAACTAAGTTAGTTTGATTTGACCTGATTTCAATGCAAATGCAAAGCAATCATATCATCTGTAATTTGTTTCAAAATTCTGCCAAACTGAAGTCAAGTATACTGGCCTACAATTTAAGTTTGATTCTCTTCTCCTTTTCAAAAACTAGCATAATATTTGTCTGTCTCCAGATCTGCCAATACCTGCTTTATTCTCCATTTTTCAAAGATCCCTGGAATGCTTCAAAAACATTAATTATTTTTAGCATTATAGAATACAGTTTATCTGAAGCAACTTGAAACATTTGAGAGCAATTCTCTCTTGGCATCATCTCATTTATCTTAGGTTTTAACTCCATGTTAAAAGTTCCTTGTTTCATTTTTTAAAGTATTGAATTATCATTCATATAAATCAAGAATTCTTTGATTGTTCTGCTTTGAATAGAATGAAAATTTTACACAATTTTGCAGATCAGAGTGCTGGGCCTGGAATCAAGAAGAATCAAGAAGTCCTGAGTTCACATCCCATCCTAGAAAGCTATTATTTGACCCTGAACAAGATTCTTAACCCCCAACTACCTCAGTTTCTTCAATTGTAAATTGGAGATAATAATAAATAGCATAACCTTCCAGGGTTTCTGCAAACATCAAATGAAATAGTGTTTCTAAAGTACAATCCAGCATATTGTAGGTACTATATAAATGTAAGTTGCTGTTGTTTTTCATTTATTATTATTTTTATCCTTATTTGCCATAGCAAATCAATTTTTTTCAGTGATTCTTAATTTAAGGTCCTTGAAATTAAATATATATATTATATAGTTAATTGTACATTTTCTTTTTCTTTTTCTTTTTCAGTTTTTTGCAAGGAGAATGGGGTTAAGTGGTTTGCCCAAGCCCACACAGCTAGGTAATTATTAAGTGTCTGAGGTCGGATTTGAACCCAGGTACTCCTGACTCCAAGGCCGGTGCTTTATCTACTATGCCACCTAGCTGCCCAAATTGTACATTTTCAACATAATTCAAATTTCAATATAATTTCAATTTGCAATATGATTTCAATAAAATTGGTTTCCTTTGCTATACTATATATTTTATTATTAAAAGTATTTAGAGATTGGATTTTCAGAAGACTGTCAAAGGGATCCGGGATCCACGCAATAAACTAGCTTCAGAACTCCACATCAATTCCCTCCTTCTGTCTAGGTATTCTACAATAATTCTCTTCTCCCACTATTGGCTCTTGCTCAAAGGTTCAATCTACCATGTTTCCCACAAATAGATCTGAATTTCTTATACTGGTAAATCTTCTTCATATAGAATGGTATATCACTGACTCTTTTATAGATTCTCTTCTTTTTAATAGAGAAATCCTTTCAAAGTCACGTTTCAATCATAAGGTATATGTCCCTTCAAATCTCAATCATATCTTTTATGATTTACTATTTATTTTTACATTGCTACAATAATTTTTTAAATTTTTTTATGGATTTTGCAAGGCAATGGGGTTAAGTGACTTGCCCAAGGTCACACAGCTAAACAATTATTAAGTGTCTGAGATCAGATTTGAACTTAGGTAGGTACACCTGGCTCCAGGGCCGATGCTCTATCTACTGGGCCACCTAACTTACCTGCTACAATAATCTTGTGAAAATAAAAATAAAAATAAAGTGAGAGAAAAAAAGTGTACTTCAGTCTGTGTTCAGATGCTTCCGGGATGGGTTTCATTCTTTATCATAAGTCCATCAGAGAAGTTGCTTCAAAAAATCTCAGTGATATCTAGAAGATCAGATGTATTTTTCTGAATCTAGCTAACTTTTTTATCACTCATATTTTGTGCATTTTTATAATTATAAATGGACTTGTATGTATGTATACATGTATGCATGTGGGTAGCAAGGTGGTAAGAGCAAAAATGAACCCGATAAAATCCTATGGAGGATTTAAGGAGTGAAAGATTATTTTCAGGGGCAGCTAAATGTATGGCATAGTGGATAGAGTAACAGTCCTGGAGTCAGGAGGACCTGAGTTCAAATGCATTTAAAATCAATGTTCTAAGAAGATGTCCAAAGGCTTCACAAGACTTCCAAAGGGTGACAGGACACAAAGAATTTAAGAATATTTTTATATATGTTGCTCTCTTCTGGATACACTCCTATTTGTCAATGTCTTTCCTGAATATGATACTTCCTATTTGTGTGGCCCTGGCAAGTCACTTAACCCTGTTTGTCTCAGTTTCCTCCTCCATAAAATAAGCTGGAGAAGGAAATGGCAAATCACTTTATTATCTTTACCAGGATAACCCCAAATGGAGTCATGATGGATGGATATGACTGTAATGATTCAACACCTAAAACAAATGTAAACATAGATCCAGTGCTATTTTTGTTATTGAATCTCTTCTTTGACAGTATTTCCTGTGAACAAATGTAATTCTATGTAGTCCCCATTACCTCACTGTGGTGTCTGACTTGGTAAATGTAGATATAGTTGGAAAATTTTCTTATTCTTTCTTTCTTTTTTTTTAAAGATTTTTTTTGCAAGTCAGTGGGGTTATGCGACTGTCCCAAATCACACAGCAAGGCAATTATTAAGTGTCTAAGGCCGGATTTGAACTCAGGTCCTCATCCACTGCACCATCTAGCTGTCCTCTTTCTTTATTTTTAACTTAAAAATTTATATCTGCATATATATGAATATAAACAAGTCTCACTAAAATATTTTAGATGCTGAAAAAGGAGATAATCTAGTTAAAGACATTCCTTATATTGCTAGTTTTTTATTCTCCAGTTGTTTTTTTATTCTCCACAGTGTGTGTGTGTGTGTGTGTGTGTGTGTGTGTGTGTGTGTGTATGTGTGTGTGTCTGCCATGACTAGTTGTATTCCCTGACCAAAAGCCCATTAAGAATATATTTTAGGGGTGGCTAGGTGGCGCAGTGGATAGAGCACCAGCCTTGGAGTCAGGGGTACCTGGGTTCAGATCCGGTCTCAGACACTTCGTGATTGCCTAGCTGTGTGGCCTTGGGCAAGCCACTTAACCCTATATGCCTTGCAAAAACCTAAAAAAAATATATATATATTTTTAAACTTGGGGTATCCAAACCATTTTTTTTTTGCCCCACACATTCCTAATAGTAAGAGATTTTTTAGGCCCATGTTGCTTAAACATTATGTTTATTTATAAATGGCATAATATATTACTGTACCAGTAAAAAATTATATATGTTATAAAATATAGTCATAAAAAGAAAATTAGAAAAAAATAAAAGTAGAATAAATTGATTAAAATAATTTTATTTATTAATAGTAATGAAACTACTGCTTTCAAAAATGTATATAGGGTTTTGGGTATTTTTTTGTGAGAACAATTTGATTGAATTACCTTTATTATTTTAGGAAATATAGTTTCAACCCTTTGTGATAACAGTGATTTGAAGGACCAGTTCTAAGTTAAGTTATTTCAATATTTGTTTTGAATTTGACTGCCATGACTGAAAAATATCCTTCACAAAGATTTGTGACCCCAAATGGCACAAACTTCCTCATTGACTGTGCTTTCTAAATCATTATACTTGCTTTCAATCCCTTCCACCAGTTATATAATCATAGAATCTCAAATGATTACTGAAATTCAGCTCAGAAATTCCCATCTTCCCTGAATGGGAGTGGGGATGTGACATGGTCTCTGGAGGACCAATCTCAAGTCCAGAGGGTGACTTCCAAATGGGGAGGATGGGGGAGTTGCCAAGTTGCCCAAATGGGCCTGTTCTAGATGGTACCTACCCTTCTGCTTTTACTTCTGATCTGTCTGAAGAGTTTGCAGTACCTGTCTCATGACAGATGGTTTTGGTGATGGAATTGCAGTGGAGAAATAATTCTGTAGCCAGCTGTTGAAGCCCCAAGCCCACAGGCAACATCACCCACTGGAGCCTTGTGACTCAAGTTGGCCACTGCTTCTTGCTTTCACTCCCACTACAATTCCCAGGTTTTCCCTTGCTGCAGTTCCTCCCACCTATAGGAACTTTCCTTATTCTACTCAGGGTGGACAGAAGAGTTAGATTGCATGAAAAGCAGAGGCCAAAAGAAGTGTGAGGTGGATGTTGTTCCTACAACAGAGATAAGGACTGGCAAGGCAATGGTAACTTCCCTTTCTGACAATTCCCTGAGGAGGAGCACAGCTCATAACCCATCCTTGGCCAAGGCAGGGGAAAGAGAACAGTAAAGACAGGCAGTCATTACAAAAAAAGAAAAGAGTAATGATGCTTGGTGATTATCAGTTGTTCTGCTCTCTTTATTTCTAGTATTTTTCTCACTCCCCCCCCTTGGATTATCTCATCCACTTACTGGAATCACTTTGGAGAGCATTCATTTAAGTCACAGTCCAGAAATTTCAATGTAATTCTCAGACACTGTCTTCTTAAATAGTTCTTCAATTCACAAACGCTTTTCCCTTGCCTCAGCAGCAATGAAAAAACTATGTTTCTTTCCCTAAATTTCATCAATTCTAATGAGGCTTTCTAAGTTTCTTCTAGCAGGGTCATCTCTCCCTGTGGGAATATCAGAAGTGAGTTAGGACCATCAGGTTTGTATTCTCTTGGAAGGTTCTATTACATCCCAGACACCCTGGGAAGATAGCAGACCTCTCTTTTGTTCACAACAGATTGACATATGGCACCCTCATTACTCCACAGCAGGGAAAAACTAACCACCACGCCTTTTTTCTTTCTTTGATCATTTCAGGATGACCTTTCTCCAGTTAGAATTACATTGTCATTTTTTAGAGCAAAACAGACTACTTCCTTCTCAGCAGGGTCAGCTCTGTGTTCTATGAGAAAAGCCTCATACTAATTACAAAGCTCCCAAAGTTCACCAGGTGCTTCCAAATGGATCGTTCTTCCTTTCTTCATCTGGAATGAATTCCTTCATCATCTCTGCCTCTTAGAATCCTTAAATTCCTTCAAAAGTTCAGTTCAAATGCCATCTCTTCCATGAGATCTTTTCCTGATATCCCAGGTTGTGGGTACTTCATCCACTAAATTATTTTATATTTACAATGCATCATTTTATTTTATACACACACACACACACACACACACACACACACACATATATATACATATACATATATTTGTCATTTCCCTTGACAAAATCTAATCTTGAGAAAAGGACAGCTTCATTTTGTCTTCATATCTATAATGCTTAGTAAGGCCTTCATTATCTAATAGAGATTTAAAAATCTTTTGCTGATGAGTCTTTTAACCTCTAGTCTCATTGTATTCTTCTCTGTCTCTTCTTTCTTTCTCCTTTTCTTATTTTTCTTCTTGTTTTCTACTTATAATTCTACCTCTAATATATTCTCCAACTGCTTCTTGCTCCAGCAGGATGGGGCCCCAAGAGCTGGATACTACCTCCAGTCCCTAGGGGGTAGCCCTGTGTGGGTCCTTACTCCTACCGTGATAGCTAATGAACCCCCACCAGTGTTCTTCCCATTATCTATCAACATGTAGGGTTCCATCCAGACCCTGCCACTTCCTCTTGGTAACCTTAATTTTGTCATAGTTCAGTTCATTATTTGTGTTTGACTCTTCATATCCCTATGACTCATACAAGTCAATGGGAATTTTTGACAAAGATACTGGAATCGCTTGCCATTTTTTTCACCAGTGGATAAAAACAAAAGTTAAATGATTTTTTTCTGGGCCACATAGCTGGTGAGTCTGTAAGATTGGACTTTAACTTTAGTTTTTCTGGCTCTAGGTTAAGCACTCTTTCCACTGAGTCACCTAGTCATCTTAATTAGCCCTTAGTAAAGGCTAGGATAATACGATAAGAACAATTTGTACAAAATATTCAAATGAAGGTTCATTTCCCCTCAAATACATATATATTATCCACAGACAGAATGAACTCATACTGAGAGTGCAGTAGTAATGAAGCATATATGAAGGGTATATGTGTGACAAAAATAATCCTTTACTCCTGGTACTGCAGGCCTTGGAAATCCTTTTTTTCCTTTAAAGTATTCATAAACCTCTCTTTCTGAATAAGGTATCTCCGGATGGTGGGATCCTAAGCTGACTCCCTGCTCCTTTCTTGGGTCTATAGTTGACTCCTTTCTCTGCTGCAAAGGTTCATGTCCCTTGAAACTACTTCCTCCCCCAAGCAATTATCTCTGTATCCATACTGCTCTAATGTCTCTCTACTCTAAGATGGATGTATTTCCTCCTACCAGTCCAATAGCTCTGATAACACTATATGGAAAGGAAAGGAGAGGCAGAGGAGTGAGAAAAATCTTTGTTCTTACTTTCTTTTCTCTGTTGAAGTCACAAAGTAATTCTTGTACAAATGCCTGGAATACTTGAATTTAAACTCTTCAATTCTTAAACAGCTTGTTTCCTTTAGATTTAGGGCTAATAGATATGATAAACTTTCAACCAATTGCAAGGTAAGTTCCTGTAGCCTCAGTTGCCTTCATCCAAGGACCAAGACTAGCCATAATCCTTCCTGAATGATGAAAGAATTTATTCCCCTAGTGTGTGAATAAACTGTAGGAAAACTCCTCAGTTCCTCCTTTAAACTTGTTAATTACATTTTTTTATGTTCTATAACATGAATGAAGATAACATATGCACATTTTTGTTTACTCTATTCTTAAATTAGTAAAAAAAGGAAACTCTTCCTATTCCAAATTCTTTAAATTTTATTCCAATAACCTTGAACAAATATAATTTGAGATCAACTGTCTACTGATGGATTTCATGGAGTCTATGAACTTGAATTGGAAAAAAAACCACATTTATTTTCCCTAACATCTAACTGAAATTCCTTCAAATAGGATTTAAAAAAAAATTATTCTCATAACAAGTCCTTAGATTTCAACCAATTTCCAAAAGTGTTCATGATGCAAGAAAGTGAAGAAGCCCTAGAAGCATCCATTGGTATTTTTACATTCTCTTCTTTGAAGGAGATCAATTTACATTTTTGGTATGGATGGTTATTATCAGGAACATTTAGAAAGTCATACATTTTCTTTATATTGATATTCATGCTGTTCAGTTGTTTCAGTCACATTCATCTCTTTGTGACTCCATTTGTCATTTTCTTGGCAAAGTTTGTCATTTCCTTCTCTAGCTCATTTGACAGATGAGGAAACTGAGGCAACAGAGTTAAGTGACTTGCCCAAGGCTGTCCAAAATGTCTGCAGCTGAATTTGAATTCAGGTGGATTTGAACTCAGATCTTCTTCAGTCTATGTCCAATGCTCTAACTAGCTGCCTCTAGGCACATTAGAATTGGATTTGAAGTAAAAAATCTTCCATCCAGACCCTGTCACTTCCTCTTGGTAACCTTAATCACATATAATTTCTTCTCTTCTTGGGCAAAATAAATGTAATATACTAAAATGCTGACAATTTCTCTTCTTGACCAACTCAGGGGGACTTCCCTGGTCCCCAGTCAAAAATTATCTTTTCTTCTACAGAACTGTATTCTGTTCTTTCATCTGTTTTTTTCTCACTATTTTGTATTAATGTTATTTCTATGCATATATGCCTACGTCCAAATCCAATTCTGATTTGCATGGGCAGCTAGTTGATAATAAATAGACAGTGGTCATAGAGTGAGGAAGACCTGAGTTCAAATTCAAATGGAGACAATTACTGCCTGAGAGGCTCAAATAGGCTGAAGGAAGGAAGAAATGGTAACACATTGCAGTATCTGCCAAGAAAATCCCAAATAGAGTTACAAAACATGATGTTTAATAAGTCCTTCCTTCCTTCTTTCTTTCCTCTTTCATTCTTTCTGTCTTGCTTCTTCTTTCTCTTCCTCCCTCCTTTTTCCACCTACCTTTCCTTCCTTTCCTTTTTTCTTCCTTTCTTCTTTTTCTCCCTCTCTCCTTTCCTTTCTTTCCTCCTTCCCTCCTTACTTCCTTCTTTCCCTCCTTCCTTCCCTCTCTCCTTTTCCACACTACCAAGAACAGTCTTTTTGGAAATTCGCTTTTTTATTGACACTGAGAAATAGAAGTCTAATTAGCATTTCCATCACTCCAGTCATCATATGTGACAGTAGATTGGCTGTAAGCATTACAGTCCTTGAGCATAAAGCTGTTACAGCATGGAGACTATTACAGAAATATCCCTAAAGATATATCTACAGGAACATCATTACCATCATACTTCTAAGATCTGTATTTCCTCAGTATGGGGATTTCCTTCATCCACACAGATCACAGCCCCTCTAGGCTAGAATAGATGTTCTTCATGAGAGTCATTTGGGTTGAAAAAGTTGTCACCCTGTGGACAAGCTGGCAATAAAACTCCCCAAATTTGCTAGGCTGTTTCTCAAATAGTAGTCTACCTTCAGGCCTATATTCAAAACTCAATACTATCTGCCAGAATATATATGCTTTATGAGTATAGTCTTTAAGAGTTCAACATCTCCTCCATGCCTCATAAACAATAAAGGCTGACATTGGTGCATCAATTATGAGTGTAATAGCTTCCTTTCCTGTGGTAGATTTTGGTTTATGTAACACTTTCCCCACATTGAACCTGGGAGGTGGATGGCCCTTTTACAGATGATGAAACTGATGGTCGCCCAGACCTTGCGAGTTCTAACTTCTCAGAAGTTATCAAAAATCATGAAGAACAAAAAATCGAGGCAAAAACAAAATCCTTACAAGTCTAGAGGATCACTCATGTTGTTATAAAAGCAAGCAAAGCTCTCCCAGAATCTGAAGTAGTGACAAGCCAGTTGTAACAATGCACAGGCCACTTCCCAGCACAGCAGGGGTCAAGGAGGAAGCAAGGTGAAAGAAGACAATAGGATAGCTGTTCAAATCTACTAAACATCAATGAAATGTTAAACAACGAAATACAAGGAGAGGTCTTGCCTTGGTCACCTTTAAAAAAATAGGATACTTCCTGGAGACACAAACACACACACACACACACACACACACACACACACACACATACACACACACACACACACACACACACACACACACACACACACACACAGAATTAAATTAAATGCAACATTTAAGTATTTACAAAGCACTTTCCTTGCAAGAATCCTAAATGATTGGGGGGGGGGATAGAAATAGGAGCAATTTCTCTTTTTTTAACCTCATGTTATAGATTTTTAAAAATAGGCTCAGTTAAGTGAGTTGTCCAGGGTCACACAGCTAGTTGGAGTGAGAACCGGTATTTCAAGAATCCAAGTTATTCCTGTCTCCATCTCTGACACTTTTTCTTCTCATTACAATACACACACATGCACATAAACACACAAGCATACATTTATCAAAATTCTGCTGTGTTCAAGGCAGAGTGCTACTCACTATGAGAACTGAAGAGAAGAAGAAGATATGATCATGCAACTCCTCTCAGTAGTTCAGTCATCAAGGACAATTCTGAGAGACCTGTTAAGGACAATGACATCTACATCTAGAGAACAAACTGGATTCTGAATGTAGAACAAAACACCTTATGTTCACATTTTTAAAAATTTCTATTATATATTTGCTTTCTTTCTTATAGTATTTTTCCTTTCCCCTTAGTTCTAATTTCTCTTTCATAACATGACCAATAAGGAGTTATGTGAAATACAAAACAACTTTTACCAGTTTGTTTACTGCTTTGGGAAAGGGGTAGGGAAGGGAGAGAGGTAGAAAAATATGAAACTCATAAACTTGCAAATGGATGAATGTTGAAAACTACCTTTGCATCTTTGCATGTAATTGGAAAAAGTTTATTTGATGAAATTAGAGAACAGCTTGATAGTGGCTATCTAAGGATAGATCTTGCCTTAGTGGACTTTAAAAAATAGAATAATTCCTGGACACACACACACACACAAACAGACCGACAGTTGAAGTTCAAAAGGCATAGATCTCTGGCAGCAGAGAAGAAAGCTACCAGGCTATGGATTCAAGAGGGAGCTAGTCCTGGTCATTGAGAACTGAGTCATAGAAAGGAACAGAACCAGAAAGTTTAGTCGTATGACCTACACAGAAGAACCACCCAGGACCAGGAGCATTGTGCAAATGACAAAAAAAAAGGAAAGGAACTTTGGGGTCCTGAAGTACTAGAGATTGCTTCAGTCATGTGTGTTATATATGTGCCTCATTAACAAGGTACTCTCAGTTTAGGGCCACTTTTCTCACTGGCACTGGGCATATTTGGGGGAGAGTGTGCCCCTACTTTACAGAAAGAATGTTTTTGTAGCTATTGTTCTTATCGTGTCATCTAATATATATATATATATATATATATATATATATATATATATATATATATCTGTTTTGAACTAGCTGTGCCTATTGACCAATTATTAAAGGTAAAGGCATTCGTGTGGACTCATGGATTGTGTTTTAGGAATGTGGAGATTTCCTTCGAATTCAGTTATGATGTTACATCTTTAGTAGATCCAGCTCATGAACAGAAGTCTTGAATTGGGGTCTAGATTCCAGAGGAGGCACTGTAGATGTAAGAGATGTTAGAGATACTATTGATAATAATATCTAATGGAATGAATGTGGGGTATGAGAGAGAAGAAACCTAGGTGTTTGGGAAACTGGTGGTGCCAAGTCCTATAAAAGACAACTGTTGGGTATGGTGCAAAGAGCCCAGGATTAGGAGCAGAGGACCTAAGTGCAAATGCTGATTCTGCTACTTAAGACTGGTGTGATTTTTTGTTATAGAAATCATCCTCTCTGGGCTTCACTTCCTTTGTCTGTAACATGAGAGACATGGAATACATGATTTCAAGGTCATTACCAACTGCAAATCCCATGGACTCCCAGTTCTCAGACACAACTAACACTCATTCAGACCTGATGAAGAACATTCCATTTAATTGCAAACACCTCAGAGAGTCTGGAGCAATCGGGATGTTGCTTTAACAGCAAATGAAACCCTGAAGGCTCATTAAGGATCTGAAGCAGCAACAACCCAGTCAGAGCTAATGTGAAAGTGGCTCATTAGTGCAGCAGGAAATGGAGGGATCAGAAACTGATGAATGAGCTTTTACAAAAGACTTTTTCCTCTACCCTGAATGTTCTCCCTTTATCTCCACCTGCTGGAATCCACTGACCCTTCAAGACTAGACTCTGGTTGTCCCACTCTTCCAACAATGGCTCTGTGCTTTGGAGAATTCCTGGTAATTGTCCATTGTCCTTAGGCAATGGTTGACTTTCTTCACTAGCCATAGAATCTGAAGGAGAACATTTTAGCTGAGGGCAAACCTTTGGAAAATTTTACACAGTTGGAAAAGGCAAGTAAATTTTACCCTTAAAAAATAACTCCATTTTGGGGGCAGCTAGGTGGTGCAGTGGATACCAGCCCTGGAGTCAGGAGGACGGGAGTTCAAATCGACCTCAAATACTTAATTATTCCCTAGCTTTGTGACCTTGGGCAAGTCACTTAACCCCCATTGTCTTGCAAAAACAAAACAAAACAAAAAAGTGACTGCATTCTTTTTAATGTTTAAAAAGAAAAGAAAATTAAGCATTTGCTATATGCAAAGTCCTGTGCTAGTTATTAATGATACTAAAATGAAAATTGATAGAGTCTTTGCCCCAGAGGAGATGAGCATAAGAAGATAAGAGTACCCCTCTCTCTACCTACCTATCTTTCTATCTCTAACATCATTGGATCTACTAAGTAGAATGCAAATTCCTGGAGAGCAGGCACTAATCTTTCTATCTTTCACTTCTTTGGATCTACTAAGTAGAATACAAACTCCTGGAGGGCAGGAATTATGTCTGTGCAGTCTCAAGATTTACTATATAAGAGCTTAGTAAATACTTGCTGAATTGAAATGAATTTCATCAATGTAAATCCTCCCTCCAAGGGTTCAGACCTAAATCTGTGCTTAACATCTCATCCTGTGAGACTTGACCCTTTCCTACTGCAAACCAATAGGGGGTTCACATATAATTTTATATATTAAACCAATTATGGAGAAGTCCTAACTGCTGTAGAGCAACTAGGTGGTTCAGTGGAGATAGCATGTAAGGCCAGGAGTCAGGAAGACTTCTCTTCATGAATTCAAATTCAGCCCCAGACACTTACAAGTCACTAGCATGACCCTGGGCAAGTCATTTTACCCTGTTTGCTCAGTTTCCTCATCTGTAATATGAGCTGGAGAAGAAATTTCAAACTATTTAGAATCTTTGCCAAGAAAACCCCAGTAGGGTTCACAAAGAGTTAGACATGACAAAGCAAAAGCCTTTTTTTTTTTGTAATTTAACAAAGCAGGAAACTAAAGGATTGTCTATCAATTAGGAAATGGTTCAATAAGTTGTGGAACATGAATATGATAGAAACTACTGAGAGGTAAGAAAAGAGGAAATAAATGATTTCAAAGACATGTCAATTTATATGAACTGATGCTGAATGAACTAAGCAGAAGCAAGCAGAAGCAAATGAATAAGTTATACCAAAATGTCAATATAAAAATAAATAATTTTGAAGACTTTTATAATGAGTAAAATGAGCAGGACTAGAAAAACAGCTTTCATAATAATAATACTGTAAAGATAAATAATTTTGAAAGCTGTAAGAATTCTGATCAATAGAATGATCTTTGATTCTTGAGGATTGATGAAACGTGATTCATGACAGAGCGGTAATATTTAGGGTGAAGAATGAGACATATGTAATTTTTTTGGATAATCATTTGAAGAATTTGTTTTGCTTTATTCATATATGTTAAAATTATTTTCCTTTTCCCTTCTTTTTAAAGAAGTGGGAGAGAAAATAGATTTCTGCTCCTCTTTTGTCTTCATGCTACAGATGTGGAGAGATGTTACATATATGAAATATTGCATGCATTTGAAGTTGAGTATTATTTTACTTAATTATTTACTTTATTACAAGAGACCTCTTAGGAAGTAGTAGAACTATGTAAGTGTTTGGACTATATAAATAAAGCATCAATTTTTTTAAAGAGATAGATGTGGAAGTAAAACTGATAAGATTTGATGACTTATTAAATGTCTGTATAAGAGAGAGAAAGTGAGGATGACTCTGAGGCTATAGACTTTCTTGACCAGAATGAAGCTGGGTACCCCTTAAAAGAAAGAGTAAAGTTTGGAGAAAGTGTAGGTTGGAGGGAAAAGATAATTAGTTCTTTTTGGATATAGCGAGTTTGAAATGTTTAGGTGGCATCCATTGAAGATTATGTCAATGATGATGATGATAAAGAATTTATTATGTACTTACTATGTGTCAGAAATTGTAAAAAGAGGCAATGATACAGCCTCAGACACTTAATAATTACCTAGCTGTGTGGCCTTGGGCAAACCACTTAACCCCATTGCCTTGTAAAAATCTAAAAAAAAAAAAGCAATGATGATGCAATGATGATTTCTTTCTTGTAAAAGGAAAAAACCGAGCAACTTACAAGCTAAAGGAGGAAGATAACACATAAAGGAGGGGAGTGGGTAAGGTAGAGTACCCTTGAGGAAGTGGCATGGAGGACAGACACTTAGCAAGCTGAGGTACATAGGTAAGTAATGGATAGAGCACTGAATCTGGAGTCCAGAAGATCTAAGATCAAATCTGGCCTCAGTTGCTTAATAATATGTCTCCCTGGTGTCTGATTCACTTTCCTCAACTGTAAAACAGGGATAATATTATCATGCATCCCCAGGATTGTTCCCAGGATCAACTGAAATAATACTGACAAAATACTTAGCACAGCAACAGACATAGAGGAGACAATAAATGTTTATTCCCCTTCCCCCTATATAACAGAGAAAACTTCAAGGTCAGAAGAAGGTGATTAAGAGATTGAGGTCAGTGGCCAGAGTGCAGACATGAGTTAGAAATGATGGTTGGAGCCTTGATCCAAAAGGCAGCTCATAATACATGCCTGCAGCTCAGGCAAAATTAGGACTGAATTTATAATATTGGAATGCTATGTGGAATCCACCAAATCTAAGATTTGGGGAACCCTTACATATATACAAGTGGTAATGGAACCAAAAGAAGATGATGAGATCATCAAGAGAAAGTGGTAAAAATCCCTCCTTGGGTGGACCTATGTCTCTCTGTTTTATGCTTCACTTGATACTAATAATTAGAAGGTCACTGAACAGTTATTCATTGTTGCTGCTTTCAAAGTATTTGCTTGGGGGAAACCTCAAGTCTTACTGAAACATTTTTTTTCACAGTAAAAAAAATTCATGTACAATAGTATTTTGCACCGTTGGATTAAGTGTGTGAATAGAAGGATATGGTCAACTGTAGAATATCATTAAGAAAAACCAGGCAGTTCTCTTTTCATACCTTCATTAAGGATGCCTTTGATGCATGTCTAAATAGTTCTCATCAAGATTTTGTAGAGATGGGAAAACAGACATGGATTGAAGGTTATTTTCTTAGCTGCCTTCAGTGGGGGGAGGGTGGAAGTTATAATGAGATCTGTGATTTTTTTTTCTAAGTCTTCAATACTTGCTCCTCTTTTAGGTACTTGGAGAATTGATCCTGTCACACATCATTGAGTTTCCTCCAGTATAATAGATCCACCATCACCAGCCTGTGTCTTCTTGGTCAAGTCACTTCTTCCCATCTCATTACCACTTCTACTTCTCTGTGCCTTCCATCAGGGACAGCAATATTAAGGTCCAAATTCACTGACGCCACTGTCACTGATGGACAGAAGGATTTGTGATAGAAATATTTAGAGACTTTATTGCTTATTTATATACAGACCCTGTTTTTTTATTAATTCACTCTTTCCCTTCTGGTTTAATTCTTAAATTCTCTCAGCATAGTACCTCACATTTACATAACACTTTAAGGTTTGTGAAATATTTATTATATTCATTTGATTCTGTTAACAACCCTGAGAGGCAAAAGCTACTATGACCCCCAATTAAAAAATCAGGTTTTGACAATTTGTGTGTCTTGCCAGTGCTCTCATAGTCAGTAAGTTTATAAAACAGGCTTGTAACAGAGTTTTAAGATACAGAATAGAGAGTAATTAATCAAGACTAAGCAAAGTACTTTGGGGGTGTGAAAAGAGAGAGAGAGAGGGAGAGAGAGAGAGAGAGAGAGAGAGAGAGAGAGAGAGAGAGCGAGAGCATGAAGATGGGAAAAGTCAGAGAAAACAGGATTCTGATAAGGGTTTTTTTGTCTAGTAAATAGAATACATAAATACATAGAATACATAATGCAAATAAATACATAAAGGAAATAGAATGCATTAAGGAAATAGTGAGAATGATCAAAGTTTAACACTTTCAATTTATAGATGAGGAAATCAGAACACAAAGAACTCAAGTGATTTGTCCAGAATGATCTAGCTAGTGTACGAGTCAGAATTTGAACCTAGATCCTTGCTATTTCAAGTCTAACATTATACCATCTAGCTGCCAGGTTACTAAATTGCCAGATTTTAGAGGGTGTTGAATTCCAGGCTGAGGAATCTATGCTTTATTGAGTAGGTAATTAGAAGCCTCTGAAATCATTTAAGACTCCTGGACCTCAGTTTCATCATCTGCAAAATGAGACAGCTGAATTACATGACCTCTGAGGTTTCTTTATATATATAATCTCATGCTAAGATTAGGGTAAATCATTATAGAAAATTAAATTATTGTAGTTTTTGACTTGTAAACCACTTCCCTCATTATCCTATGAGGCAAGTAGGTCTAAAATGATCATTCTCATTTTACAAAAGGGAATCTGAGGCAGAGTACAGGAATGACTTGCTCATGGTTAATGTTAGAGATAGAATGAAAATCCATATTCCATATCTAGTGGTCTTTCCAACACATCTTACAACCAGTCTAATAAGGTAGCATTTAGCAATATGAGTCTTGCCTCTTCCACAAATCTTGTATGAGATTACTCAAGTCCAACCTATTGCCATTCTTCACTATTATTACTATAAACTGTATCACATCATTTGCTATTTTATTATGTACTCCCTGGAACTTGTCTGATCTACTTCCTATGAAAAGGAAGACAGCAACAAGGAATGGAAATTATCCTGCATCTGGGTTTGAATCCCAATTTTTACTCACTTCTGTAACTTTCCATCTCTGAACGCTAAATTTTCTTGACTATGGCATTTTCCATGAACCTGTAATCTCATCAATGCTTCATGCTAAGTACTAAATCATGTTTAATGAAGACTTGAATTTCTGTAAAATCTACCTTCACAGCCACCTTGGGAAGCAGGGCCAACTATGATTAAAAATCCCATTTCAAAGATGAGGACAATGGAACTTAGAGATTAAACAATTTGACCTAAATCATCCAATTAGAACAAGAACTCAGGATTCAATCACAGGTCTCATGATCCCAAGAGCAGGAGTCTTGTGCCCCACATACTGCTTAGAGAAATCAAAGGAAATAGATTTGAGCCAGTTTCAAACATGTCTCATGTCTCTCCATCCTTGGCCTTTTTTAACAATGGAGGAGGACTGAATCACTTTTTTTTAGGTTTTTTTTGGTTTTGTTTTGTTTTTGCAAGGCAAATGGGGTTAAGTGGCTTGCCCAAGGCCACACAGCTAGGTAATTATTAAGTGTCTGAGACCAGATTTGAACCCAGGTACTCCTGACTCCAAGGCTTGTGCTTTATCCACTATGCCACCTAGCTGCTCCTGAATCACTTTTTAATCTCCAATTCATTTTTCTTTTTTTTCTATAACTCTTTCCCTTCTCTCAAATGGATAAAAACCCAAGATGCTAAGGGAAAGATGGCAGGGCCCTCCTCCCCTTCTTTTTGGCAAATGGAAGCTTCAAGAATAAAAAAGAGAAAATTCTTCTGCTGGTGTTTTGAAATCTTCCCCACATCTTCTATTCCTTTACAGCACTTAAAGAAGAATCCAATATTTTCTGGGCTTATCTAAATTTTGGCTAGAGAGTGATACTGCTCAATCAAGGGAAATAAGACTCTGGAGAGCCACATACAAATAAATTTTACAACTCTGAGAAACTGAACACAAATTCTTGGACATCCTGAATTGTAGGCACTCTTTTTATTCTAAGAATCTATTCCTTGATGTTGAGGTTCTTAACCATTTTTGTATCATGGATTGCTTTAGCTGAAGATCTGGTGAAACTATGGACCCTATCTCACAAAAATATTTGCACGAAATTAGATATTTGGGATTACAAAAGAAACAATTATATTGAAATGCAGTGATCAAAAAATTAATTCATAGCCCCCAAGTTAAGAATTTCTGGCTTAATCCCAGATTAAGAAAACCTTAGGTTTTCGCCTCTACCTTCTTTTTTCTATCTCATATTCCCACAGGACTGAACTCTAGTTGGGTGTTGGTGTTAAGATTCTCATCTTTTTCACGTACACAATCTTAGGAACCATGAACTGTAAGGTGCTCATATAAATGACATGTTTTTGAGGGCCTAAAACCATTCCTAGCTGATGAGTTATCATAGAAGGGGCCCCTGGGCAGGGTGTTGTGACCTATTGGAGCTTAAAGCATCATATAATTTGTCAGAACCAATTAGGAGACAGAAGGATACCTGAGGGAGAAGGCAGGACTTCATTTTGAACCAGGCCTTTAATCCTGGCCCCAATAGGGCTTCCTCAAAATTGGGCCAAATTCTCTTAACTATTTGACTTTGAGGTTGCCTTAGTTGGAAGAAAGAATCCTCTTGAGACCCAAAACTTGCCCTATTAATGTTAGCACTGAACATGATCATCTCCCAAATTAGTGAGAGTAGGTCTCCAACCTGGTTAATGGCAATTGAGTCTAGCCAGAAATGTACATTAATATTTTTCTTAGTGTAAGTTGTCTTATTTAAGGACAAAATTACTGATGAGTCCAAAACATCTTAAATTTTAATCTATCCCATTCCCTCCCTTGGTTTCAACTCTCTATTCTGTTATGTAGGTCATTTCTGACTACTACAAGATCTCTTTAACAGAATGTCAACATCTCAAATGCAGAATATCCACAGCCAAACTACATATCAACTCATCCTTTATTCCCCAAATTCCTATCTTCCCAACTTCTCTATTTTCTTTAACGACCCAATCATCCTGAGAAATGTATGACTTAGTAGATAGATTGCTAAATTTGGAATCATGAAATGTTGAGTTCAAATCCTGTCTCTCAAACTTAATTTGTATGAACATGGGTCAGTCTCTTAATATATGAGTCTCATTTTCCACATTTATAGAGTGAAGGAGATGATCTCAAAAGGTCCTTGTCAATCCAAAATTTCAATAGTGAGTTGAATTTTCTCTGTACCAGAAAATACAAAAAACATTCTACAAATGTCAAAGATGAGACTTATGGAAAAGAGTAGTGGAAAGAAAAACAGAGTCCAACTGCAGACATATGCTTTGACCCTGGGAAAGTCATTTTCCCTTCGAGTGTCTCCCAATCAGCTCTCTAAAACTATATATTATAGAATAATAAATGATCTGCATTAGTTGAGAGAATTTACAGAATTTCCTCCACCAATGAAATAAGGAAGTTCCAAGAAAAGTATATATTTAGAGATAGATGCTGGTGATGACTATGTAACTGGACCATAGATCCAGAAAAGTAGCTGTGAGGAGTCCCATGCCAAGACTTGGCAAAATGAGTACATAGCAACTCTCTGCTGATAAATCTAGGAAGGCTTCATAAAAGGCCTGGGATTCCAGGAGCTGCTCAGGGAAGTGGCCTTCATTAACTGGAGGTGAGTTAAGATGATAGCAAGGAGTTAACACCAATTTTAATAATCACTTCTGTGATCCCTTTCACCTGCGGTGTTGTTTGGTTCTAGATGGGGAAAGTCCAGTCCATATCAGATCAAGAATTCCTTCTACAGTATCCCTGACAATGCCTGTTAAAGACTTCCTGTAAAACTGGATCAACAATACACTCAGATGGTCTATTCATTCTATTATTATATTCAATGCTTCAAAAGATGGTGGACAAGAGTAGTGGTGAAGGTCTGAAATTCCTGCAACCCAGGAAGATAACAGTGGCAGATGTCTTGAGCTTAAGAAGTCAGAGCTACACTGGGCAAAGGCTTTGCTAGGGAAACATAAGGAGTTCTTCATTAATATGCTGAGTCCCCAGGAGCTAGGAAGAAGACCACCATGCTGCCTAAGGAGAGGCCAGCTGGCTCATATTAGGAATAGTCAGATCAGAGCTTCTGTGTCCATCAGATTGATACCTCCAAATCAAAATATGATTACATTTTTAATATGAGCATTTCTACCTAGAGTATTGCAAATACAACAAATTAGGATTTGATTTACCCTTTTGTTGATTGTCTAGATGTAAAGTGATGGAGAAAATTTTAATGATGCAGACTAAACTTATAAACTTGTCATCTTGGAAAGTTGCTTGTTAAACTTTATTTTACATTTTATTTTTATTTTTTCTAGTTCCAAATTTTCTCCATCCCTTCTTCCCTTCCTTGGAAGGTAAAGCAATTTGATATAGATTATACATATGCAGTCATATAAAACATTTCTATGGTAGCCATATTGCAAAAGAAAGTGCAAACCATAAAAAAGTGAAAAAAGTTTAAAAATTATATTTCAATCTTCATTCATATTCCATCAGTTATTTCTATGAAAGTGGATAACATTTTTTAATTGTTAAGTCCTTTGACTTTATCTTGAATCAATGTGTTGCTGATCATAGTACAATATTGTTATCATGTACAGTGTTCTCCTGGTTCTGCTAATGTCAATTTGCATCAGTTCATATATGTCTGCTCAGGTTTTACTGAAAGCTTACTGCTCATTGTTTCTTATAGCACAATAGTATGGCTTCAATTTTTAAGCTTTTATTAGCATATAGGGCTTTTATTAGCATATAGGGACCCCTACTCTTTTGACCTGTATGAAATTATTGCTTGGTTCTCTAAGTCTGAAACAAATTACAGTGTGTTTGACTGTGACTGAACAGACCAATAGGAGCTTGGAATTCTCCACTGGGGCACAAATAGTCCATGTGAACACCTTACATATGTTACATTTCCTTTGACCTGCTTCAATTCTTCCTTCCTCATAGAGTTCATCCCCCTTGTGATGGGGACACACCATGCTGGGCAGTCCTGTGCCAGTGTCTCCCATGCTGGACAATCAACTCTAAAGTTAAGACGGATCTTTAAAGTGTCTCAGTATCTCTTCATTTGATCACCTTGTGGGCGCTTGCCCTGTATAAGTTCTGGAGAAAGGACCTCAGTGTCTGGTATCTTCTGCCAGGTGATCTTCAGAATCTTTTTTAAGAAAATTTAAATGGAAGCAATTCAGTTTCCTGACATGGTCCCGGTAGACTGTCCAGGTTCACATATAGCAATGAGATCAGCTCAATGGCTCTGTAGACCTTCAGTTTGGTAGTCAGTTGAATGCCTCTTTTCTCCCACACTTTCTTTCAGAGTATCCCAAATACTGAGCTAGCTCTGGCAATGGGTATATCAACCTCATTGTCAATGTGTATCTCCTTGGAAAGGACATATACACTGCCCAATGTAAGTGAACTTGTCCAGAGTACTCAAAACCTCTCCATTTTCTGTAATCAATGACTCCACATATGGATGGTGAGGTGCTGGCTGATATAGCACCTTTGTTTTCTTGGTGTTATTTGTTAGACCAAAATGAGCACAAGCAGCAGAGAATTGATCCATATTTTTCTGCATCTCAGCTTCAGAGGCTACATTGAGTGCATGGTCATCTACAATGGAAGATCATGCACCAACACTCCCTCCACTTTGGTCTTGCTTGTAGTCTTTGCAAGTTGAAGAATTTGCCATCAGTGTGGTAGCTGACCTTGAGGCCATGTTCATTCTTAGTGAGGATGTTTGATAACATGCTTGAAAATATCATGCCTAAAAGCATGGGAGGAAGGACACATCTTTGTTTTGCTCCATTGGTGACTGGGGAATCTTGAGAGCATTGCCCACTATCCAGAACCCAGGCAAGTACACCATCATGAGAGTAATGTATAATACTGATGAATTTCCCCAGGTAAGCACATTTTGACATAATTTTCCATAAGCCTTATGACTGACAGTATCAGTACTTTGCCACTTTAAAGGAATAACAAGGAGGTGGAGCCAAGCTGGTGGAGTAAAGGCAGGGACTTGCCCTAACTCTCCCCCAAATCCCTCCAAATCCATTTAAATAATGACTCTATAGCCAAATTAGAGAGTGACAGAACCCACAAAAAGATAGAGTAAAATAATTTTCCAGCCCAATACAACTTGGAAAATTGACAGGAAAGTTCTGCTGCAGCAGAGTGAGTGAGGAGTACAGTCCAGTGCTAGCTGTGACTGCCCAACCCCAGAACTGCTCCTGGTTTGCTGGGGTCTGGGGAGGGTGGGGACAGTAGTGGTGGTTTATAGACCTCTCAGCCCAGAAATACCAAGGACAACTTAGAATGTCAGTAAGAAAGTACTGTTGCAACGTAATTAGAAACTGGCCCATGTTAGAAACTGAGTTTTTAATCTGGCCCAGCCCTGACCCCAGCAAATCAGGGGCAGGCCAGCTTGGGGGGGGGGGGGTCACTGAATCAACAGCAGTAGTAGCATCTTCCAGACTCTCAGCCTGGTGTCAAATGACTAATCAGAAGATTACAGGGGTCTCTTCATTAACACTGAAGCAAGACTCTGTTACTTTGCCCATACTTGTATCAGGGTTGTAATTCTGGGTGGCAGTCCTGGGGCAAGTACATCAGAGTTCGTTGCTTCAGGAGTGTAGGGCCCTTTACCACAATTCGAGGGCAATAAACAGTCCTTGTGATCATGCACAGATGAGAGTACAGGCCAAAAGAGTAGTAAATTCCTCTATTTAGATTATATTACTGTGGAAGAGTTGAAAACTTTCTCAGAAGTATCTCTGAAAATAATTGCACAAAACCCAGAAGCTTGGGAGAGTGTGCCCCCTACCCTGGAAGCAGATCTCTACTTTAACAAAGAATTAAAAATCAAGTCATAAGCTAGGGAAATGAATAAACAACAGAAAGAAAAAAAATCTGATCATAGAAAGTTACTATGGTGACAAGGACATTCAAAACACACCCTCACAAGAAGATAACAAAGCCAAGCTCCTATATCCAAAGACTCCAACAGAATTATGAAATGGTCTTGGGCTATTGAAGAACTCAAAAAAGATTTTGAAAATCAAGTAAGAGAGTATTGAAAAAAATGGAAAGAGAAATGAGAGTGATGCAAGAAAATCATAGAAAATGAGTTAGCAGTTTGGTCAAGAAGTCACAAAAAATATTGAAGAAAATAACACTTTAAAAAACAGATTAGGCCAAGTGGTAAAAGAGGTACCAAAAAAAAAACCTATGAGGAAAAGAAGCCTTAAAAAAGCAGAATTGGTCAAATGAAAAAAAAGGGGCACTAAAATTCACTGAAGAGAAAAAAAACTTAAAAAGTATAATTAGCCAAATGGAAAAGTTTCCTGAAGAAAATAATTCCTTTAAAATTAGTATAGAACAAAAGAAAGCTAATGGATCTATGAAAAACCAAGAAACAATAAAACAAAATCAAAATACTAAAAGAAGTAGCAAGTTCTATTTAGATTTACAATTACATGTACAATATTCTTTTGTTCATTTTACTATGTTATGGAAATGATTGTTTTATTTCTTAAGTTCAGAATAAAATAAATAATTTTTTTCAAAAGTCCTCAAACAAACCAATCTAACTTTGAATGATCTATGATTTAGTTGATTTTAGCTCTTTGGTGACCCTTTGAGCTATACAAATGACAATCTCTCCATTATTAAAATCCAAGTTCATGAATTGCTGTAGCCCCTAAATTCATATCAGTAATGAGTCCTTACTTTACTGGACTTTTTAGTTGACCCTTACACAACAATAGCATTGTTTGTTACTAGTGTGTATGTTTTCCAGCTTCATGTGACTTTTCAGGGCTTGAATGTATGTATGAAATAAAAAATAATAAAACCTGTGCCAGAATTTTAAAAAATAATAAAACTGGTACCAGAATTTTCTATTAGAGTGGTGGTAGAAGAGGAGAATGGGTTTGGTCAGTAGAGAACAATAGAATCACAGAATGGCAAGACTTAAAAGAATCTTGAATTATGGACCAAGAACATTAAGAACTAAGAGGGATCTTAGAATAAAAAATAAAGAGATTATTAATCTGAAAGGGGTTTAGAATTTAGACTGTTAGGTTCATGGATGCCTAATAGATGCATGCTACTGTTTTTTTATAACAAATTAGGAGATAAATAAGTATGGAAAGTGCTTTGTAAATAGTAAAGTATAATCGGATAAAGAATTGTTATTTTGGGGTCTAAGAGGTTCTTTCTTTGAGTAGTGGAAGTTAGCAGCTATCTCAGGACCAGAGCTAAATAATTCTTCTTAATTATCAATGTTCAGACTATCAATCAAATGATATTTTCCCTGATATTGAAGACCCAATATCTGGTCATTTCAGGCACAGCAGAATGTCCAATTATATTTGATTTATACCATTGTTTCTCATTCGGCTCTGTTTATTATACAAGGAGGTATTTGGACTTAAGGTAAAGCCATTCATTTGTCCTTAAGTAGAGTGTTCCATGCTGAAAAAGGAATTTATGTAGACCTGAATGGGGAGCAATGGCCAATTGTTTTGGCAAAAAACATATAGAGTCCCTCCTTTTGCAGGGAAAAGTCAGGTGCCAGATGAACTTGAACTACCTTTTGTCCAATCAAAAATCATTCATGATAAACATATTAGTTTCCCAGAATCTTGAAAAGTGAACTATTATAAGTCCAACATTTTTCTCTACAGCTGTGGCTATAACCCTAAAGTGAAAGAGTTTTAATATTTACCCACATTAGGTAGAAGAATATAAAGTTTTTGAAGATGGGGACTTTTTTTGTAAATTTTTACTTCTTTATAAAACCATTATTAATATGGAGTAAATGAGCTTTCTCTCCAGATGAGGCCATGGTTTAAGGAATAGAGACATGAATGCCTCTGGAAGATTCTCTGGGCTACTCATTTCCTAACATGCCTATCTCCTTTCACTATAGACTTTTTTCTGCATCTCTATATCCTCTTTATTGTTCAGTTGTTTCAGTCTTATCCAACATTTCATGACACCATTTGGAGTCTTTTTGTTAAAGACAGTGGAATGGTTTTCCATTTCCTTCTCCAGCTCATTTTACATATGTGGAAACTAAGTCAAACAGGATTAATTGACTTGCCCAGGATCATATAGCTAGAAAGAATGGGAAGTCATATTTGAAGGCACAAAGAAGAGTATTCCTGACTCTGGGTCAGCCACTTTACCCACTGCATCATCTATGTCCTCCACCCCACCAATTTAACTCCATCAGCCCCAGTTTCAAATAGATCTGAAAAAAAAATAGTTACTTAATAAATATTTGTTGAATTGAATCTTAATTAGAAATTTTAAAATATATGTACCATATTTTCGTGGTCTTAGTCTCTAAAGGTATAAATATGGATTGGTGTGAGAAAGTTCTTACACTACCCATCTAATGGATATATATATACATATACATATATATATATATATATATATATATATATATATATATATATATATATATGTATTTACAGAGAAGCAGTATGGCATAGTGATTTGAAAGATGGCCTCAAAGCAAGAAAGCTCTAGGTTGAAATCCTTTCCCTGATTCATATTGATTGTGTGATTCTGGGCAAGTCACTTGTCAGCGCTATGGACAGCTCTCTGACTCCAAGTTGCATTGATAGAGCCTCCTCACCTTGGGTTCCTTATATTAATGACACCACAGCTTCAGTCCTTATCTCAATCCACTAAATAGATAGGTCAAGAGAATGCATAAAAACAATGTATTTAGATTGAACAGTAGGACATCATGGGAGATGTCTTATACTAAAGTCAGCTAGAAAATGGACACCCTATGGGAGAAGGTCCTTCAAATGTTCTTCTTTAAGCATAAAATTGGTATAATTGCTAGATCATTACGAGGACTCTTCCAGAAGAGTATAGGGTCATAATTTGAGAGCTAGAAGAACTGAGATTATCTAGAGCTCTCCAGAACTAAAATGAAAAGCAAACAGGGGTCCAGAGAGTTGTTATGAACCGGCCACTATCCTACAAGTAGCCTAAGGGGAACCACTAAGGTCAACTATAGACTCACGATCACTTTTTTAACAATGCTAAATTTAGGCCTGAAACAAACCATATAAGAAAAATGAATAGATTTATTATTTCCTAGGCATTAGCATATGGGTAGCTGACCAATCTCTGATTCAATGATAGTTCATGTATATGGGATACTCACTGCAGATGGACAGTGAGCTGGATCCAGAACTGAAGAGGAGAAAGAGAGATGGCTAGATCTCTTTCATAGAATTGTGCAGTATTTTCAACAGTCCCAAACTGTTTCCCAGGGCAAAGACCTAACGATTCATAAAGGAAGTGGGATATCAGGAGATGATAGTAAGATATTACAGAGGGTTATCCCAGTGACTGGCATAATAACTATGGAATGTGAAAAGATCTAGAATGGGTTTGCTCAATCTTTCTGTGGTATTTTGACAGTCTGGTGAAGCCTATGGACTCTTCAGAATAATATTTTAAAATATATAAAATAAAATCTATAGAATTACAAAAGAAATCAATTATATCGAATTCTACTTATTGGAATTGACCATCCATCAGCAGTATTTGATTCATATACATGAATTGCCATATTGAATCAAATATGGTCAACCACTTGTATGTCAGAATCTGTGAAATAGCCATTTTAATCTTGTCATTTTTTCTCATGTGATGTGTTTTAGGTCTAAATTTAGCATTGCTAAAAGAATGATCAAGAATCTGGAGGTGGAGCACCTGGACTGAGACCTTAGCTATGCCCTTTTTAACTCTGTCTACTGTAAGAATTTCTGTTCTAGAGCAAGACCTTAAGCTCAGTGTCTGGGCCTTCTGAGAAGAGTTTATGGGAAAAAGTTTGAAAATAGGAATGTTTAGTAAATGCTAATTAGAATAGAGGGAATTATGCAAGTTTAACCCAAGATAAAAAGTATATAGAAGGGATAATCTGCACTGACTCAGTGGAGACCCATATCCATGAGGTCATACTTCCATTGAAGCACTGATATTTCAGGAAATGCTTCTAGATAATTGGAGTTATCCAATGATAGTTTAGATTGCCTTGGGAAATAGTAAATTCCTAGTCACTGGAACTATTTAAGCAGAGGCTAGATGCCCATGTACTACACTCATATAGTACTTCCTATGGAACTATTTCCCCACTCATGTTATATTAGAGGGATCCCAAAGCATGATTTGTCACTTTTCACCCTTGGGTACTGGACATAACCCTAATGGAGCAGGCTTGTTTCTAGTATTGTTTCCCATAAGCCTCTGCCTGTAAATGATCAGTCAACCAGAGTTAAATCACTTTTAGAAAGGGATTTTTACCATACTGGTATAGTAAGAAAAACTGGTCCAAAGACAGCTTCTAGAAGTCTGAGGCACACTCTCCCACAAGAATATATAGGTTCTATGGAGAAATTATTCAAATTTGGAGATGACATGTGGCAAGGAGGCAATTCATAGTTTTTTGTACCAAAAGTCTTTTTCTTTCTTTGTAGAGTGCCCACATAGGCATATGAGTTCTGAAGCTTGGTGCCCCATAGAGTTTTGAAACAGCCTTTCTAGAAATATCTTTTTTTTTATTAAAGATTTTATTTGAGTTGGTTTTGCTGATGAGGTATTTTACATTTTCTTCTATTTTTTATATTTTTTGATTTTGTTTGACAGGCTCTTGCTGTCTCATGAACTCATTAGTTTCTGTAGACTCCATTCTTTTTTTTAGGGAGGAGTTTTCTTCATTAACCTTTTGCAATTCCTTTCCCAATTGGTCAATTCTACTTTTGAAAGAGCTTTCCATTTGACCAATTGAGGTTTTGAGAGAATTATTTTCTTTTTGCATTTGCCCAATTGAGGATCTAAGAGATTTGTTCTCATTTTGTATTTGTCCAATTGTATTTTCTAAGGATTTGTTTTCTCATTGCAAGGTATTAATCTTCTCTTGGGTTTCTTTTGCCAAATTTTCCAATCTATTTTTTTAGGTTTTTGCAAAGCAGATGGGTTTAAGTGGCTTGCCCAAGGCCACACAGCTAGGTAATTATTAAGTGTCTGAGACCAGATTTGAACCCAGGTACTCCTGACTCCAGAGCCGGTGCTTTTTCCACTGCACCACCTAGCAACCCCACCCAATTGATTTTTAAACTCCTTCCTTAACTCTTCAAGGGAGTCTTTTTGTACTGGAGACCAGATCATATTCCCCTCAAAGGTTCTAGATCTCTCTGAGTTAGGGTCTTTTCCTTCCAAGAATTTTTCTATGGATCCACCTTTCCTCTGACCCATCTTCATTTTGCTAAGACCTTGAGTTGGGGAGGGGCTGGTTCACAGGGGTTTGGTGTTGGGATTGCTAGAGGCTTTACTTACTGAGTGCAATTTCTCAGGCTGGCTAGTAGGAGGTGCTGGTTGCTTTCTCTGGCATGTCTGTGACCTTGATTGAGGCCTTCTCCCTTAGCTTGAAGGGAGGGGTTAGAGCTATTGAATCCTTTTGCCTTCAGTCAATGGTGGGCTTTACCCTGGGGTGCCTGAGGCAGAAGTAGTCTGCAATTGTTTGTTCTGGGAAGGGGCCTCAGCTGCAATGGAGGCATGGACTCAGAGTTCCTCAGACCTGAGGAGCCCAGGAATGGTGTCCGCAGCTCTCCTGCACTGGAACTTTCCCCCCAGCCCTGTCAGCAAACTCCAGAGGGTCAGCACCAAAACCAGTGCCTCTGCTCCCTAGTTGACTCAAGCCCCTGTGGTCTAGCCCCACTGCTGATCTAGCAGGTCCATCTCTCAGGCCCTCAGACTCCCTGGCTCCAATTCAGCTGCTAATCTGGCTGATCTGGGGCTGATACGTTCTCTGTGCTCAGACTCACCTGCCCGAACTCACCCAAAGCTGCAGAAGACAAATCCTGAGGTAGATATTCTTTCTTCTGGCTTTTCTTTCTGGGTTTTTTGGGTCAGATTTCTGTTAAGAGGTTTGTTTCATATGAAAGGGAAAGATCAGGATACTTTAGAACTGTGCCTGTCTTCTCTCCGCCATCTTGGCCGGAAGTCCTAGAAATACCTTATTAATGTAGACCAGAGATCAGTTTGTGAAGTTGAAGAAGTCTGTCTTTAGTAAATCCATCCTTCAGTCCCTATCTCTGTCTCTGCAAAATGATCCTTTTCTCCCTCTTTGATAGAGTTTAATCCCCGGGCTTCTCCTCCATCAAATTCTGGTCTCAGGAGAGGGTACAAGATCAGATAATTATAGAAATTTTGTATGAATTTAAGTCCATCTGGATTTATACACATTTGCATGCATGTAAGCTTAAATATATGTACATATTTATATATCCATATAAACATGGACATATGTTCATAAACACATGCCTATAAATATGCAAATATCCCTATTATATCCATATCCATTTATATTTATATAATCATGTGTAGAAATACACACAGAATCAGTACAGGATATAATGAATACAGGGCCAAGGAGGCTCAAATTCAAGCCTTGCCTTTGATACATTGGACAAATCATTTAATCTGCCCTGAGGCGACTCTCTTAAGACAGAAGTCTGCCTTGGTAGAGGAAGTTTCCACATCAGGAATGCTTCTATACTGATAAAATTACAAAATTGAACCACTCAGTGGGAAAAAAATTGTCAGTACTCTCTCCCCTTTTAGGCTAAGAGTTCCATGAACAACTTGGGCTGTAGGTTCTGTAAATGATGCATCTCTTCTGATCCTGGGCAGAATTCTGAAAAACCTTAGGGAATATTTGTGGAATTGAATTGCTGAATGAAGCCCCTGTTTTGTGTTCCTTCCTCCAGGAGATTTCCATTTTCATTTCAAGTTTACTGAACAACTACTATGTCCAAGGCCCTGTGCCAAGTCCTACAGGAGATAAGTAACTCCTAATAGAGACTCTGAAGGAGTTCTGAAAGGAAATAAAACCTCTAGCAGATAACCATAATTGAAATCGGACCAAGACTTCTGATAGATGACAAATTTTATAACTTCCCCAAAGGAAGGGCACATGTGTTTTATGTGTGTCTGTGTGTGTAAGTTTGAGACCCTCTGAGTCCCTCTCTGGGTTTGAGTCAAGCTGTTGACCCTGTGAGTCACTCAATGAACCTCAGTTTTCCTCCTGCATAACACATATGCTTTTCAAAATTTAGCATAACTTGATATAAACAATAAATAGCTACTAACTAACACTATCTTATAGGTCATGGGAAGCCACAAAAGATTTAAAGTCACCCTGGGGTGGACAAGATGGGGAGCAACTAGGAACAGGATGCTATTTTGATTGCCTAGGGAAGGAGTACGCAGAGCCTGAATTAGTATATATTTGGACTGTTATAATGATGAAAGAATCCTGCAATCTGCCAGAGGACTCTCAGAGATTAACCATCAAGTAGGGTAAGAATTTAGGGGGAGAAGAGGTTTCTGGTGTCTCTGAAGTCATGCCAAGTCCTTGGCCATCTCAGCCTATATGTTCAGTCCTGTCCCCTGCCTTAGAAACAGAACAACCATTCAACCTTTCCCTAAATGCCAGGGTCCACAAGACCTTCTAAATCCATGAGGTAGGACTAGAGGAATTCTAGTTTTTGACACACCAACTAGAAAGGACTTAGCAATTCAAGCAAATGTGTTTCCCTAAAATTTCACTGCTGAGAGACCTTTCAGACTATTCCAGTAAAGCTGTTTGTCATTAAAATCTCCAAACTGAGAGGGACATTGACAATATCTAGTCAGAATGTAGCTGAACAGGAGTCCTCTTGAAAATTTTCTTGATAGATTCATCCTCTGCTTGATGACTTCCAGTGAAAGGAAGCTCATTATCTTCCAAGATGCCCCAGTTCTATTTCCATAAGACATGGCTAAGTATTAGTATCTTTGGGATAAGGACTTCTCTTATAGAAAAATCTATGAGGAACCTCTGAGAACATTCTAAGTCAACAGCATTTCAACATCTTTAAAAAAAATAATTCAGTACCTATTAACTATATAGGGTGAAGGACAGGGCTCCAGACCTAGAGCCAAGAAAACTCACCTTCACATGTTCAAATTTGGCCTCAGACATCCACTATCTGTGTGACTCTGAGTAAGACACTTCAGCCTGTTTGTCTCAGTTTTCTCCTCTGTCAAAGGAGCTGGAGAAGGAAATGCAAACCACTCCAAATGGGGTCATTGAGTGATTGAACAATAACTAGCCATCTGGGCAACAGGAAATGCTTCTCAATGCAGGAAATATTTTGGGGGGGCTCTAGACCAGTCCCCATCTCTCTGGAAAGGGGAAATCCCATGCTGCCATCTTAAAAAAAAATACTTCTTCCTCTGATGAGAAGAATAAAAAGACCTATTTGAGTAAGTGCATTTAATAGTAGCAATTAGGAAGAGTGAGAAAAGCCTTTGATTATTTTAGGGTTTTTTTTAATTCACCAAAAAAGATTGTAGGGAATGGATTACTTTTTCTCTTTTTGTAATTTGCTGCTATTTCATCTTTCCTCCTCCCTGTAATTATCCTATTGGAAAAGGAAAATAAACTGCTTTGGGAAGCTAGCAGCTAGCAGAGACTAGATTATCTTGGGAGCTGAATGTTCCATGGTGTGACAAGCTGCCTGGGGCTGGGGAAAAGGAAGTTAATTTTTTTTTCTACTGGAGATATATACTAGATTATACTTTCTTTTATTCTGGTAGTATGACTTTGGAGGGTCACAGCTTCCATGATGTTGTCTTTTTCCTGTGATAATCAAGGCAGCTGATACAACATGACCAAGAACCTCTTGTCAACTCTCTGAGCATCCATGTCTTAGGATCATAGGTTTCAAGATGGCAGGGACTTAGAGATCATCAGATCCAAATCCCTTATTTTACAAAGGAAGAAATTAGAGTCCAGAGAAATAAATGATTTACACAGGATCACCCAGCTAATAAGTTTCTAAACCCAGGATTGCCTTCCATACACCACTCTACATTTCATGTCCTCTAAAGGGTTGGAGTTGATGATCAGTGAGCTCCATTTTAGATTTCATTCTATGATTTCTTTAGGCTCATGGAATTGCAGAATATTGGAGCTAGCTAGAAAAGACTTAAGAGTATGGGGTCCAACTTTTATCTCTTCTGGACCACAATGCCCAACAAAATCTTGTCAAAGATTGCATATAGAATTTAATATTTATTTGTGACTGCAATGTAACTCATATTACCAATAAATATAATAATAAAATGTAACAATGTCCACATGAATGGTCTTTGAGGACCACATGCAGCTTGCAGGCTTAGACACACCTGCTTTAGAGAGTGCTCACTTTGGTCAGATCTCATTTTACAAAAAAGAGAATTGAGATCCAGAGACATGATGTGACTTCCCCAAAGTCATAATAAAATTTTCTGCTGTATATCACATGCAGGGCTAGTGAGGCAATAATTGCTCTGTACTCTGCTTTGGTCAGACCATGTCTAGGATTTCACATTCAAGTCATTTCAATTCAACACAACTCTTCTTACTTTGTGCATCGTACTCAGAACTGGGTTCAGTTATGGGGTCTTGAATTTTAAAAAGTATCTTGGAAAAAGTTCATAAAAATTCATAAAAAAGCAATTAGGATGGTGTGGGGCATTAACTACAATACATATGAGGATTGATTTGCAAAAGGAAATGTGGAAATAAAAAGAGAAAATATTGGAGAAAGATAGTCATCAAATCTGGAGCATGAGGGTGAGTGGGAGGTACATGAGGCATGTTTCATTAACAGCTCTTCATAGTCCTATGAAGGATTGAAGGTCCATGGAGTAGAGATTATTATTTTCTCACTTTATGGGAGAGATAACCAGGATTCAGAGAAGTAAGTATCACTGGACTAATGATGTGGAAGAGCCAAGACGTGCCTCTGGCTTCTGACTTCTGTATCTTCCCATGGCACCATTCTTTCTCTGTGCAGGGTCAGCCAGAAATCTGACTGAGAAAAACAATCCCAGACCTTTGTGCAGAGGGTGACTTTCCCCTCCTTTGACCCCCTACAATCCTCATTGACAATAAATACTTCTTTTTGCTGTAAGTCATCTTTTAAAATCTTATCTCCATCTAGATTTGATTTAATTTGGCAAATGTTCATTGGAGACCTAAAAATGTGCTTGGCACTGTGGGAGAATATAAAGATGAATATGAGACATTCTCTGCCCTAGGGATCACATGTTCTAGGATAAAATTTGTAGACAAATAACTGTTTTATATATATATATATATATATATATATATATATATATATAATATAAAATATAATGTAGATGATATATATTTAACAAATAGTATCTATCATGTTTAATGAATATGCTATACTTGATAATATATAATGCATACCATATCACAGAATATAGACTATAATGTGTGCTATAAGAAAAGAGTACTAGACTCATAATCAATGAATGTTAAATCTAGGAAAGATATTAAAACACAAAATATCAGAGCTATTAGGAGCCTTAAAACATAGAATGTCAGTTATGAAAATGAACACATAATGTTAGAGCCAGGAGAAACCTAAGGGCATTGAATGTCAAAACTAGAAGGGATCTTAGCATCCAATACAACTATCTTATTTTACTGATGGGAAAACTGAAGCCCATAGGCACGAATTTGCCTAAAGATCATACAGAGAGTTAGTGTCAGACAATCTCCCAATCTCAAAGAATTATTGTCACAATGCATTAGAACCTTTTAATAGAATGCCTTTATCCTTGAAACCAGGCGTCTTTTGAACATTATTTTGAGGACTGAGGAGAAATGGTACAAATAGCAGCAAAATGATAAATTAGCATAAACTGTGATTCCTATCTTGGAAAGGAATAAATTAATGAGGATGTTGTTTGCTGCATCTAATAGCAACAACAAAAACAATACAGTATATTCCAAGCACCGAGTGATTACTTTGCCCATCTGTGGACTAGAATTAGTATGTCAGAACTAGAAAGGACCTCAAGACAGAATACAGACATAAAAATAAAAGGGCCTTCAAACATTGAATGCTAGAATTTAAAGCTCATAATGTCAAAGCTGGAAGAAACCTTAGAAATCATGCAACTCAATTCTCTAAATTTAAATATGGGGAAAACGAAGGGCCAGAAAAGAAATTTATTCAAGTTTAGTATGATAGCTGAGCTGAGTAGTTTGTTCCTATTTTATAGAGTCCTAGTTTAGTATTCCTTCCACTGAGGGATAATCTGATTGGAGCAAATGCCTACAAAAAAAGGAAAAGGCTTAGAGGGAAACCACTGTTGTTGCTGAGTTGTAACTAATTCTTTGTGACCCCAAGGATCATATTGTCCTTGAGGTTTTCTTGGCAACAATAGTAGAGTGGATTGGTAACTCCTCCAGTGAATTAAGGCAGACAGAGGCTAAGTGACCTGCCCAGTCTAAGACCATCACTCTACCCACTGAGCCACCCCTTGAGGGAAATAAGTGACATAATATCTGATGGCCTCTTTGCTATTCAAGATAGCAATATACTCTTTTCTCTCCATTCCCACCATTTTCACTAGCTGTCCCTCTTCCCTGGAATGTTCTCTTCACTTCTGCCTCCTGGCTCCCCAGGCTTTCTCCAGACCTGGGCTAAAATTTCTCCTTCTAGAGAAATTGTTCCCAGATAGCAATTAATGTTCTTGCCCTCCTTCTGTAGATTATCTTCAATTTACATAAAGTTTGCTCCTTCATTGTTATTTTTTTGTGTTGTCCCCATTAGACTGATAGCTACTCAAAAGCAGGGACTCCCTTTTGTCTTTCTTTGTATCTTCACTGCTAAGAACACAATGACAAGAATATAATGGGCTCTTAATAAATGTTTATTAACTGACTAACTGACTTATTCTACTCACTCTGACAACTAGGGCTAATGGGCAGAACAAAAAGGTAGCTTTCTCAACATACTGAAAAAACTTCCTAGAGGTCAGTCACCAATGTAATGGGCTGTCTTGCTTATTTCAATTCAGACAATATTTATTAAGGACTCAAGTGTAGTCAGAGCACTCTGAAAAATTCTCTTACAGTCTGCTAAAGGTGGAGTCAACTGGGTGAAGTCAGGTATATAAACAGCAAAGAGACAAGTTAATATGAGGTCATTTGAAAGTACTAATTGGGGGGGAGAAAGAGAGGACTAATTGACAGGAAAGGTTAAGAGTGTTCCCCCAAGAGGCTATTAGATAACAATTCATATCTGAACTCACATACTTGGTAGGTATGTGATGCTGGGAAAATCACTTAACTCTGATTGTCTCAGTTTCCTAATCTATAAAATGATCTAGAGAAGGAAATGAGAAACTACTCCTGTATCTTTACCCAGAAAACCCCAATTGGGTCACTGAGAGTCAAACACAATTGATAGACTAAACAATTATAAAACCCTGGTATAGAGGAAAGAGTACTGGATTTTGAAAGGAAGAACCTGGGTTCAAATTCTAGTTTTACCAGGGATTTATAATCCAGAGAAAGGAACTTAATAAGTCTATTGTAATGTCTTGTGGTCAGGGAATGACTGAAGTTCTTCATCTTAAGAAAAGCTGTTTTTATTTTATGTTATTTTTATCTATCTATCTATCTATGCCTTCATTCATTTATGTCTATCTATCTTTGATGCCTCATTATATTTTAATCCTATACCTGATTCATTGGACTAACATGAGCTATATAGACCTAGCCCAGAATATTCCAGAAGAGCCCTCAGGAGAAAGAACAGAATCACTGGCGCTCTAGAGATCATACCATATGTCCTTGAATGACAAGGATTTTTATTCTGGAGAAGAGAAGATTTTGGATAGGACATGTTATCACTGTAATCAAATATCTAAGTGACTACTGTGTTCTTTGAGATAGATCAAATGACTTTTCTGAGATGAAACAATCTGGAGAGCTGTGGCTCTTTTAACTACCACAACACCCCATTGACACATATTGAGATTATAATTCACAAAAACTCACATAGATTTTCCACAGGAACCACTGTCTATTTAATTATCTGTCTCTCACATTAAGTACTAAAGAAAGCAATTGTTCCCATTGAATTGCACCATTTTGAATTAGATTTGAATTTGACTACAAGTTCAGCACTTTTTCCACTATACCTCTGGAACTGATGTGGTCAACTCTACACTTTAGAAAAGTATCTTGGGAGCAGCTAGGTGGCATAGTGGATAAAGCACTGGCCTTGGAGTCAGGAGTACCTGGGTTCAAATCCGGCCTCAGACACTTAATAATTACCTAGCTGTGTGGCCTTAGGCAAGCCACTTAACCCCATTGCCTTGAAAAATCTAAAAATAAAAAAAGTATCTTGACAACTGGGTAGAGAATACACTGGAGTGAAAAGAGACAAAAAGGACAGATAGAAGGCTAATATAATGGCCCAGGTAAGGGTTTAGAGGGCCTAGGCTAGAGTTGTGGGTAAATAAACAAATGTTCACAGATATAAAGAAGGAAATGAGATTGATGAAACCACATTAACTGTTTTTGAATACTATTTCTCTTCCTAAGTTTTCACAATTGATTCCCTTCATAAAATGCTCTAGAATTTTCCAGAAATAGAAGGCAAATTCACTACTCTATAATTTGTAAACTCCACCCTCTTTCCATTCTTTAAAAAAAAAATTTAAAAAGAACATTTGCCCTTCTCCAGACTTGAAGCACTATTCCTATTCTTTCAATTATCTTTCAAAGACTTGAAAGATTCATGACTCAACAATCATAGCAGCCAGTTATTTCATGTTATTTGGATATGCTTCATCTGGGCCTGGGTGAATTGAATAAGAGACATTTAGAAACTTTTTGATGGAAGAAGATTTTTGATGAACCCTTCACCAATCTTAGGATGCCATCATTTGTCCATTATGATTGTTCAAATCTCTAAAGTCCAGAGTTCATTTTCCTTGGAAAAGGAAAAAAAATCAAAGTTAAATAGTTTAGTCTTTCCATCAGCATTCATTATCTATATCTACCATTGTCCTATTCACTCTGAATAGAGATCTTGTCCTTTGACTCTCCTCTTTTCCCCAATATAAATAAACTGTTAAGAGATGTCACATTTTATTTGGTCAACATCCTCTTCCATACTTATCTCCTTTATCTTGCCCAATACTGTCCCACATAAGTCTTGCTTCATCCTAACCTGACAATGGAGGTGGCCATTTAGGATCATAGATTCTGAGAGCTTAAAAGGAACCTCATCAAAATTAAACCCTTCATTTTACAGATGTGGAAACTGAGACCCAAAGAGGTGATCTTTGTGACTAAGATGGGATCTGAAACCAAGTCTTTCAGAATATAGTTCTAGTACATTATGCACTATACATACTACTCAATTTTTCCATAATTTTGGCTTCAGCAATTAGGTTTTCTTTGTTAGCCAAAACCAGGGTTAGAATAGTTGTTTATTACTTAGAAAAATGAAATAGCCATTAAACTAGACATGGACATTTCTCAAAATCCTCAAGTTCTCTGTTTTTTTTTCAGAGAGGACATGTCAATTCTGTCAAAATAGTTGAAATCTCTTCTTTGTCAGGATGCTTCCTTTGGTCCAGCTGATCTGTAGCATAAAATAACAAGATTTCTCTTCCTCCCACTAATGATACTTGCTCAAATGTCATCTACTCTGTTTCTTCCACAGAGTTTCTGAATTTCCTCCAATGAATATATTTTCTTAGTATATAGTGATGTTTTACCCTTTTTTAACTTTACCCACTTTTATCTATTTGTTTTTAAAAGATGGATCCACTTTTAATTCATATCCTTTGCACAAATTATTGTTTTTCAGTCATTTTTCAGTTATGTCAAACTCTTCGTGATCACATTTGGCACTTTCTTGACCAAGATCTTGAAATAGGCTTGTCATTTCCTTCTCCAAATTATTTTATAAATGAGGAAACTGGGGCAAACAGGTCTTACCCAGGATCACATAACTAATAAGTATCTGAGGTCAAATTTGAACTCAGTAAGATTAGTCTTTCTGATCCCACTGTGGAGTTCTGTCTACTGTACCACCTAGCTTCTCTAAAATGAATGCCATCTCACTATGTAATTGATATGTATAAGTTAAAATTGGTATACTTTTGTTCTTATCTACTGTCCTTACACTGTGGTCATATTTATAAATAGACATCCAAGATGATATATAGAGAATTATATATTTCTGGTGTCATTCTTGGGTATTATCACCCATTAATTTTCATGTTCTTCTATTCTGCTTTCCTTCTTCGTGTATTATAATGGCTTATAGGCCATATAAGGCTTGTCAGATCTATGTGGGAAACTGATTTCTTCCTCCTTTTTAATTTTAACTTTACTAGATTTATAAGAATAAAATCAAGGTTTTTTTTAGGTGCCCTCCCTATATGACTAAAATCTTGCCATTCCTATATTTCAACCATTGATCCAGAAATGCAAATCTATTTCTCTGACACCATTTTCTTAGCCAGATATTTATTTCCCAAACCTCAAATCTTCTGAACTCCCTAGTTTCAACTAAAAACATAAATAAAACCTTACCTATCTATATTCCATAACGTCCTCAAGTTTTTGTTTGTAGATATACATTTTTTCCCAGCCTTCTAACTTTCTTCTCTAAAACAGGGGCATGATTACAATCAGTACATGCCCAAGGACTCACATGGTATTTGTAGAAATGCAAACATTGTACACACATTTTAGCTAAATTCCTGATAAACAATCCTAGCTCAACACACTTGCTACAATCCTTTGCCTTCTTGGTAACTCTCTTGGTCTGCCCCTGTGGTTAACTGATATGGCAGACTGACAATATGCTAGACAAAAGATATAAATCTAATGATATCCCTGCACTCTTATTTCATCTTGTCACTGATCTCCAGACGTCCCCCCTACATTTCCTGCATATGCTCGTTATTTCCTTATGCTTCCACTTGGGTGGCAAGGAGAAATTTATTTATTAGATAAAATCAGATAATGCTCAAACACACAAAACACTACCAGAACACAAGATTAAAAGCAATTGTGTAATGAGATCTATCCATTTTGTTTTACTTCTCTGGGATCTTCCCTCTGCCCCTGGAACTAGGTCTCTCTCTCTCTCTCTCTCTCTCTCTCTCTCTCTCTCTCTCTCTCTCTCTCTCTCTCTCCCTCTCTCTCGCTTTCCTTGGATGGGAAGGGGAGTTTAGTAAACAGAAGAGTACCACTTAGAGACACAACATTCAAAGACACATGACAAAAAGCAGTTGTCCCCCATTTCCCAGCCCCCATCACATTTTGAGTTGTTTTCTCTCATTTCCCTCATTGTCCTTTGTTTTGCTTTTGTATCCCACAGTCCTAAGCCCAGTGACTTGCATATATTAAGAGTTTAATAAAAGCTTAATAAATGTGTCTTGTCTTGCCTTTCCTTATGAGATCCACCCACTTCATTTCAACTTGCTTCTCTCTTTGTGGGAAGAAAATGAAGTTCTTAGTAACTCCTTGAATAAGGAATACTTTTGATGATTACAGAGTGACAGAACCCTAAAGCTCAAATGAAGCTTGCTAAATACATATTAACTCTTTAAAATAGGGGTCAGATCTCATTTAGTCACCAGTATGGGGAAATTCACTTTAATGATATGTGCAGAATCTGGAAAATGTCATTTAAATTGTGGAACTTTAGTGAGAGCTACACAGGAAATGAAATGGGTCTGGGAGAAAAAGCCATAAATTGTGGGGGAAAATCATAATTGTAATTATGGAAATTGGACATCAGCCATCTGCTTCAAAAGGAAATATTTCCTATTATTATTTGATAAACTAATTCAGCCAAATGTTTCCAAGAGGCAGAGGCATGTAGTAGGCATGACATCCTCTGACCTGTACCTTCAGTCTACCTCAGCCCTACAAAGGGATGGTTTTTACCCTTTATATTGTTATCACTCAATTGTTCTATCACCAAGATCTGGAATTCTGAAACACTTTTCTCTAATTATAACCTCCTATTCTTTAATTTCTCCTTCTGCCTCACTTCTTCTAAACTTATTTTTTTTTACCCCCACCATGAATTCTAGTCATTCTATCCAGTTGTGACACCCAAGGAAGACTTCATGAAGAAGATAATGCTCAAGTTTTGCCCTAGAATTCCTTCTATCAGGAACTCTATCAGGCAGAGATAGGGAGATGGTAGAGATAAGGAGCAACTTCCATATTTAAATTTATCTTCATTTTTTTTTTACATTTTCATCAAAGGCTCTGTGCAAGAGACAAAAATCATGCTAGTTGAGGTGGTGCCAGACTATAAATCCTGATAGCCAGACTGAAGCTGGTGGATTGTCAAGAGACAAAAACTGATTCATGTCCAAACAAAGTCCTACAGGAGTGTAGGGAAGGTCTGGAAACTGAAGGAATGAGGGGTAGCATGAGGTTGCAAACTCAGCAGGTTTAAACTTCCATATCAATGAGGTCAGGTCCATAAATGGTTGCTGTGATCATAGCCTGGATATGCTACCTATTCTCAAAAATTAAACAAATAAAAAATAAAACAAAAGAACAACAACAAAAAGGGACTTGAATGACTTGAAAAGGAAGGAAGATGATCATGGTGTATGAAATAAGAATAACAGTGAGACTCTACTATCAACACAATATTAAAAGAATGAAGGGAAAATTTCTAGTGCATTTCTTGGTTCCTTTTGAGAGGTTTCATGGACAAGTATGGAAAGAGGTGAGGTAATTTGGAGTGGGGCCTCCATCAGTAATACTGATGGACAAAGCCACTTCTTTAAAATCATTAATCCCACAAAGTATCAAACAGAACTGAATAGTTCACCAGTAATTTTTTCTATGACATCATTATTATTTTTTTAATTTTTATAATAATAATATAATTAATTCCTCATGATGTCATATTTTTAGAGCACTCTTCTCACAACAATAATGGAAATGAGCAAAAGAAGTCTTACTATACCCATTTTTTCACCCTTTAAGAATAGACATGCTCAAAGACAGACATGGATTTTCTTTTTTAGGTTTTTTTTTTTTCAAGGCAAATGGGGTTAAGTGGCTTGCCCAAGACCACACAGCTAGGTAATTACTAAGTGTCTGAGACCAGATTTGAACCCAGGTACTCCTGACTCCAAGGCCGGTGCTTTATCCACTACACCACCTAGCCGCTCCTTATCCACTACGCCACCTAGCCGCCCCAGACATGGATTTTTATGAATAGAACATTGAACAGAGTTGGTCCCCAGGTTGCCTCTGTCATAAAATTCTATGTGATTTCAACAACTGTGGCATGTTCCAAACACTGAAATCTCTCCAGGTTGAATTTTGTTTTTATCAAGTTAAGTGCTTACTTTGTTGTGATTTTGTCTTTTATTAATAATAAACAAGAAGGTTTTTGTTATTGCTATACTTCATTCTTGTTTGCTCTTCATTCTTGAAAAGGACCAATGACATCAGGAGGGTGATGTCTCCACTTACAGATGAAAAGTATTTAAGTGAGGCAGGGTTATGCAAAGTTATCAGTCTCACTCTCTCCAGAATCCTCTGAGTCCAGTGGCAAGACATAAGTCAAGATGATTGGCAATGGCCACCGATTATTGTCCTTGCTAATATAGTCTCTGCAGAGAGAGGGCCATGAAGACTTGCTTCAGCCTACAGCTCTATCATTTTCTGGGGAGTGTGATGTTGGATAAATCACTTCTAATTTGTGACTCATTTTTCTCACTTGTGAAATGAAATTAATAAGACATTCACTATTTAATACACAAAGAAATATTGTGAGAGGTAAGTACATTTCTATAAAAATTAGAGCTACTAACTCTCCTCCAAAATTCAATGTTTTTTATTTTTAAAGAGTCCTTAGAGATTCCATAGGACTGAACTAAAACAAATAGGGGAAACATTTTATAAAGAGGCAGATCTTTACATTATGTACACAAGTTCCTAATAGAACTGCTCAACAACAAAACAGGCTCCCTAAAGAGGTCACAGTTCTTTTGCTGCTAGAAATTCTTTTTTTTTTTAGGTTTTTGCAAGGCAAATGGGGTTAAATGGCTTGCCCAAGGCCACACAGCTAGGTAATTATTAGCTGCTAGAAATTCTTAAGAAGGGCTTATCAAACCACTTCCTAAGAATACTACCCTTGTCTCATGGAGAGTTTGGAATAGATGACCCCCTGAGGTCCTTGCCAGCTATGCTAATAGTAAGAACTTAGTCACTTTTGGCTATTAAGGAAAATAGTGCATGTCATTTGGTCACTGATCAACTGAGTAGATGAATTGAATGAAAAATATGGTAGCCGGGAAGCAGTACGAGCCCGGAAATTGCTCATTTTGTATGGGTGTACCACAGAGACTATTCTTTTTTTTCCTCACAGGATTATTAGCAAATCTTATCAGAGCTTTGACTGACAATATCATACAGAATATTCCATGCTGTGAAATGAAATGCCAACTAACTTGGATTTGCCTTCCTGGGGCAAGCATAACATAATCGTAGTAGGGGAACATCCTGAAGTGAGGCCCATCTGTACCTTCCCTGAGTTAAGCTAGTTACCTTAAATACTGATTAATTTCTTTTTAAAAACATATGATATTGATATATTTTGAGTTTACATCACTTAAATCTGTTCCTGTACTCCTCCACTTCCCCACTCCCAGAGAGTCAGTCTTTATAATAAAGGATTTTTTTAAGAGGAAGAAGAAAATTTCAGCAAAACAACTTATCAAAAAAATCCAATATTATATATGGTATTCAACATTATTAACTTCCCACTTCTGTAAAACTGTTGGTGTAAGATGTTTTCTTATAATTTTTTGAGTCAACTTTGCACTTCATAATTTCATAATATTCACTTTTTGATACCTTTGTGGCTGCTATTCTATTTACATTGTAGTAGTCAATTATGCATATTATTTTCCTGACTTGACTTGCTTCAATTTCCATCAGATCATATAAACCTTCCTATGATTCTTAGTATTCATTGTGTCCATAATTTCAAAGAACATGTTACTGTTCTATTACTTTCATATATCACAATTTGTTTAGCCATTCTTCAGTCAATGAGCATCTACTGTGTTTCTATATTTTTGCTACCACAAAAAGTGATACTATAAAAATTTTGGTATATGTGGAACTTTTCATCACTGCTCTTTAGGATATAATCCAGTAGTCAAATATCTGGGTAAAAGGGTTTGGGCATTTTAGTCCTTTTATTCACATAATTTCAATTGGCTTTCCAGGATGGTTGGATTAATCCATAGATCTGTCAATAATATATTATTGTGCTTATCTTTCAACAACTTCTCCAACTGATTATTCCTGTCCTTTTGTCATTTTTGTCAATTTTTTAGGTCTGACATAAAAACTTAGGGTAGTTTTAATTTGTATTTCTTCTATTATAAATAATTTGGAGCATCTTTTCATTTGATTGTTGAATAGTTACCATTTTTTAAATTAATTTAAGTTCAATCATTTATGATTCTGTCTTGACTAGTTGGATTAATGGTTAGAGTAATCCATAGAACTGTCAATTATTGTGTTAATCTTTCAACAACTTCTCCAATACTGATTATTCCTGTCCTTTTGTCATTTTTGCCATTTTTTAAAGGTCTGACATAAAACCTCAGGATTGTTTTTGATTTGCTTTTAATTAGTTCTAAATGAATTCGATAATGATTGTTATATAGTTTAGGGACTGGAAGCAATATTCCTCTCCATTTTTTTATTACTTTTCTTGATACTATACATCTTTTATTCTTCCAAATTAATTTTGCTACTTTTTTGCATAGTTTGGTAAAAGCATACTTTTAGTAGTTTAGTATAAAGTGAAAAGTCTATAAATTAACTTTGGTATATTTTCATTTTTATTATATTGGCATTTCCCAGCCATTAACACTTAATATTTCTTCAGTTCTTTATTTCTTTAAAGATTATTTTGTAATTGAATCTATACTCTACTGATCATTTTCTATTTTCCCTTCTTTTCTTCTTTCTTCTCATTATTCTCTCTCCCTCCCCCCCCCTCCCACACACACGACGTGAAGTCATAGGACCTTACTTATTCCTAAATAAATTAAGCCTAACTTGGGAGCCCCCTGAAACTTCATTCTCAGTATATTGGACTTGAGGGACAAACAGATGGCTTTCAATTAAAAGGGTAAGCCATAAGAATCTTCAATAAGAAGACAAAGGACTATGGATCTCATCTCATTTAAATGTGAAGAGAAAAAATTTTTTCCAACTATATACAGACTATTCTGTTATTGTCTTTCTGTCCGTGCCAATTAAAAGCTGAATGTGCCTAAGTGCAAGTTGGTCTCTGTACTAGAAGAGAAGGTTAAAGGGCTTTGGAGAAACACTTCTTTTCTTGAGCTTTTAAAGAATGAAATTTTATTTTAAGTTTTTTTTTTTTTGTAAAGCAAACGGGCTTAAGTGGCTTGCCCAAGGCTACACAGCTAGGTAATTATTAAGTGTCTGAGACTGGATTTGAACCCAGCTACTCCTGACTCCAGGGCTGGTTCTCTATCCACTGTGCCACTTAGCCACCCCATGAAATTTTATTTTAAAAAATATAAGGGAAGCATGGAAAATTCAAAAAAGGTAGAGGATACAGAGCAGCAGAATGAAATCTTAATATGTATATAGAAGATAGAAGGTAGGGAAATGTTATGTAGAGAAGAAATAGAAGAAAGACTGCTTAATATTTTGTGTCATATAAAAGGTATGAGATTTCATCTAGGAGGCAAGGAAGAGGGGAGGGACTTGAACGATCTGAGGAAGTAGATTCCTCTTCTCCAAGGAATTATTATATAGATCCACAGACATCAAGGACAGATGAAGAAGAAATAAGTAGTGGTTGTGGGTGAATCTTTTTGGAGGGCATTGAGGCAAGTATTTGTCATTCTGACCTAAATCATAGAGATATTTGTTGTCTTCCTATGTCATGACTATAACATGGGTATAAGAACAGCTTGACTTTTGTCAAAACTGGCAAACACCGCCCACTTCTGATGTCTCATGAGAGGACAAGAGATATTTCCAAAAGGGAAAGTTTAGAGGAAAACAAAGCTTTGCAAAGGATTAAGAAACTGAAGGAAAAACTGAAGTCTTAAGAACACAGTTGGAATTTTTGTCATTAATGTTATTTTGCTAGTAGATTCAAAATATGTAGACAAATTTGGGATGTGAATAGCTAGATGTTAAGATGCTAAATCATGAAGGATTTTGACTTCTGCACCTCATATTAAAAATATAGAAATAATGAATGAACTCATGACCAGAGATGGAGTGAAATGAACAAGAACCCCAATAAAAGGTGATATAATGAATTGGATAGTAAAGGCATTTACTTGATTTCCAATTCTTTGCCACCACAAACAGGGCTGCTATGAATATTTTTGTATAAGTGATATTTTTATCCTTTTTTAAATAATCTCTTCAGGGTATAGACCCAGTAGTGGTATTGCTGAATCAAAGGGTAAGTACATTTTTGTTGTCCTTTGGGTGCAATTCCAAGCTGCTCTCCAGAAAGGTTGGATGAGTTCATAGCTCCACCAACAATGTATTAGTGTCCCAGATTTCCCACACCCCTTCAAATATTGATCATTGTCATTTCTGTCATATTGGCCAGTCTGAGAGGTATGAGGTGGTACTTCAGAGATGCTTTAATTTGCATTTCTGTAATAAGTAATAATTTAGAGCAGTTTTTTCATATGACTATGGATCACTTTGATTTCCTCATCTGTAAATTGCCTTTGCATATCCTTTGACCATTTGTCAATCGGGGAATGGCTTTTTAAAAAAATAATTCTTAATAACACTTTTTTTTTGTAGTAGCAAAGAACTAGGAAGATAGTAAGTATCCATCAATTGGAGAATGATGGTACAACTTGAAATAAATAAATATGTTGGATTATTAATGTAAATATAATGAATTACTATTTAACATTAAGAAATCATAGCTTTAAAGAGAAACCTGTAAAGCGTTAAATAAAAACATGAAGATCAAAGGAAACAGAACCAGTATAGTTATTTATATAATAACTATAAAAAATGAAATGAAAGTAATATTATTTTTAAATATCTTACAGACCACCTGAGCAGAAGCAGAAATTAGATGAGAAAGTTGGAAAACTGCACAAACCTAGGATGACTTTGAAAATAGATTTCAATTATCTTAAAATCTTCACAAGGGCTATCTCTCTGTCTCTGTCTACCTCTCTGTCACTCTGTTGGTCTGTCTGTCTCTCTGTCCATCTTTCCATCCCTCTTCTCTCTGTCTTTCTGTCTTGTCTATGTCTATCTTTTTCTCTTTGTCTATCATTGTATCTGGTCTCTGTTCTTATCTCTCTCTCTCTCTCTCTCTCTCTCTCTCTCTCTCTCTCTCTCTCCAAAAAAACAGAGTAACTGAGAAATTCATTATTTTCCTTTTCAATTGACATTAAAATTCTATACCAGAGACTTATCTTCAATGAGAAACTGGTTGCTTTACCATTCCAGAGGACAAATGATGAAGCATTTGACAACATTTGACAAGGAGGTGACAGATTAAACTGAATTGTTTGCATTTAATTGTATATGTTACATTAAAAAATTAGAAAAATAAAATTCAATAGAAGATGCATAACTTCCAGGATCATCAAAGTCCAATGGCAAGACAAAGATCAAGATGATTGATAATGGTCCAGGGTCAAATTCATAGCTACCAATTTCCAAAGATAAAAATGTATATAACTCAGAAAAATAAAGTTATATTTCACAATAACTTGATTTATACAAATAGGAGAAAGAACCAAGAAGCAGGTTGAGATATATCAGACATAGTCATTGCAGGAATTTCTTCTCTTTGATTCTGCATATTTGTTATCAGGTATGCTATTATTGCTTTAATAAATATAGGACATATTCAAGAGGGAGATGAATACTAGGGAGAAATTGGGATGCCAGAGTAAAATGAGAAATGAAAAAAATGGTGTAGAATATATTATTTCTATTGTCTCTTCAAGCAAGACCCTCTTTGATTTTGTATTTTTTCATTGCTCTCAATTGGTTTTCTATGTGTTAATCTTTACTTTATACCCCACCCTACTTCCTTTAGCCTCCTCAAGGACAGATATAGTCTCCTTTCTTTTCTCCCCACACCACACAATACAGTCATGGAAATATAATAAGGACTTAGTAAAGATTCACTAAATTGAGCTAAGTTACAGCCACAGACTATAAACCACATAAAGGAACAGGAGTGAAAGATTTTATAACCATATTACCCTCCAGGCCCCCTTCTAAGTTACAGACCATTTAAACACAAAGGATACTCCTCTCCCTCCCACACTGTTCCTGCAACCAGAACCTAATTTTAACATACACACACACACAGACACACACACACACACACAAACACACACATACACACATGTGAATGCTTGCACGATAGTCCATCCCCTTGAGAACTCTTTCTGAATCTTCACAGAGCCCAGAAACCCTTCATGTTTTCACACTGTTTCCTGGATGTGTGTCAAGTTTTTCATCTTGCTTCAAATAAAGTCTCAATTTAATCATTTCAATGTTATCGGCCCTACTAGCTATTGCCAACTTTTTGGGAGTGGAATCCACCTGACTGCTATTTCATTTCTCATATGAGCATTCTCCCCCTCATCCACCATTCCACCCCACCTCCATTCTCCCAAAGTGTTGTATGGCATATTTGTTGAAATACAAATCTCTAATATTTCAATGGATCTGTAATCTTACTGATGAATCCATTAATCAGCATGCATTTATTAAATATACTACTGCATGTTATAAACATTAAAAATCTACCATTAAAGTAAAATGACAGAAAATATAAGTTAGACATAAAGTTTTATTTTCTAGGATTTACCAAGAGATCTATAGGTGTGGACAAGTATTTCTGTTGTAAGAAATGGAATGTTAGGGGCAGCTAGGTGGCACAGTGGATAGAGCACTGGCCCTGGAGTCAGGAGTACCTAAGTTCAAATCTGCCCTTGGACATTTAATAATTACCTAGCTGTGTGGCCTTGAGCAAGCCACTTAACCCCATTTGCCTTGCAAAAAAAAAAAGAAAGAAATGGAATGTTATTTCCCCCTATGTTAATTACAAAATCAAGACAAGTGATTAGAAAAATTGGAAACCTTGTCCTTATCCTCATTACACTTTAGATCCATAAAGAGATAACATTCCATTTTTTACAACAAAAAGAAATCAGACTTCTTTTTTTAAAACCACAAATGGGGGCAACTAGCTGGAGTAGTGGATAAAGCACTGGCCCTGAAGTCAGGAGTATCTGGGTTCAAATCAGGTCTCAGACACTTAATAATTACCTAGCTGTGTGGCCTTGGGCAAGCCACTTAACCCCATTTGCCTTGCAAAAACCTAAAAGCAAAACAAAACAAAACAAAAAACAACCATGAATGTAGTTTCAAATACATATTAAACTTTCTCTGTGTCAGACACCATGCTGACCCTGTTGTTACTGTTGTTGTTTATCCTTTGTTCTTGGAGAGAACCATGACATCAGGGAAGTGATGGCATGACATTAAGTGAGGGAGGGCTGTGCAAAGTCACTTTCTCCTTTGGAGCCATTTGGATCTAGAGGTCAGATATAGACATTAGGATGACAAACTCACTTTTTAAATAATTTGCCTTGGGTCACACAGCTATTAAATAGTTGAGGGGAGATTTGGATTCATTTCTTCCCGACTTCAAGTCCTCTGCTCCAACCACTGACCACCTAACGTCCTCCTGCTTCAAATATTTCTTTGTTGCCTGTCTTTCATTCTGGAGGAAGACAATGATACCAAGGAGGTGATGCCATGACTTGAAAGGGAATTGCATTTGAGTGAAGGTAGGCTGTTCAAAGTCATCTGTCTCTCTCTTCCAAAACCATCTGGGTCCAGTGGCCAGATATGGATCAAAACAAATGGAGATGGCCTTGTATCCAGGGACCTTGACCTTTTTAAGCTAAGGTCTTTCCCAGGTCTAAATTTGCCTAGGGCAATGCCTATTAATGCTAGGGAAGAGAGAAATGAGGCAAAAAAACTAAGAATGACCACTTACTGGGGTGCTCAATAATTTGTACCTCTTGAGGATTTTGTGAGAATTAAATGCATAATGTGTATAATATACTGTATAATGTGGCAAACCTTTAAAGATCATCTAACTAAAGCTATTAATATTATAATTGATTGCTGTTGCCAGGCATTTGCAAGCCTATCATATGAAAAAAAGATTAGCTTTATTCTGCTTAGGTTCACAAAGAATATTTGAGATCAAGAAAAAGTAAAACTTGGAGAGAGGAAAAAGTTTCATTTCAAAGAGAAGCATTGTCCAACAATTAAAGGAGTCCAGAGGAATAGTGAACTGACTTAGAAAGAGATAGGGCCATGACGGCTAGAGGTCATCAAGTAGAACTTAGGAGGGAGGGGGATGTTATGCATCTGGAAAACTGGACCTGGGGCTTCTGGTTGAGTCAGGAGACTTCTCAGATTCTTGCAAGTCTGCATTCTGTTGCTGTGGCTCCCAACCACAATTTGTAACCCTACTTTGCCGACCCTACACACTTGCTTACATTGTGGTTCTTTGGTAGGTCTGTTGAGCCTTAGTTTCAACCCTAAAGTAGTGCATAGGAATAGGAAGAAGTCCACAATGCAGTATGCAGAGAGTCCAGCATTTTCCATTAGGGAGCATCAAACATAGCAAGAGACTCAGAGCATTTCCAGGAGCAAACTGGTTGGGAAATGGTACATGTGTAAAAATTCTGTTGAGTGAATTATAAACCAACAACTGAAAATTTAATATGAGGCTTATTTACGAGTAAAGTTAATAGGAAGAGCTACTTTATTCTTCCTTGGGGCCAGAAGAGGATCTTTGTATCCCTCCAGCAAGCCTTTGAAAGTCCAGTTCTGTCTCATCCATAATGCATCATGCTTAAAGAAAAATAACTTCTGGCCACTTGCTGCTCAGGATGTCCATCTAAAAGGAATCTGTATTTGTCTAAATTATTTAGATTCCAGAAAACAACCTCAGGGCACAGGGGCTATTAATTTTGTTGGGATTTAATTTTAGGAGGCTCTAGTACTAAAACACAAAAGAAAGTCCTCTTGCCAAAAAAGAGTCACATTTTTCAAGTAAAAGTTTCCAATGTTCCTTCCTGAGGAATCTATCTTTAAGGTGAGCCAGCAAGTAGTTATGATACTGCCCAAGGAAATAATACCAAAATGATGGAGAAAAGAAATGGGCCTTCAGGTAATGTAGATGTTATAGTAGTGAAGACATCCTATACCTGAGGGCCAGTCACCGACTGACTGTGTTACCTAAAGCAAATTGCCTAACACTGTCTGGGCTCAGTTTTCTCACCTGTAAAATGAGAGAACTGGATAAGATCAGATCTAAAGCTCCCTCCTACTCTTAACTCATGACACCTTCTAATTTTGAATTCCATTTTGGAGACCTTTTTATATTTAAGGTCAAGTGCTTATTGTCCCATATTCTAAGGGTCCTTCCAGATATAATATCTAATGTTTCAAGGTTCCTTTGCCTATGTCACATGAAATAGCTAATAATGATAGCTAGCATTTATATATCTCAAAGTGAGAAAAGTGATTATTTTTTCTATTATATTAACAACCAATCATTTAATTAGGATTTATTTCCCTCTCTATTTCCTCATTACAAGACTTGTCCCTTTAGATCAGTAATGCTGATAGGTGAGATTGCCCAAATCCTCTAGCTACATGCTCCATAATTTTAGGTGGAAGACCACTCAACTAAAAGACCTTACTTCTGTTTAGAATGTAAACAAAATCTAATCTAGGTCATATCTTCCTCTTAGGAAATAATCCCATGTCATTGTACCCCTCCATTGGAGTCTAGGGGAACCCAGTTTCTGAAGGAGAAAACCAACTGGAGTTTTGTCCAAACTACCAGAGGTAGCTGAGTCTCATGATCAAGTCATTTTCTGATTCAGGAGGAATTGTAGACTTTTAGTCTACCTCTTCATTATGTCCGCTACCTCATTAATTGTTTACCAATCAGGATTGATTTTTGCCTGTCAGGGACAACTTCTTTTCCAAAGGTATTTAAGCATTCAGGGAATTCTGTGGTTTTGTCTTGGATAACTGAGAGAAAACATAGACTATCAATTTATTGATTATTTGCTGACCTAATTAACAAATTGATCATTAATTGCCCAAAATATCTTGCTCAGACTTTTCATTTGTCTCAAAGATCTGCAAAGGACATTACAAATATTATCTATTTGGTCCTTACAACAACCCAGGGAATTGTTATAATAATATATATATATATATATATATATATGTAATATATATATATATATATATGTATGTATATCATACTATTATTATCACCAGTTTTCAAATGATGAAATGGAGGCAGAAGGAGATAAAATGACTTGTCTAAGGATTATAAAGCTAGTGATTGTCCAAAGTCAGATCTGAACTCAGGGATTTTTTATTATAGATTTAATAACTCTGCCCATGGTACCACCTGACTGTACATAGGCTCAATGTGTCTAAGGTAAAATTTGAACCCAGGATTAAACTAGTTTAGACCTTCATCACCTTAGCAAAGATAACAAAACTGAAAGAGCAGTATGAGGACTGAAGAGAATCCTGGACCTGTAGTCAGTAAGACATGAGTTCAAATGTGAGCTAGACACTTACTAGTTGTGAGACTCTGGTAAAGTCACTTAACCTATGCTGGCCTCATAGCTCCTATGTTGCAGGGTTGTTGTGAGAATCAAATGAGATAGTATTAGCAGAGTGCTTTGTGTGCAAATACATACTAAACCCTAAATAAATGCTGGTTATTATCTCATTGGAAACCCTCAGTTCAAATTCCTCAATTTCCAGTTACTACCTGTATGATTTGGGGCAAATGATTTATCCTTTCTGGGCCTCAGTTTCCTCATCTATAAAGTTAGGTTAGACTCGATGAGCTCTATCTCCAAATTTAGCATCCTGTGGTCACTTTAGGGTCTCCTACTCTAATCTGTACTCCCTAAAGGCTTTAAAAATGATCTCCCTAAAATACAGGTCAGATCATGTCCTTAATTTACTTCCAAACCTTTGATATCTTCCTATCACCTCTAGGATAGCACAGGATAACCTGGCTTTTAATTCTCTTCTTAATCTGACTGCAACCTCCTTTTGTGGATTTATTTCACACTTCTCTCCTTCATATTAACTTGCTGTTCTCCAAACCTGAGATCCATCTCCAGTCTAGGTACCTTTACACAACCCATCGACCATACCTAGAAGACATCTCTTCACTTTGGCTTCTTAAACTCCTATTAAAGTGAGTGTCATGGCCATTTCTTGCATAAAGTCTTTCCTGATCTACCAAGTTATAAGCAAAAGTTTCAAGTTGTTGGTATATCCATGTCTGCTTACATATTGCTTCTGCCCCCACCACATCTAGTAGAAAATAAAGTCTGATTTTCTTTTGGTTTTCATATCCTCACTGTTTAGAATAGTGTCTTGTACAACTGGGATAATATTTGTACAACAATGTCTGCTTCCCTTGTTCCCTTGTACATTGCAGGTGCTTCTTGGTTAAACTGGATTGCATAGGATAGGAGTAAAGTGGAATGGATTAGAATAGAATGGATTAGGAGGAACATAAATTATATCACTCTGAAATAGTTATGAAAAAACAACATTTACAAAAAAGATGATGGCAAACTTATACACTTTTATAATTTTCCACTTAAAAGAAGTTAATTGCTTTGATTTGAAGAAAATACCTGTCATATTTAACCCATTTTGTTGACAACTAATACTGACTTCAGTTACATTATTGTAGTCATTGTTCGTTTGACTGTTTCTTTACTGCAATAGTTCCTACAAACGTTCAATATAGTTTTTTGAATTTGCAAAAGTCATCAATTCTTATGATGCAATAGTGCTCAGACCAAGAAGTTGTATCTTGCACAGTCTTCATACCTCTACTAAAACCAACTCAAAAGACAGGATAAATCAGGTTTAGGATAACTGATGGACAATGTCTACCCTAAACATGTGAAGATTTTCCCCAGTGGACAGGGTAGATGGAAACAGTTTGTTCCAACAGGCACAAAGGTGGCAGAAACAGCTTCTGTGGTCAGATATTGAAGATATCAAAGTCATTCACTGAATCCTGGGCCATCACCAGATATCTTGAATTTTGTCCTGCCAATGGACTTCAATGACTCTGGAAGAGTGAGACTGACAACTTTGCACAGTGCTGCCTCATTTAAATTCAATTCATGCCCAAATCAAGACATCAACCTAAGATGTCATTGCCATCTTTGAAAATGAAGGACAAACAGCAAGAAGAAGAATAAAAACTCTATCACATTTATAGATCAGAATTATTTGGGCATGTCTTGATCATAGATTATTAGATTATTTTCAAAATTTCCTATGACAACTAATAATTCAATGAATACCTTTGTACAGATAGGGTTCTACATGCTGTCAATAATCTCTTTGGAGAGAAAAACCAATGGTGCAACTACTGATTCAAAGGGTAGGAATAGTTTTATTGATTTTTATTGTATAATTCCACACTACTATTCAAAATGACAAAACCAATTCACATTCTAAATAGATAATTTTATTTTTTTGTCATTTCCACGATATTGTATCTTGTTAGATGGATCTCCTCAGCCCAAAGTTGTGAAAACTCTAATCTTACATTGTCCTCTTACTTTTGTTTGATGGAATAACTTGGATATGTAGATTATTTATACTTTTGGAATTTATTTTGGTGTATGGTGTAAGTTACTGTTTAAACTCATTTTACATCTATCTAGTCTTCCTAGCTATCATTAACTACTTCCTCAGGAATATATGTTCTTGGTTATATCAAAGGTGTTCTATCTATATGTGTTTTCTTCACAATCCTTCTTATGACCACAAAATATGTTACAGACATCATTTTCTATTTTTAATCTAATACCTTATAGTGTTGACAATTACTGTTTTATGATATAATTTGAAATCTGATAATGTTATTTCCTTTTCCTTCCTATTTCTTTCCATTGTTTTATCTTACATTTGACCTATTGTTCTTCCATCTGCATTATGTTATTATTTTATGCAATTTTATTAAATATAAATTTGGTATAGAATTAAAATTTCTGATTAATTTGAGTAGAAGTGCCCTCTTTAGTTTATTTGTGAGGCCAGGGAATTAAAATTGAATAGTTTTCCAATAATTTATGTATCCTTTTAGTGAGACCAATTTTTTTTTTGCAAGTCAGGGAAAGTTTCAGAATATCTGCATCATAGATAATGTCTAGAAAAAAATCATACTTACCCTAGCTCAGAAATAGACTGAGTGTAACATTTGGAGACTGAAGGGGTTGGAGGGGCTCAGAAGGTAGGAAGGTATAGTCATTCTGACTAGAAATTTTGCTATTATTATTATTATTGTTATTAGTATTATTATTATTATTTAGGTTTGCAAGGCAAACGGGGTTAAGTGGCTTGCCCAAGGCCACACAGCTAGGTAATTATTAAGTGTCTGAGACCGGATTTGAACCCAGGTACTCCTGACTCCAGGGCCAGTGCTTTATCCACTGCGCCACCTAGCCACCCCTGACTAGAACTTTTGAATCACTCTAACAAAGGAGGTCACTATGCCTGAAGAAGACATAACACTCTGACATAGCCCAGAGAGTCACATACAAGCTGTCCACTTGTGAGAAAACAAAGTGAGCACGGCATGGAGAGCTGATCAATTGTCAGCCTGAGGATTACTGGAAAAGCAAACAAGGAAGTGATCAAGACAGAGGATGAGAGAGAGAGAGAGAGAGAGAGAGAGAGAGAGAGAGAGAGAGAGAGTGTGTGTGTGTGTGTGTGTATGGTATCTCAGAGGCTATAATCAGTGGAATTCAGGTCCCTGCAGGCATCTCCACCTGTCCCACACATTTGGAATTCAATGATTTGGCCCTCTGAATATTAAGACTCTTTCTAACTGGGGTCTATTATAGATAGATAGATAGATAGATAGATAGATAGATAGATAGATAGATAGATGGATGGATGATAGATGGATAGTTAGCTACATAGATGCATAGATAGATAGATGATAAATAGATCGATAGATAGATAGACAGATAGATAGATAGAAAGATAGATAGACTCATGGACACACAGGCACACAATCTACATATATACAGACATATACATATGTTTGTAGATTGCTAGATGTCATTTTGCTTCATTAAAACTCTTTAACCTAGAAGAAAGAAAACAATTTTTCCCTAGTCTAGAAAGTTAGCTCAATTGCTACAGACTGGTAAGGTTGTTCAAACTACTGGGGCCTCTGGAAAAGAGTCTACCTCTGAGACTAAGAGGAATGGGACAGAAATTGAGGTATAAGTTATGTACCTAGGAAGAAAAATGAACAGGCTTTATAGAAAAATGTATTTATATATACATTGTTTGCATATTTCCTCATTACTCATTGTAATTTCCCTCTGCTCAATTTGTTTTGAGTTCAAATATATGTTCATTTACTTAATCTCTCCCTCTTTCATTAAATGAACTAACAGCTGAGTAATTCCATTACTATTTTAAAAGAAAATAGGTTTGTTATTTTGCTAAGTAATTTAAAATTTTCAATCCATTTATTTCACATTTAATTTAATTTTTCTCTTTTGTTTTTGCTTTGGGCTTATTAAATAGCTAGTTTTTAAGTGCTTACCATTCATGTTTGATGCATTAACATTCTCTTTTTCTCTGTGTTATTATAAATGCTGATGAAGAGAAATTGTCCCCAACCATTCTTTTAGATGCATCCCACAAAATAGTGCCTCACATTTGAAATTTTCTTTCACATGATTGATATATCTGTGATTTGATATTGAATTCACTAATTAGTTAGAATATTATTTGCAGTCTCAATTTAGATAGAAATTTTGGCTATATTTCCTTTTTGATTCCCATTTTTATTCTATTATGATCTAAAATATTAAATATTTCTACCTTTCCACATTTATTTTTGATCCATTTATTCTCTAGATCATAGAAAAGTTTTGTAAAAGCATTGTGTATGCCTGAAAATAAGTATATTTTCTAAAATTCCCATAGAATTGTTCCTTTTGTCTATCAAATCTAGTTTTTACAACATTTTAGTATTCTGTAATTTTTTCCTTATCTTTCTGTTATATTTGCCCATTTTTATAACGAAATGATGATTTCTGTGGTAGAATCAAGATGGCCCGAAGCTAGCATGCTCCAGCTCTTCCCTACACAACATTAAATGAAGCTCTATACAGATATGAAAGCTACAGATCCCAACAACAACAAAAAATGAACAAAACAAATTCTCAACTGTATACATCATGGAGGATCTTCAGTAAAGATCTGTCTCTTCTAGGAGAGGAGAAGTAAAGCCCAGTCAGGTAGGAGAGTGAGAAAACCAGCAGGAGGTTTCTAGTCATAGCACAGTTCAGGTCTCAATAACTAGACAGTAGCCCAGAATCCAGCTCAGCTAGATAGCAGGCAAACAGGGAAGGTGCCAATCCCAGCCAAGTCAGAGTCCTGGGAACACTGGGGCAACAGACGGGACTAGGTAGGGAACAAGTCACTGCATAGGCAAAGCTTGGACATAAAAGAGTAAACAAACGGTCTGCATAGGCAACATCTTGGAAAGCAAGCCAGAGACCAGAATCTGGTCCCAGCCCCAAAAAGCTCATGACTATACTCTCTAAACACCAAGAATAGAGCTCAGCTATCAAAATGAGCAAAAAAAAAAAGAGTGCTAATCATAGAAAGCTACTTTTCAGATAAAGATGATAAAAATGCCATCAGAAGAAAATAGTGATAAAATACCTACATGGGAAGTCTCAAAGGAGTTTTATGAATTGGGCTCAAATCCAAAATGTCACAAAAGAGGTTGGTTAAGGGGATAAGGAAGGGAAGAGGGGAGAAGAATGTAAACTCAAAATCCTGACCAAAAAAGAGATTGGTGAAAATTATTGTTGCATGTTGTTGAGAAAACAAAAAAATAAAAATATTTTTAAAAATCTATCCTATGCAACAGGAAAGAAAGGGGGAAAGGGAATGAAAGAGGAAGAAGGGACTGATAAAAGGGAAAATGAAGGCAAAAATGAAAGTAAAGTTAAAATTTAAAAGAACAGTTAAAGGGGAAAGGGAACAAAACATTGGTGAGAAGGAATAAGGAAAAAGGAATAAGGAACTATAAATGGAGAAAGACAGCATGGAGGGAAATACAGAATTAGTAATCCTAACTTTAAATGTGAATGGGATGAACTCTTCCATAAAAATGAGGCAGATAGCAGAATAATTTAAAAGTCAGAATCCTACAACATGTTGTTTGAAAGAATCATTTGAAGCAAAGATACACACAGGGTAAAGGTAAAGGATGGAGAAAAATTTATTATGCTTCAGCAGAAGTAAAGCAATCAGGGATAGCAATCCTGTTCTTAGACAAAACAAAGGCAAAAATAGATCTCATTAAAAAAAAGATAAGGAAGGAAACTACATCTTCTTAGAAGGCACCATAGACAATGATGTTATAGGATTATTAAACATATATGCACCAAGTGGTATAGCATCTAGATTCTTAGAGGAGAAGCTGAATGAATTACAAGGAAATATAGACAGCAAAACTGCAGAGGACTTCAACCTCCCTCTCTCAGCATTAGATAAATCTAAACACAAAATAAATAAGAACTAAGTTAAGGAGGTGAATAATATCTTAGAAAACAGATATAATGGACCTCTGAAGACAACTGAATGGGAATAGAAAAGAATACATATTTTTCTCTGCAGTGCACAGCACCTATACCAAAATTCACCACCTACTGGGTTATGAAAATCTTACAGTCAAATGCAGAAAGGCAGTAATAATAAACACATGCTTTCAGATCATGATACAATTAAAATCATAAAAAAACAATTGAAGATAAACAAAAATTAATTGGAAACTAAATAACATAATTTTAAAGAATGAGTGGATCAAGCTACAACTCAACCATTTCATCCTAGAAAATGTCAACAAGTGAGACATCACACCAAAATTTGTGGGATAAAGCCAAATCAGTTTTTAGGGAACATTTTATATCTCTATATGCTTATATGAATAAAATAGAAAAAGAGATCACTGAATAGGGCATACAATTAAAATAGCTAGAAAAAATAACAAATTGAAGCTCTCCAACTAAATACTTAATTAGAATTTCTGAAAATCAAAGGAGCGATTAATAAAATTGAAAGCAAGAAAACTATTAAACCATTAAATAAAACTTAGAGTTGATATTGTGAAATAAAAACAATAAAATAGATAAATCTTTGGTTAATCTAATTTTAAAAATGAAAGAAAACAAAATTACTAGTATCAAAAATGAAAAGGGTGAATGTACCACAATGAAAATTTGAAGAGATAATTCAGAGTTATGACGATAGCTGAGGGAAATGGATGAATATTTAAAAAATATAAATTACCGAGATTAACAGAAGAGAAAATAAAATTCTTAAATAACCCCATTTCAGAAAAAGAAATTGAAGAAACCATGAATAAACTCCCTAAGAAAAAGTCTCTAGGCCCAAATGGATTTACAAGTGAATTCAACCAAGCACTTAAGGGACAATTAATTCCAATTCTACAAAAACTATTTTTTAAAAATAGGAAGTGCAGCTGAGTAGTGCAGTGGATAAAGCACCAGTCTTGGAGTCCGGAGGTCCTGAGTTCAAATTTGATTTCAGACACTTAATACTTACTTAGATGTGTGACCCTAGGAAGGTCACTTAACCCCACTTCTTTGCAAAATTTTTTAAAAGGTTAAAAAAATAGGAGAAGAAAGAGTTCTGCCAAATTCCTTTTAACTTGTTGCTTATACCTAAACCAGGAAGAGCCAAAACAGATAAAAAGAATTTTAGATCAATCTCCCTAATGAACATAGTTGCAAAAATTTTAAATTCAATTTTAGCAAAGAGATTACAAGTTATTACTAGAATAATATATCATGGTCAGGTAGGATTTATACCAAGTAGGGAGGGATAGTTCAACATTAGGAAAACACAGCATAATCGAACATATCAATAACAAAACCAACAGAAATCATATGATTATCTCAATAGATATTGACAAAGCCTTTGACAAAATACAACATCCATTTCTATTGAAAACACCAGAGAGTACAGGAATAAATTAAAATAATAAGCAGGATATATCTAATACCATCAATAAATATTATATGTAATGGAAATAAACTAGGAATATTTCCAATAAGATCAGGGATGAAACAAGGATGTTCATTATCATTATTGCTATTCAATATAGTATTAAAATATTAGCTTTAGCAATAAGAAAAAGAAATTCAAGAATTTAGAGTTGGCCATGAGGAAACAAAACTTCCTTCTTCTCATATGATATGATGGTATACTTAGAGAACCTGAGAAAATCACCTAAAAACTACTTGAAATAATTGACAAATTCAGCAAAGTAGCAAGATACAAAATAAGCCCACATATATCATCACAATTTCTACACATAAACAACAAAGACCTAGAGCAAGAGATAGAGAAATTCCATTTAAAGTAGCTTCAGACAACATAAAATACTTCAAAAACCCCAAAACTGTATGAACAAAATTGCAAAACACTTTTCACACAAATAAGGACATGTCTAAATAATTGAAAAAACATCAATTGTTCATGATTCGGTTGCATTAAAATAATAAAAATGACAATTCTACCCAAATTAAATTACTTATTCAATGCCATATCAACCAAATTGTCAAATACCTATTTTATAGTGCTAGAAAAAATAGTAACAAAATTCATTTGGAGCAATAAAAGGTCAAGAATATCAAGGGAATGGATGAATAAAAAGTAAAGGAAGATAGTCTTAACTCTACCAGAACTAAAACTATACGATAAAGTGACATTCATCAGAACTTTTTGGTACTGGTTAAAAAATAGAAAATAGACCAGTGGATTAGTATAGATACAAAAGAAGCAGCAGTAAATGATTGTAGTAATCTATTGTTTGACAAATCCAAAGACATTATATTCTGGTATAAGAACTCACTATTTGACAAAAATTGTTGGGAAAACTGAAAAATAGCATGGAAACTAAGCAGAACACTTCAGCTAATAATAATAATACTCTATACCAAAATAAGGTCAAAATGGGCACAGGATTTAGGCATAAAAGGCAATAAATAACATAGACCAATTAAACAGATCAGGAAATACTCTATCAGATCTGTGGAAAGAGGAGAAATTTATGTACAAACAAGAAATAGAGTATATTATACATTGCAAAATGGATGGTGTTGATTATATTAAATTGAAAAATTCATTTACTAATAAAGTTAATGCAGCCAAGATTAGAAGAAAAACACAAAGCTGAGAAACAATTTTCATAGCTAGGGGTTCTGATAAAGGTCTCATTTCTAAAATATAAAAAGAAGTGAATCAAATTTAAAATGTTACAAGTCATTCCTCAAGTGAAAAATGGTCAAAGGATATGGAAGACAGTTTTCAAATGAAGAAATTAAAGCTATATATAACCATCTGAAAAATGCTCCAAATCATTACTGATTAGAGAAATGTAAATTAAAACAATTGTGAGGTATAACCTCATATCTATCAGATTGACTAAGATGACTAAAAGGAAAAATGGTTAATATTTGAGAGGTTGTGGGAAGATTAGGACATTGATGTACTGTTGGTGGAGTTGTGAACAAATCCAACCATTCTGGAGAGTAATAAAATTGGTAATACCCTTTGACCCAGCAGTAACAGTACTAGATCCATATCTCAAAGAAATCACAAAAATGATAAAAGTCCCATATGTTCACATATATTTATAGCAGCTCTTTTTGTATTGACAAAGAATTGGAAAGTGAGGGGGATGCTAATCAATTGGGAAATGACTGAACAAGTTATGGTATATATGAATGCTATGGAGTACTAGTGCTCTAAAAGAAACCATGAATGATACTAAACAAAGGGAGCACAATCAAGAGAACATCGTATACTTTAATAACAATATTGTGGGTTAATCAGCCTTGATGAATGCAGCTCTTCTTAGTAGTTCAGAGATCTAGGATAACCCTGGGAAACCTGTTATGGACAATATCCTCCAGAGTTAGGGAAGTCCTACAGAATCTGAATGAATACTATGCTCACTTTTTAAAAACTTCTCATGTTTTTCATTCCTATCCCATGATTTTCCATCTTTACCTTTTGTCCTAATTCCTCATTCATAAAATGACTAATATGTAAACATGTTAAATATAAATGAACATGTACAACTTTAATTAGACTGTCCACTGCTGAGGAGAGGTGGATGGGAAGGAAGGGCAATAGAAAAATGTGCAACTTAAATATACAAGTGGATGAATTTTTAAAATGTTTCATAACATATAATTAGAAAAAATAAAATATATAAAAAGAAAGAAATGTTAATGCATCTATTATCAATGCCCAACTATCTCAGTATTTTGCCTTTCATACATTTTTATCTAAATTCTTTATTGATCTTTTGATCAGTATACATATGCTTACCATTCCTTCTTTTCATTTTCTCTGAAGCCCTTCAACTGAATATATAGCTTCCCTATTTTTCTCTAAGTACTATTGGTTTTACTTTTGTGTCATTCAAAATCATGATCATTAAGTTTTTATTTCAATGAAGCTTAATAAATTTTATTGCAATCTCTTAATTCATATCTCTATCTCTCCATATGTTTTAAGTGTATTTCCTATAGGCAAAATGATGTTTGGCTATGCTTTATTTTGTTTTTAATCTAGTTTGTAATTTTTTTCCCTTAGTGAGCTCAAACTTTGATTATTAAATTTGATTTTTCTCACACTGCATCCTGTTATTAATTATTATCAGTTCAAGGTGGATAAAGCTTGTTTCATTAGCAGCAATACAATCCAAGACTTTTCACATAAACATTCCACCTCCACAAAACTACAATACTAGTTTCTGGGGTTCTATTGTTATGGATATTATCATTTAACAATATATATATATATATATATATATATATATATATATATATATATATATATATATATACATTTCCCTTAGATCTAGATGGATTGTAGATTCAGAATCACCTTCTCTCCCCCATTCTCAAATTGTTCTTTAGCTGACTTTTATATCCATGGCACTGGAATTCAGAATATAATAATTCTCTCCTTTCTCATTCAAGGTCATCTGCTTCTCCCTTTCCCCACAGTATGATATGTCTCCCTCAATTTCTTGCCATTGTTTGTTTTTGCCATTGGTATTCATTTTGTAAGATGAAATTTCAAAGAGATGTTAACCTTTCAGTACTCTTTACAATATATAAAGAATGCACAATGTTATTTATATATTCCTTGCTTTAAAGTCTTTTTTTAAAACCTGTTAAAGATCCATTTAGTGTTTGGTTTGTCATCCAAATACCATCCCAAATTTGCTTCTTTTTTGGAATGCATGGAAATTTTCTGATGCATTGAAAAAAAAAAACTATCTTTTCCCTTACAAGAAAATAATCAGTTTCATTTAGATATGCATATCTTTTATTGTTCTTTACAAATAAAAATTCATAGGCATATCACAATTGCAGTACAGTCCCATTCATAATAATTGAGCAGGGTCATTCTATAAATCATTTTTCATCATAAAGAGTATAAAGAATGCAACTGTATGAAACATTAATAAGCCTATCAAAACTAATCATCCCTTTGTTATCTACCAGTCACATTTACTTTACAGAATAGGAATATTTTCAGAAAATTGTTTGCAAATTGAAATGTCTATAAATCAAAACATGTTTTCTCTCTGAACTTCTATAACACTTATTATAACAACTTAAATGACAAATTACCTTTAACTATTTTGCAATTCTTTATCTTCATTTTGTTTCTTTAGTAGAAATATAAAATTTTGAGTGGGCACCTCTTAGTCAGCTCTTGTCTTTTATAGAGTTGGTTAAACTCGAGGTGAAAACCTGAAATGGACTTGCCTTAGAAGGTAGTGAATTCCTTGTCATGGAAGGCCCTCAAGAATATAATGGATGACTACTTCTTGGAAATTTTATAGTTAGGGTTCTTGCTGAAGATGATTCAACATAGATGATTTCTCAGGTCTCTTTTAGGTCTGAAATTCTATGATTTCAAGTTTTTTCTTCTGTTCTCAATATTTTGAAAAAATATGATTTTTAAAAATGTGACGTTTAAATTCTCTCTCTCTCTCTCTCTCTCTCTCTCTCTCTCTCTCTCTCTCTCTCTCTCTCTCTCTCTCTCTCCCTCTCTCTCTGCTCTCTCTCTGTCTTTCTCTGTCTCTGCCTCTGTCTCTGTGTCTCTCTCTCTCTCTCTCTGTCTCTGTCTCTCTGCCTCTCTTTGTGTCTCTCTCTGTCTCTCTCTCTCCCCCCTCAAGTCATTTCTTCTCTAGCATAGCTCTACTCTAAAGCTTCATTATTTTCATTGTAAATATTTATCTTCAATTTTCATTCAGATGTAGTGGGTTTCTGTTTTATTTTCTGTTCTTTCACTTCTGAATTTTTGTCTTCCATCTGTCCCTTTTTATTCCTTAGACCAGTGGAATCAAACTCAAATCAATAGATGTCACTAAAACATACATAAGTATCTCTATTGTCATATTGATTTAGAGAATTACATATTAAATTATCTGTTTTATTGTGCTTTTATTTGTTTTATGAAATATTCCCCAATTATATTTTAATGTTTCAGTCTGGTGTTGCAAGTTATAGGTAACTTCTCAGTCACTAGTTTGATCCTCCTGCCTTAACTCATCCACTGATTTATTATTATTTTCACTATACTATTATTATATTATTATATATTATTATATATTATTATATTATATTATATTATATTATATTATATTATATTATATTATATTATATTATATTATATTATATTATATTATATTATATTATATTATATTCTCTATATTATTCAAAGCTGTCTCATTCTTGTTGCTTTTTTTTTCCAATTCTTCCTTCTCTGCTTTAATGTCCTTTATCAGTTATTAGCTTTGCTAAATTTGTTAATCACCCTAAAGTTTCTTATAAAAGAACCAGTCATTTCTGCAGGATCTTCTAGCTGTATTGTTCTTTCCATTGAAAGATCTTGTCTACTTTTTTATCACCTCAAAATATCACTTTTTTTTCAATTTTGTGCAAGGTGATAGTTCCCCACAATAATTTCCCTCCCTTTTCATCCTTTTTCTATTCTGTTTTTGACCTTTTGCCTTTATTTCATACATTTATTTGCTGATGTGATGGGAATGAGTTTGGACTCAGTCTTCTTAAAGGCTGAGAATAATAATTTAAAATTTCTTTAAATTTTTCTGTCCCTTCACCTAAAGAGTTTTCATTTTTGTGCCTTCTGTTTATCAATTGGTGAGGAGAGAGAGAGAGAGAGAGAGTCTCTTATTCATACAATCTCACACTCTGGCTTTGAAGATAAAGAAAAAATTGTGTTTTGTGTTGTTTTTTAATTTAATATCTCTTAAACTTGTCAAAAATCCAATGCCCAAGAAAATATGGCAGAAGATGGGATGGAAAGTTTAAAGAAAATATCTAATACTAAGAGAGAAAATCCAGGATTAGATACTAATAACTCCTATTTCAATAGTGTTTTAAATTCTGTGAAGTATTTTCCTCACTACTCTATGTTATAAGGTAATATGAGAAATATTGCTTTCACTTTCCAGAAGAAAAAACTGAGTCTCAGTGGATTTCCAAAGAGCATTAACTGAGGAAATTTTAGAATATTTATTTAGAATATTTAGAATATGTATACCCATGTCTTCTGGCACAAAGCCTAGTGATCTTACCACCATACCATATAGACACTTGACCTTGAAATATCTTCCTTGTTGAGTGCACCCTATATGAAGTAGAGGAAAGGAATGAGGGTTAGGAAAAGTGATGTCACTGCCCCCCAGGGTCAAGCTCTATCTCTTTTCCTATAATAATAGGAACTTGATAAGTTTATTGAATTTAAAATTATTTTCCTTTCCAAAGTAAAATTCTATGATTCTAAGAATCAGAGCAGGGATGAAGTATTACCCACTAAACTGTGCCTAGCAAGCTGAATTATGTCTAAGCTGGGAATGTCTCAGGACAAGAACTTTAGGATCTATGCATTCATCTAAGTCTGGGGTTTTGAGTCTGTTACTTTTTGTTTTGATTAGTTTTTTCTCCCCTTGAATTTTCAAGGGAAGTTCTCCTAGAAAAATCCCAGCCTCTCAACTGCCTTTACAATAACTAACCTTTCTACAATGCTTTTCTGAGGTGAAGAGATGCCCCTAGATCTTTCCATGTATACTAATGGAGTGAAAGCTCTGATAGGTCCCAGAAAACTGAAAAGGCTTAGAGCACAGTCTTCATGATAGACAATATGAGCATCCTCCAAAGACTACTCTCACCAAGGGTGGATTACTGATTTCCAGAAAAATGGCCAGTAGGGAAGTTCATTTGCTTTGTTTTTTTTTTGGTTGGGTTTTTTTTTTTGTTTTATTTAATCTATAGCAATTCATGCCAGCAATACTTTGAAGAATAGAGGACCTGCAGTCTGCTTTGGAGGAATAACAATGAGGAAGAAGATGATAAAAACCAACAATAACAATTTATAGAATGATTTAAGGTTTACAAAGCAATTCATGTTATTTACTTTGATTCTCATACTAACTCTCTGAGGTAGATACTATTATCATTCCTATTTTACAGATAAGCAAACTGAGACAGAGAAATATTAAACAGGCAAGTCCTGGATCAAAAAGCTGTTAAATATTTCAGAAAACATTCAAATTCAGTTCTTTCTGACTCCAAGTTCAGCACTCTTATCTGTTATACTAGCTAGTTGCCTAGCTAGGGCAATTAGGTGTTGCAGTGGATAGAGTACCAGTCCAGCAGTCAGGAGGACCTGAATTCAAATCTGACCTCAGACACTTGACTCTTACTAGCTGTGTGACCTTGGGAAAGTCACTTAACACTGAATGTCTTGCATCCAGGGCCATCTCCATTCATGCTGATCCATATTTGGCCACTGAACTCAGATGGCTCTGGAGGAGAAGATGAGACTGGTGACTTAGTACAGCCCCACCTCACTCAAATCCAATTATCTTGACATCACTTCTTGAAGGACAAGCAACAAAAGCTAGTTAACAAATTGTAGCAAATAATGCAACAGAATTGGAGTTAGAAAGACCTAGGATCAGATCCCACCTCTGATACATATCAACAAGTCACTCATTTCTCATGCCTCAGTGTCCTTATTTGTATAAAGAGGAGCATAGACTTCAGAGCCTCTAAGGTTTGGATTCAAGATCTTAATCCATGTTCCCATGAGACCACATATTTTTGAGATTATCCCAGATCTACTGGGTTTACAGTCAGAGAAAGTTGGTATCAAACCTCAGGTTACTCATTCTGGGCTACCTGATTTTTAATGACTCCTTCAGCCTTTCTTAATTTTTGGTTCCTCCAACTATAAAATAAAGGAGTTATAGACTAAATTACTTTTCGGTTTTTTCCTAGGTCTAAAATCCTAGAGGATTCTCCAGGTTAAAGTCTGGGCCAGACTAATGGGGAGGAGGAGACACACTTTAACTGTAATATCAAGGGGATTGAAGGATCTCAAGATGACTATCAAGGAAGGGTAGATTTGCCTCAAGTCACTGGATGATGGCAGAGGAGCTAAGAATGGTAAGTAAAAAGAGAGACCAGGGGAAGTCTAAGGATGAGATTGCTATGCTATTTTATCAAAAAGTCCCTCTGGGAATCTGTTACAATATTCCAGGCAGGTGACATAAGCTTTGAGATCATAGGTTTTTAGACTTTACAACTTGAATGGATAATAGAAGCCATATAGGCTGTCTCCTTATTCTACAAATGAGGAAACTGAGGCCCACAGATGTTCAGTCACCTACCCAAAATTAGACACTTAGTAAGTGTGAGAGACAGCATAGCATAGTAGAGGAAGAGCTGGTCTCAAAACCAGAAAAAAAGTAGATATGTCTCATCTTAGATAAATCCTGATTATGAAACCAGTCACTTATATTAAGGCAAGTTAATGCCCTAAGTGGCTCTTTGAGACTATGAATTCTTGGGAAAAAATAAGATACCAACACTCATTGATAGAGGAGGTTTCTTTATTGGGGGTTTTCTAGGGGGGTTTTTTTAGGTTTTTTTTTTTGCAAGGCAAATGGGGTTAAATGGTTTGCCCAAGGTCTGAGGTTGGATTTGAACTCAGGTACTCCTGACTCCAGGGCTGGTGCTTTATCCACTGTGCCACCTAGCCACCCCTTGGGGGTTCTCTAAACTAGTGAAACCAGGTCTATTTCTTATTCCTATCTGTGAATCAGGATTTGAACTCATGTCTTCTGGTTTTATACTTATTTCACTGTATTGGCAATGAGACCCTGGAAGAGAATGTTGGTATTAAGAAGAGACAATGGAGAAAAGAAATCATCTCAGTCATCTCAGGTATCAAAGAAGTGCAATGGATATTTGGATCTGGAATCAGGAAGATGAATCTAAAATTGACTGACTCCCCCTCCTACATTTCTGTTTTATTTCATATGTATTTAATGATGTCTTTAATACAACTTTTTATATGTAAGCAAAATATTCTTTATTTTTAAGATTTTATTTATTTTGAGTTTTGCAATTTTTCCCCTAATCTTACTTCCCTCCCCCCCCCCCCCTCACAGAAGGCAATTTGCCAGTCTTTACATTGCTCCCATGGTATACATTGATCCAAATTGAATGTGATGAGAGAGAAATCTTATCCTTAAGGAAGAAACACAAAGTATAAGAGATAGTAAGACCAGACAATAAGATATCGGGTTTTTCCCCCTAAATTAAAGGTAATAGTCCTTGGTCTTTGTTCAAACTCCACAGTTCTTTCTCTGGATACAGATGGTATTTTCCATTGCAGAGAACTCCAAATTTTCCCTGATAGCTGCACTGATGGAATGAGCAAGGCCATCAAGGTTGAACATCACCCCCATGTTGCTATTAGGGTATACAGTGTTTTTCTGGTTCTGCTCATCTCACTCAGCATCAGTTCATGCAAATCCCTCCAGGCTTCCCTGAATTCCCACCCCTCTTGGTTTCTAATAGAACAACAATGTTCCATGACACACATATACCACAGTTTGCTAAGCCATTCTCCAATTGAAGGACATCTACTTGATTTCCAATTGTTTGCCACCACAAACAGGGCTGCTATGAATATTTTTGTACAAATGATACTTTTACCCTTTTTCATCATCACTTCAGGGTACAGGCCCAGTAGTGGTATTGCTGGATCAAAGGGTATGCACATTTTTGTTGCTCTTTGGGCATAGTTACCGACTGCTCTCCAGAAAGGCTGGATGAGTTCACAGCTCCACAGATTTCCCACAACCCTTCCGGCAATGATCTTTGTCCTTTCTGTTCACATTGGCCAGTCTGAGAGGTGTGAGGTGGTACCTCTAAACAAGATATTCTTGGTAATATAGGGTAGACCAAAAGTCTTAGTTAAGTTTAAAAAACTTAAATTTCACTAAGACTTTTTCTTCATCCTGTTTGCTGAATCTGGTCATAGACAACATGGAGGGAGATGGAAAGAGTCCATTTAGTTAGTTCATTAGTATATATACCTTGAACTAGAACTACAGTGGTACTAAATGAGAAGAAAATGACCCAGATTACATGCAGAATGCTGAACAGCACTTGGAGTGAGCCTTTGTAGGGAATATTACAAAGGAATATTCCTAGATATTAAAGGTATAGCAGATTGAATTTGGGTATATATAAAATGACAGAAATTAAATGGTATCCTGCGAACAATCTAGCTTCCTAGTTCATACAAAGGAATAGGAGAAAGGGCTTAAAGAGTCACTGACAGGGGCAGCTAGGTGATGCAGTGGTTACAGTACTGGTCATGGAGTCAGGAGGACCTGAGTTCTAATCCAGCCTCAGACAGTTAATAATTGCCTGTGTGACCTTGGGCAAGTCACTTAACCTCATCACCTTAAATAATTTTTTTTTTAAAAGAGTCAATGACAAGTAAATGACAAATGCTGTAGGGAAAGTAGAAAAATCAGTTCACTATTGCACTGTTGGTAGAATTGTGAACAGATTCAAATCAATCTAGAAAACAATGTAGAACTACGCCAAAAGAATATAAAGCTCTGCATATCCTTTGACCCAACTATAGCACTGCTAGGTCTATATTCCAAAGAAAAGAACTAATTTGGTTGTTAAGTCTTTAGAGCAATTCTTTTTGCAATGGCAAAGAATTGAGGAGATGTCCATTAATTGAGGAATGACTGGACAAGTTGTAGTAATATGATTGTGATGAAATAGTATGATACTATAAGAAATGATGAGTGGAATCATTTCAGAAAAAGCAGGAAGACTTATATGAACTAAAGGAAAGAGAAGTGAGCATTCTCAGGAAAACACTATGCACAGTAAATGCAATATTGTAAGAATGATCAATTGTGAAAGACTTAGCTATTGTGATAAAAACAATGATCTAAGACAATTCCAAAGGGCCAATAATGAAAAATGCTATGCATATATATAGAGAGAAATAATGAACTCTGAGTACAAATTGAAGCATGCTTTTTTTACCTCATTTTTCTTGTGTGTATATACATTTTCTTCTGCAACTTGGCTAATTTAGAAATGTTTTGCATGACTTCATGTGTAAAATCCATATCATATTGCTTGTCTTCTGAATGGGTGGGGAATGGTAAGAAGGAATTAATTTTTTTAATTAACTATTAAAGAATATATAACCATATATATAGGAGAGAGAGAGAGAGAGAGAGGGTCAATGGCACTTTGACTCCTGAGGTCCAATCCTGTAGACTATAGTCTGTTTATACATTGTTGTTTGCAAATTATCTCCCCAATTAAACTGTAAGATCTTTGTGAAAAAGTATTTTTTTAAAAATATTAATTTTTAATTTTCCTTGTTTCCCCCAGGGCTAAACATCATCCATGAGGAGTAGTAGTCACTTACTAACGTTTACTAACTGATTGACTATCCCAGTAAGTTAAGTAAAGATAGATGATCTGTGGAGGGAATTTAGGAAACCTTTACTAGTTTATTCCAGTTTAAGGGAAAGGATAGAGTTGGAGCCTAGACCTACAATTTCACTGATCAAAGGAAATCTGTTTACCAGTGTAGGACTTTACTGAAAGTTATAGTCTTTAAATGCTTTCTAGAACACTGAGTGATTTGACCAGCATCACCAGGACCTATTTAGTTTAGAGTAAGAATTTAACCCCAAAATTCCTGGTTCCAAACTCTATATTTTGCTGCCTTTTCATTTAAGGGAAATGAGCATTATTTATAGGATGTATTGCCCTATTAGAATGTAAGGTCCATGAAGGCAAGAATTGTGTCTTATCTTTGCATTTTCCCTCATGTCCTAGAATAGTGCTCTACACACAATCGCTAGCAAAACTAGATTCTAAAGTTATAGCAGATTGAATTTGGGTATATAAAATGACAGAAATTAAATGGTATCCTGCAAGCAACTTAGCTTCCTAATTCATCAAAAACTCATGAAAGATGATTTGAGGAGGAAGCCTCAATATTGATTCAGGAGCTCACATAGGCTCCAATTTCAATTTACATCGGTTCCATCAGAAAAATAAATAATGCAGACAAGAAAATAAGTTATGGGTCTTGTGCCTAGTAATGGTGACCCTCTAAAGGCAATCAGCTCCAGGATAAAGGAAATATAATCCCTTTTGTTTTTAGTACTCTCTGAGGTTCGACATTATAAGGCACTGTGCTTCTCAGGCAGTTTTGTGTGAGGGAAAGAGCCAGTCTTAGAAATCAGGTTATTTGTATACAAGCTTCAGTTTTGCTATTGATTTACAGTATAACCTTAAGTAGAATGCTCAAGCTTTCTGAACCTCAGTTTCCACATCTGTAAAATGAGGATGATGATGATGATGTCTGACTGTCATATTGACTTCACAGTATTATATTGAGGATCAAATGAGAATATAGACACAAAAGTGACTCAAAAACAGTTAATGTTCAGAGGGATGCTATGTTGGTGGAAAAATTGTATCACAGAATCACAGAATGTCAGAATTAGAAGGCACTTTCATTATCATTGAGTCTTTCCCTTGCCCAAAAAGTCTATGCACTACAACAAACCCAGCATAGCCATTCAGCCTTGAGTTGAAGTCTTCAAGTAGGAATCATGAACTCCTGAGGCTGCCCATTCTTCTTATGAGCAACTCTAATCCCTGGGAAGTTTTTTTTAAATTTGTTTTTGTTTTGTTTTTTTCTGATATCAAACCTAAATTTGCCTCTTAGCAACTTTCACCCATTATTCCTGATTCTATCCCTTTCTGCCCCAAATTAACAAATCTAATTTCTTCCATGTTCCAGTTCTTCAAATATTTGTACATTCCCTTGAGTTTTCTCAGTCATCTTGACTATTGTCTTGCCACCAAACTCAAGTGATTTTGGAGGAGGGAGTGAGGCTGATGACTCTGCGAAACTCTGCCTCATTTAAATCCAATTCATCAACAATTCAAGACATTACCCATGATGTCACTGGAAAGACGAACAATAGCAATCTCAGTAACTAGTTATAAGTAGAGTCCTATTTCACTTTCCTAGAATGCTTTCACAATTATACTCCTTGCAGTATTCTGTGTGATCAAGTGAGAGAGACAGAGAGAGAAAGAGACAGAGAGACAGAAACAGAGAGACAGAGAGAGAGAGGGATAAACAGAGAGAGACAAAGATAGAGACAGTCACAGAAACACAGGAGAGATATATAGACACACATACACACACACACACTCACACACACACACACGCACACACACACACAGATACACAGATACACACACACACACACACACACACACACACACACACACACACAGAGAGAGAGAGAGAGAGAGAGAGAGAGAGAGAGATTTCAATTTGATGTAGGTAAAAACTTCCTAACCATTAGTTTCCTCCACCTCCCATGTTAATGAAGGGAAAGAATGTGATCTTGTTAGGAGAAAGGAACAGTTGCATTCACAAAGTAATGGGTTCTTGCAGTACTGAAAAAAAAGTGATAATTTGATAGGCAACAGAGATCCATTGAAAGTGTTTGAACAGTATTTGAAGAGGAGTCCTTACCTGCAATTTACTTGGTTGTGTTATAGATCTCCTTTCTCAATTCTCATCTTTTCCTATTTCTTATTCCATCTTTTTCATAGAAATAATTTTTTATGAAATTTTTATTTTTCTTTCTGTTTATAGAAAATCATAGGTGAAAGAAACCTTTGAGTTGAAAGATACCTTAGTCTAAGAATTCTTAACCTGGACCCCTTTGGCTGTCTGGAGATACAATGTACATCTTTCCCAGAAAACAAACCATCAAACAAAACAAAACATGTTTTAAAATGTATAAGTAATCAGCATCTGATTCCTCATTACTCAAGAAATAAGATATATAGGATTACAAAGAAAGTCAATTATATCAAATCAGCAATCAAAACAGGTTTAGAGTCCCCTGGTTAAGAATCTGTGTCTAAGATATTGAATATCAGAGTTGGAAGGGTACCCTCTGATACTCATTACTTATGTGATACTGAAGAATCTATGAAGGATCATGGTATTCCCAAATTTAGAGCTGGAAGGGGTCTCTAGAATCCCCCCCCCATTTTGTAATGGAGAAGCTAAGAGTCAGAAGATAGGGAGTATTCCCAACATCATAGGGCTAATAAGTGACAGGGCGGGGGATTTGAATCTAGCATCTTCCAGTCACAGGGCAGATTGTCTACCATATCATATTTCAATTTCCTCATCTGTTAAAAGAGAGGGTTAATTAAATGGCCTCTAAGTTTCCTTTTACCTTTAAACCTATGAACTATACACTAAAGACTTTATCAATCATCTTATCTAATATATATATTTTTTAAGATTCTCAAAACTGGAAGCCAAAAAGGAAAAAAAAAAGAGAAAGCAACAAGGTAGCACAGTCAATAGGGTGCTGGGCTTGCAGTCAGGAAGACCTGAGTTCAAATCCTTCATCAGACATTAACAACAAACAAGCCAATTTCTCTCAGCCTCAGTTTCCTTAGCTACAAAATGGGGATAATACTAACATCTGTCTTGCATGGTTGTTGTTAGGCTAAAATGAAATAACATATTTTATAAATAAAATAGTAATATAATATAAATAAATATAAAATAAATAAAATAAAATAATAAATAAAATAAATGACATACTTTAGAAAACTTAAGACACAATGATGACAATGATAATGGTGTTATGTTCAAAGTATCATAAACAGTAAATGGCAGAGTAAGAATATTAGTTCACTTCTTTCCAGCTATGGTTCTCCACTCAAGCATAATTTGACTGCTCATTCCTGCCCCAAATGGATTTTTCTCCATTATAGCAAAACCTGGCTTGGCAATGTTTTCAAGCCATTTTAACAAATGATAACTCTGTGTCTCCAACTGAAGAAAAGATTTATAATGTGAATATGAAAAAGACTTTTAGTTTTGCCACATCAATATTTAACCCCCCCCCCACCACCAGCAGTCCCAACTTTCAGTTCTCAAGTAAGTACACATTGCTCTTTCTCTAAGGGGAATATTATAGCCTGAATAAAAGCACAGTGGGTATAAATGGCCCTTCTTGAAAGAGTAGTCATTCTTTTCTTCTTTAACTGTTTATTCTAAAACTAGGTTGGCTTAAGACTGAAGCCAACAAAGATGCATGCCCTCTGACTTCTCCATAACCAGTTTTATTTTTCGGATAGCTATTAGCCCTGAAGAGGAAAGCATTTGAAGTATAACATCAGTTATGCTTAACTTAAAAGAGTCTAACAGGACCCTCCATGACCCTCTTCTAATACAGCTTTGTTTAGTGCAAAGAATTATGAACTTGCCATTAACAGATTCAGACTCGTCTTGATGTCTCTGCTTCCTACTGCAGTGAGCTTGGGAAAATGTAGGGGCTTTGTAAAATGAGGGCATTAGAAGAGAGGATCTTTCAGGTCCCTTCTAGCCTCTAAATCCACTGCCCCAGGGCCTGATGGAAGAATCCTTCTTGGCTGGTATGGAATTGTTCATTAGTGATGAAGAGGTCTTATTCTACCTGATTACTGATGATGTCACACTGAAATCCCCTTTTCTTTTGGCCAGCTATGTCTATAGGAAGGTTGTAAGCTTCTCCTTTCTCTTCTACTCTGCTCCCTAAAGAGGAAAAAAGTTATTTTCATGTGCTGCTTCATGGAAACAACAATGGGTGATTCCACTCTTCTGGGATGATCAGAGAAACCAGCAGCAAAGGACTACCTACTTCCCTGGCTTCCCTGGCTTCCTTCAAAGTTCAGCTAACATCACTATCTTTTAGTGCAAGCTTTTCCTGATCCCTCTTAATTCTAGTGCCTCCTTTCCGTTGGATATTTTGAGTTTATCCTATATTTATTTTGCTTTATATGATTTTTATATGTTTTATTGCATGTTGTCGCCACATTAGCTTGTGGAGCTTTACCTTTCTTTGTAGCTCCAGTGCTTAACATGGTGGTTGACTTAATAAATATTTGTTGACTGACTGCTGGTGAGTGAGAGATTATTCACTGCTTCCCTAGTTATTCTGTAACATGGGGTAGATCCAAGTGAGAAGAGCATTAGAAACATGGGGAAGTGGATTTCCTCGTGATATACGGAAAGGGAAACCATGACTTGCAAAAGAGAGATTCCCCACTCCCATCCCATACTGGTGCCAGAGTTTCTTCAACTCCCTATGAGACTTGAATTAAAAGGATTTGACCTAAATGGAATCTTAATGTTCATCGAGGTTCCTCTTTTATACTCAGTGAAGGTCACTGACTTCTCCAAGCACTTGCAAATTTGTCAATAAATGCAGCACCAACCTTTGACCCAGGACACTTGAATCGCTCCAAGTTAATGACATAGTTTGTTAAAGCTATAAGAGACTAGAGAGATTCTTATCTAATTTCTTTTAACAGAAGGAAAAAACTAAAGCCTGCAGTCATGAAGAGTTGTGTCTAAAAGTCCACAGTGAAGAGATTTAAAGAAAGACTAAGATGTAGGTGCCTTGACTCTCAGACGAGTGGACTGTTTTACAACTTGCCTATGGGGAGTGGTAACTGGGGTAAAAGGAAAAGAGCAGTTACTCATGGTGATTTGGAGATGCATAAACAATTTGGCATAGAAATTGTGGAATCTACAGAAGCTTTGTCTCTACTTCTCTTTCTTTCCTCCCAAACCCTTCCACCACTTCAGGTGAAGGAGTGCAGAGTCCCCTCAATCACTTTGAATCAGAGGTTTGAAAAGCTTAGATCATTGTCCTCACTCCATGGGTTCCTGGATGAAAAAATCATTTCCATACTTGAGTTGAAAGGATCCCTTCCTAGTCCTCTGATCTCCCCTTCTCCTTAACACCAGGGTTCGGGACCCTGGAATTTTTCCCTATTTGGCCTGGCTTGTTGTTTCTAATCTAACTAGTAGACTCAAGCTGACGACTAGGGCATCAAGATCAAGACACTGTTAAAGTAAGTATAATAATTAGAAGGTAAATGTTCTGACCTTGAATCAATGAATGAATCAACGAAGTAGGCAGAGTTCTGTTCAAAATATAGGGGTTAAACAAAGGATAACACAGATAGTAAGTGTGGGAGGCAACATTTGGGTTATAAACAGTAATATGCTAGTAGGTTCTTAATAATAATAATGCTTGTTGACTCAACTTCCTGATTGTGAATCAGAGGGATCTCCATCTGACCATCCAGAATATCAGAGAGGGATTCAGAGATTATTAAACAAAATCTCTACTCAAAGAGTGAATCTTTCTCAATGATAGTTCCAGCAACACAAAATTTGATTGTTTCCAAGGTAGTGCATTCTTCTTTGAGATAGTTCTTAATCATTAGGGAAAGTTTTCCCAATAATAAATCTAAATATGTATCCCTATAACTTAGACCCTTTGTTTCTAGTTTCACACTCTTGGGATCAAAAAGCATGGATCTTATCTCTGTTCTAGATGGCCTCCCAGTTGGATATTTAAAGATAATAGACAGACCCTCCCTCAAAGTCTTTTCTCTAGGCTAACCATCTCCAGCACCTTCTAATGCATTTCATGTGACATGGGCTGCAGACCCCCTCACCATTTTGATCATTCTTTTTTTTGTCAACATCTTTCCAACACACAACACAATAGCCCACATGTGTTCTAACCATAGCAGAAAATAAAGGACCACTGCCTCCCTTATGTTGGACACTGAGACTTTCCTTTTTTAATGAAATCTGAGAGGAAGGCAAAGGAACAGAAGCCAGGGGAGAGCAGGAGAGGACAGACTCACAAGCTACAGGAGCCAAGAGCTAGGCTAGGATGAGGATAATATTGGAATGAGACAATGAGGATTCATAAAGCCAAGGAAAAACAACTGAATGATGGCTTACCATGCTCCATGCTGCTTTGGATGAACCAGTGCTGGCCATGCCAATTTCTACTTCTTAAATGGAAAGTTCTGTCAAAACACTGGGACTATGAATCTTCTTAGGAAGCATGGGAGTGTGACAGAGGAGAGAGTCCAGGGATGTGAGCCAGAAGACCTCAGCTTGAGTCTCATCTCTGCTACTACCAGCCCTGTGATACTGGACTTTCCAGCTCTGAAACCAAAGGCTTGCATTATTTACCTTACATAGAGTTTGTAAAGATCAAATGGGGCAATGTATGGAAAGCATTTTACAAATCTTGTAAGTACTAAGTAAATAGAATGTTAATAGTGGAATGGAAAGAAGATTGGTCTGGTCTTAGATTTGGGAAAACAGGTTCTGTATTGTTTCACAAATACACTAACTTGTAACCCTAGCAAACACTCACCCTCTGAGTGGAACAACTAGGTGAAATAGGGGATAGAGCACCCAGGCCTGGAATCAAGAAGACCTGCATTCAACTCTTGCCTCACACACTTACTATCTGTGTTATCTCTTGTTTAACACCTATATACCTCAGTTTCTTCAACTGTAAAATGAAGATAATAACAATAGTAACCACCATCCTGGTTTTTGTGATTTCTCAAATGAGATAATATTTGTAAAGCATTTAGCACATAACTGGTGCTTGATAAGTTTTTGTTCTTTCTCCCCCTTCCTCCCTTCATGCCCCTGCATAACTCTCTAAGGACATCTGTTTAGGAAGAATGACTTATCTACCTTGTTGAAGTATTTCCCACACGCTAAATGCTTGTCTAGACCTTCCATTCCTTTAAATATGTTATTGATGTTGATTTTATCATCATCATTATAATAATTGTCATTCTCATCATCCTCATCACCATTTGGACCCTATTAATTTTCTGGATGCTATTGAGTTGTAATGGATAACTCTATCCTTGGTGATACTGGTCACTTCTTTGCTAACTGTCCATTACTGGCCCCTAGTTCTGTTCTCCTTTCTAAAGTCCGTGTGGATCAAATAAAAATGCTTTCTTCTTGCAGCAAAGAGGTAGCCAGTCTGAAAAAATCAAGTCAAAAATCAAATAAAAAATTTAGTTCAAAAAAACTCAAAGCTGTTTCTTTTTTTTTTTGGTGGAGATCAGGGTGAGTGGGAAAGCTTGTCCTTGCAAAGACTGGTCTCTGGGACTTCAGCCAATGAAGTCACTGCAGCTCTTGGACCTCAGTATGGCCATCTGTGAAATGGTGTTGATAACAATGCTTCTCCAGGCTTTGGTGATGAATGAGGCCACTTAAATTATTCAATAGTCCTGAGCAGAAGAGAAAGCATTTTATGAATGTTTCATTAGCATAATTCCTTTCTACTGAAAGGATAAGAAAAAGGGATGGTGTGTAGCTGAAGCAGGAGGAAGTTTGCTTTTGAAATAGGGGCCTTTTCAAACCCTGGAAATCATCAAACTTATTGATGGTAACATTATTGATAGTCATGATAATGGCAGGGAGGCAATATAACTTAGTGAACAGAGTATTGCCTTCTGAGTAGAGAAGATCTGAATTCCAGTACTTCCTCTTCAACCTCAAGCAGTTATTTAATCTTTTAGGGCTCCCAGGAAACTCTGAGACCCTAAAGGAACAAACAGTGAGAAATATTCACCAGAAACGGCATATACTGATGAAATCATAGTCTAGTAAAAATATAGATTAGCTATTATTATTATTATCAACCAATAATCATTTATTGAGTACCTACTGTATAGCAGGCAATTGATATTCAGAAAAGAAGCAAAAGACAATTCCTGACCTCAAGGAGCCTATAATTTATTACATCATCATGATCATAATCATCATCACCACCATTATTATCATTATTGAATAACTAATGTTTAAATGGCACTTGGAGGTTTTTAAAAGCACTTTCCATGTTTATCTTTTTTGTTCCTCACAACCCTGTGAAGTATGTTCTCTTAATATCCTATTTTTATTAATGAAGAAACTGAAGTAAAAAAAAAATTAGTCGATTTGCCCTGGGTCACATGGCTAATAGTGTCTAAAGGAGGATTGAACTTGGGTCTTTCTGACCAAGGATCCAGTGCCATAAGCACAGTGCTACCTGACATGCCTTTTATGTAGAACTCATTTGAATCTCACAACAAGCAGGTGGTATTTTATTGTCTAAATTTAACAGATGAGGTCACTGAGATTCTAAGAAGTTGTGAATTGTCAAAAATAAGAAAATAAATAAAACAAATAAAAACACTACCTAAACCTAGATCTTCTAACTTCAAAGTTTTGTTTTGTTTTTATTTCATTTTCAATACAACTCACTATCTTTCGGCTCATAGTGCAGTCCCTTCTTTCTTAGGAAAAAATACAATCTAAAATTATGAACTATGCGCTCCTCTCTATGGGATTCAGGGTTCTGTACAAGCCTAGCATGGAGAAGGATGATCAGTCAATCAGTTAACCAATCAATAAGTCTTTATGAAGCACCTACTCTGTCCCAGGTCTTGTTCGAGATGCTGGGAATTCATAGTATTAAACTATGGATCTCTGAACACGTGGGTTCTAATGTTGATGCTGCCAGACCTTACTGAGCAAGTTGAATCTTCTCTTAGAGTCTTAGTTTCTTCATCTTCAAGATCAGGAAAATACTCACGATGACCCTCCCTGCCACAAATGTTGGGAGGATACCATGAAGCAATAGATATGAAAACAGCTGATGATCAATGAAAAACTCAACAAATGAAGTAAGACAGTGGCTATTGAGATTTAAGTCATCCTAAAGATTCACCTTCCTGATGAGTCTCAGAACACTTACTAGCTATGTGATCCTAAACAAGTCACTTAACCCTGTTTGCCCCAGTTTTCTCAGCTGTAAAATAAGCTGGAGAATAAAATAGTAAACACTCCAGTATCTTTACCAAGAAATGGGGTCACAAAGAGACATGACTGAACAACAACAACAAAAAGAGTCCACTCTTGTTCTTTTCCAGGTCCTATTTTGTGAAATAGGAAAGAGTCAGACCCTGCCCTCTCTCTGAAAATGAATTACCACAAAACACTGGGCAGGATGAGTACCCAGGTGTCCAAGGAACAACAATGGGTCTCTTTCTAAGAATTTGTTTGTTTCAAATAATTAAGATGCCCTCTTCACTAGAACTGGTGGACTAGGAGATATATTTTTCCCCAGCTCCTTCTGGTCTTTATGGTATCTAATGTAGCATGAAAACCCTGATTTTCAAGCTAAATCCCACCATTGAGTGTTTGCACCAGCAAAATCAAAGACAGAAACAAGAGGTTTAGTTTATACTGAAATTTTCATAACATCATTCTTTGTGGTTCCAAGAACTGGAATTCAAGAGAATGCCCATCAAAATGGAAGTGATAGCATATGAATATAAAGGAGTATTATTATTATCATTATTATTATTATTATTATTATTCAGTAAGAAATGATGAAAATGAAGAATTCTGAGAATCCTAAGCTGCTTTTTCTGAGGAAGATAAGAACAAGAGAATAAAATATAAGCCTGTAACAATGTAAACTTTAAAAATAAAAGGAAGCTAAAATCTGAATAATAAACTGATGCCCCAAAGTATACAGAAGATACAGAAAAGACATATGAAAATATGTCTCCTCCCTCATAGTAGAGAAGAAGGAAACTGCAAGACAAGATATAGACAATGTCGGGGAAATCTTCAATATCAGGGGTTTTATATATTAATTGATTTTCTTATTCCTGTTACAAGGGAAGGTTAAGACTGAAGATGAATGGACAGTATTAGAAATTGACTATAACAAAGACATCAATAAAACACATTAGAAAATTTAAGTCAGAATAAAGGTGTAAATCTCAACTCTCTCATTTAAGTTGTCCTAAGACTTAGAACACATCGTTTGATATATCTTTGTTCCTCTCCCTTTTTCCTCTCTCTCTCTCTCTCTCTCTCTCTCTCTCTCTCTCTCTCTCTGCCTCTCTGTCTCTGTTTCTCTGTCTTTATTTCTGTTTCTGTCTCTGTGTATCTGTCTCTGTTTCTCTCTCTGTGTTTCTGTTTCTGTATATCTCTGTCTCTCTTTAAAATGAACACGATATAAAATACACATGATTATTTGCCAACTTTAAAATCCTATGATCCTAAGGGTCATTTGATAAGGAGATATGACATTGAGTTTCAGAATATGAAAAGTTCCAAAGAAAGGCTTCCATCGCATTGGCAGACCCTATAGGGAAGATCATGGTCAGAATTCAATACTTTAAGGATCTATCTCTAAACAAATCACTTTGGGTTCTCCTTCCTCCAATACAAATAGACACTCCACTGATGAGTAAATTATTTTCAAAAATTGCTGTGGCCAAAAAATTCATCATCATGCGAACAACTTGGCAGTAGGTCTCACCAATGTTAATTAGGCTGGTGTTGAGATAACAAGCATATAGTCTCCACAAGTCCAAATTCAAAACCATTCCAGCCTGGCAGGACTTGCAGAATTTAGGATTAGCTGGAGCAGGCTTTGAGAACCCAGGGTCATTTCTATGTCAAAAATGAAGCATCTGAATACAGCATTAGTAGATCATGTAGGAAAAAAATTATACAAGGTGAGAAGAATGAATGAATGAATCACAATCTGAGCCAATGAAAGAGATACCTACAGCAGTGAAGCCAAGAATCCATCAAAATATCAGAAAAAGAAGAAGAAAATTATTCCCACAGGTTACTAGAACTGACTATTTCTCTACCCAGAAATGAAAATGCTGCCATTTTCATGTCTTCCAAATTGCCCTGATGATTCTTATTTGATAAATTTGATTGGTTAAGGCCATCCTACAGGATTTTGTTCTTTGAAGATCTTCAAACCACACCTGAAAGACTAATATTCATGATGTCTTCTATAATTACCTCTATACTGGGGCTAGAAAAGAATGAACTGCAGTAGCTGTCAGTGATACCTGCACATGACTGTAGACCAATGATCTATACTTCAAAGCAAAGGCCCAGAAAGAAGAAAGAACTTGCCCCAAGTCACATGGTAGCTCTTATAGCTCCATATTGCCACTAAGATAAAACTCTAAACTCCTTTGTTTGATGTTTAAAACCTTTTTTCTATCTTTCCAGTTTCATTGTCTATTATTAGTTTTTCAATCAAACTGGACTTCTCTCTGCTTATTGAATGCTCTACTACATCTCCATCCTCCATGCCTTTGTACTGATGATCCCTATACCTAGAATGCACTCCTTCCTACCTCAATCTCTTATCAACTTCTCCTTTCCATCAAGATGCAATTCAATCTACCACCATCTCCCTTTGATCCCCAAATACCAATGCTCTTTCTCCCCACATACCTTATATTTAACTGCTTCATATTTAAAGGCACATATTTATAATACAGAATAAATGTCTGTATATATATATACACATATATATATATATATATATATTTGTGTTCATATTCTCCCATTAAAATGTAAGCTCCTTGAACAATGTACACATTAATAGCAACATTGTGTGATGATCAGCTGTGATAGAGTTTGCTCCTCTCGCCAAGTTCATTGAGCAAAAGCAATTCTAAAAGTCTTATGATGAAAAATGCCATCTACATCCAGAGAACAAACTATGAAGTCAGAATGTAAATACAAGCTTGATGAAGATTGGGTATGTTTTATGATTTTTTCCCCTTCTCATGGATTTTTTCCCTTTTGCTCTGATTCTTCTTTCACAACAAAATTAATGTCGAAATGTGCTTGTATGTGTATAACCCAGATCAAATTACTCTCCATTAAGAGGGGGAGGGAGGGAAGGGAAGGAGGTAGAAAAATGTGGAAATCAAAATCTTAGAAAAATGAATGTTGAAAACTATTTTACATGTAATTGGAAAAATAAAAATAAATGTAAGCTCCATATATATATACATATACATATATATACATATATATGTATATATATACATATATATGTATATATATACTTTCACTCTTTGTACTAATATCTCCAGGGCCTAACATTGTAATCAGCACATGGAAAGCACTTCATAAGTGTTTGTTGACTGATTTAAGATCCCTTCTGGTTCCTACACTCCATGTATTATTCTGTGTTCTAAGATCTTTTCCAAATCTGACATTCTACATTCTATATGCTAAAGACCCATCTTTCCTCCTCCTCTGCCTTCATCTTTTTCTCCTCTTTCTGATCTTCTCTCTCTCCTTCTTTTCTTCCTCCTCTTCCTCATTCTCTCTCTTTTTCTTCTCCTTTTTCTCCTCTTTTCTCTCCTTATCTCACTCCTCCTCCCCACTTCTTTACTTTCTTTAGGTTCTCCTCCTCAGCCTTCTTTCTTAATTTTCCCTTTGTCTTCTCCCTCCCTTCCTTTTCCCTCTACTTTCTTCTAAAACATAAAATGAAAAGACAATGTTGCAACCATGAGACTCCATTGCCAGAAAGTTTATGAATCTTCTTTGATTATTAGTCCCCAATTTTCTCTAACCTCCCACCCAGACCAAACAACAATGTCATAGATTCAACTACTCATGTAACCTAAATTGGGATGAAACAAGAGCTGAAAAGAACTTTTCAATGGCTGCAGGCCGAATATGCTTTTAACTGAAAAGTCAGACAGGAATGAAAAATTGGTCTTTATGTGATATTTCTAATACCCACAGTCCCTGAGCAAACAGAAGACACTTTGCATGGAATGATGGCTTACAGTAAATCTTCACTTTTTCATAATAGTGGAATTAGATCAGTAGCCTGGAAATCACTGAAGAACTTTACAGCATTCGATCTTTCAGAAACACTATTATAAAAATATATCATGTCGAACATATCCAAGCAAGTCAGATTTGGGGTAGGGGGGTAGAGCCCAGGATGCTCAGTAAGGACACATGGGTCCTAGCTTTGCTACTTAATTACTGTGTGATCTTGAATAAGTCATATCCCTTCTCTGAACCTTATTTTCTTTATCTAAAATCAGGAAATTGGTCGTGGTAATATATAAAATTTCTTTCCCAGGTGCTAGGGAATCAGAGATAAAAGTTTGAAAATTTCTGCCTTTTCCAATGTATCTTCTGGATATGCCTCATTATCTGCATCTTTGGAAAAGGTTACGGGACTGAATGGGAGTTCAATTGGTCTAAGAAACTCAAATATTGACTGAGCTAGACATCTAAACAGATTCCCCTATCTCCTCTATTTGCTCTCTATTTGTTTTCTCCTGCACATCCCAGGGTTAGCAGAGAGAACCTAAGGAGATTAGTACTACTACCTTTCACCAACATCACCCTTAGTCATCACAGAGCTTGAGAAGAAGGGATTCTAAATAAACGTGCTCTTCCCTTTTCCATGGTCAACATACCCCTATCTTCTGTTGCCTGTATCCCTAGGATTCTGAATTGTTATCTACTAAGTGGAAAAAATCTGGCCCCCCTGCTATCTCTTTTCATCTCCCATCTTTTGTCTCCATAGTTGCTGTCCATTCTGACCTCTGGAGTACAAATTTTAAAAATTTTATTTATTTGAGACAACAGGATTAAGTGTCTTGCCCAAGGTCACAATAGCTAAGCAATTATTAAGTGACTGAGGCTGGATTTGAACTCAGGTCCTATCCACTCTGTCCATTGTGCCATCTAGCTGCTCCCCCACCCCCACCCCCTGCCTGGAGTACTATTTTTTTTTAGGTTTTTGCAAGGCAAATGGGGTTAAGTGGCTTGCTCAAGGCCACACAGCTAGATAATTATTAAGTGTCTGAAGTCAGATTTGAACTCAGGTACTCCTGACTCCAGAGCCGGTGCTTTATGCACTGTGCCACCTAGCCGCCCCCTAGAGTACTATTAACAAACTTCCTTTCAAACTCCTTCTCCACACTCCATTCTCCTAAAATATCTTGACATTCTTAGAAACTTGCTTAGCTTCAGAAAATTATTTCCAGGTTATCTTCCTCATGTCTGAGTGTTGCTTCTTTCTTGCTTCCTGATACATTAAGCCAACAGGAGGTATAGATATGCCTCTTATTGCTCATGGTTCCTTCTAGACATTCTCTTTGCCACCATCACTTGGAAACCTCTCCTTTGAGGTTGATTTCTTTGTATATATTGCCTAGTCCAGATCTAATAAGTTCCAGGAGTTTGGAGTTTGGTACTCAAGGAGTTTGATACCTGACTGGCAGTTTTTTGCTTCACCGGATCACTAACCTCATACTCAGGAACTTAATTACAGAAGTTGATGTTAAACCAGCTGGACTCTCAGCTCAATAGCTTCCTCTTTACCCATGACCTACATCTGACTTGCCATCTATCTGTAGAGATGATCTCACAAGTCTTCCTACTGATATGCTATGCTTTTTGTACTAGAAAGCCAAAGGAAATGATTAATGAGAAACAAAAATATTTAGATAGATAAATACGTGAGAGAGAGAGAGAGAGAGAGAGAGAGAGAGAGAGACAAAAAGACAGAGACACAGAGAGAGAAGCATTATTAAGAGCTTACTATATGGACCAGCCATTATAGGAATACAAACATAAAGAGAGAAGATGGAGAAAAAAAAAAACCTAAGTAGGAATTGGCAGCAGTATGTTTGGTAGAATATCTGGGAAATGAAGTGTAGATTTGCTTCCAGGAAAGAAAGAAAAGTTCACTTATCAGAGCCCAGAATAGTCCCAATAGCAGAGTTACGGTTTCCAGTGGGTATGAGTGGAGTGGAGATGACATGATTTGTAACAGATATCTGGAAAGTAAGATGGCAGAAGAAGAAAAGTAGCAATGAAACCTCAGACCAACCCTTTTCCATATACAGGTATCATTAATGGCATTAGTGGATGAGTGCCTAGGGAACATAGGTAGAGGGGATAAAGATTGGAAGCATATATATCTAAGACACATCAGAAAGGAGCAACTCATATCTCAGACACAACCAACCCACCAAAGTTTTTACATGATGTAATTTGCAACTTCCACCCAACTTTCTCCATGTTCAACTAGCTTATCTGTCTCAAAATAGAATTCCTGCAGTCTTGTGGTCGGTTTTTCTCTGCCTTTTTTTCCCTAGCTTCCACTGAAGTTCTAGCTCTTCCCTAGAAGAGGAAGAGTAATCTCTGCCCTCATCTTTTAGCTGAGAATCCAGAGGTTTACATTTTGGGTTTTTTGAGTTTTTTTGATTTTTGTTTGCTTGGTTTTTTAATCTAGGGAGATGGACCTTTCATACACCCCATCAACAGATAATTTTATTTTCATTCCACAGGGAGAGAAATCTGTCAATTCCCAGATGCTTAGCTGAAAGAACAAAGATTAAAGTTTCAAACTTTAAGATGGAGTCAAGGTAAAAGGTAGCAATAATACTACATTGCTGATTCTAATTAGGTCATTAATTTAAACCACTAGTAATAAATTCAAAATTAACTACCTACATGCCAATTGGTATGGAATATTCTAATAATTTTACAGATCCTGAGGCCTTTAGCACTGCTAATCTTGTACTTATTTGGATCTCTGTAATTTGCAACACTACTGTCTCATCCTGGAGTCCTCAAAGTCCATATATTAGTGATTTGTCATGATTTGACACCACAAATGTATTTTGACTCATTTTCTCTTAAAGTTACCTAAACTCTCTGTTCTTGAGTTATGACTATTCAGGAGATCTCTTGTAGCATCTTGGAAAGATATATTAACTCTTGTTTTTTTTTTTTAAGGTTTTTTTGCAAGGCAATGGGGTTAAGTGGCTTGCCCAAGGCCACACAGCTAGGTAATTTTTAAGTGTCTGAGACCGGATTTGAACCCAGGTACTCCTGACTCCAAGGCCGGTGATTTATCCACTACGCCACCTAGCTGCCCCAAGGTATATTAACTCTTATACTTTTCTTGTTGGTTAGGATTATTAACTGATAAGGATGAATCTATACCATCCAATAATTGTACTAACAATTGTTTGACAAATTGATGAATCGATGTTTCTCATTGATCTAATCCCCTTAAGCACAACAAAGTTCTTTAGATTATTTGCTTTTATATACCTATATGTAGTATTTTTTTCCAAAAGGAATGTCATAACTTATAGGAGCTAAGTTCTTTCGTAGCACAAGCTAAGTAGAACTATTATTCCTTTATCATACTGCTTCTGTTTAAGGGAAAACAATATCTCTGTTCCAAAAATTTATCTGACTTGGGGTTAGAAAGTCCCCTTTAATTTCTCTCTGTTCATGATTGCAAACATACACCCCCTTTGATATTAATTATAAGAGATGCCTCTCAACAAACCAGTAAGGGCTCTCTAGGTTTAAAATCATATTGTTTTTCTCAGTCTTCTTCCCCTACCCTCCCACCACCATCATCATCATTATAATGATCCTCTGGGTTTCCTCTGCAAATGAAAGTGAGAGAGGAGGTTTTACATGTTCCATCCAAATTGACCTACTATTCAAGCTTTTAAATACCATCTCCAGTCTCTGGGTCTTTTTCTAGGCTCACCTTTATAAAGGAAATATACTCCCTTGTCATTTCTGCCTTTAGAATGCTAATCTTTCAAAAGCCTTACCAAACACTACTTCCTATATAAAACACTTACAGAATCTGCCAATTATTACTATTTGCTTCCTGAAATTATTCTGTTTTCTTATATGGACATTATTTATATTTCTCCATTTTTTTAGGTTTTTGCAAGGCAAATGGGGTTAAGTGGCTTGCCCAAGGCCACACAGCTAGGTAATTATTAAGTGTCTGAGGCCAGGTTTGAACTCAGGTACTCCTGACTCCAGGGCTGGTGCTCTATCCACTGTGCCACCTAGCTGCCCCTATATTTCTCCATCTTGAAAGAATGTAAAAGAAAACAACCAGAGAATCTTCAAACCTTTGACTAGAGCAGTGCCCATTCATGGCTTCTGAAGATAAGAGGATGAGACAGAGTTCCCAGTTCTTGACAGGGAGATATTGGGGAGAAGTAGAGACTGAAAAATGCCTTTTCAGACATGACCAATTTATCTAAAAAACATTAGGCTCATATTTACATTTATATGATTTCAGAGTTAGAAGTGATCCTATTTTGATTAACTCTACTAATTTGTTTCAAAGGAGTAGAGGGTAGCTGTGGAGGAAAGTTGATGGGTCATGATAATAATGCAGAAAAGGAAGAAATTGTCAGTGAAACATTTTTAAAAATACTCTCAAAAAAATCAGGAGTTCAGAAACAGCTAAAGTGGCTCAGTAGATAAAATTCTGAGCCTAGAGTAAGGAAGCCTTGAGTTCAACTTCAGCCTCGGCTATTTCCTAGCTGTATGAATCTGAGGAAGTCATTTAGCCTCTGTTTGCCTCAGTTTCATCAAATGTAAAATGTAGATAATACTTGTACCAGCCTCTCAGGATTGTTGAGAATAGCAAATGAAATAATATTTTTAAAGTACATTTGACACATAGTGAGTGATATAAAAATGCTCTAGAAGCAAACATAGATGTTGCTATTCAAAGAATTGTGATAGACACTTTAAAAATCAAATAACAAGTACATAATTTAATAAACTATCTTCCTCTTTTCTTCTCTATTAAGTTCATATTCATGAAATATTAATTTGTGTTCATGATTTCTAAGTTCAAAATATGAAAGAAACTAATTTTAAATTCTTATACAGATTAAGAATGCTGGTATCACAGGAACAAATCTGTAAGTGACATCTACAAGCAAATGTGTTCAAATTTAGGACTGCTCCCATTCAACTAAGTGATGTAGGATAAGTCCTTTAATCTCTATGAACTTCAATTTCCTCATTTGTTAAAAACAGGGGGTGGAAAGAAAGAGAGAGAGAGAGAAGAGAAGAGAAGAGAAGAGAAGAGAAGAGAAGAGAAGAGAAGAGAAGAGAAGAGAAGAGAAGAGAAGAGAAGAGAAGAGAAGAGAAGAGAAGAGAAAGAAAGAAAGAAAGAAAGAAAGAAAGAAAGAAAGAAAGAAAGAAAGAAAGTCAGCTCCAAGTTGCTGAGGCAACTGAGAGGAGAGAAATCATGAGAGGAGGAAGGGAGGTAAGTGAAATTATTTTTGCTTTTTCCTTCAACAAAATGGTCCTATTTTCTGGCTTAAGAACATGCCTCATATAATTTCTCATCATTTTCGCTATACGAATGCTTAAAATGATGATTCCCCCCCACCCTGCCTCAAAATGACTGTGCTAAAAGACTGGGCAGGTCAGATAGTGTCATGAATTGGACTGCAGTGTTCTCAATTCAAGAGCAGGCTGGAACTCCCTCCTGGGTTGGCTAGCAATCAAGACTGGGGACATTCCTACCCTGGAGAGTCTCATAAAGCAATATTGGCATTCCTCCTTTGGAGGAGTTGATGTAGCTGAGGCCTGTTTGACCCTAAAGACTCTGGTCTGGGCTATAGAGGAAACATAGCACTCAGAAGCTCTAGGCCTAGTGTAGGATATGAGGAAAACTTGTTAGTTAGGTATCCCCATGCTGACCCCATTCTGACTAAAGACAGATATAACGACTGTCACATCATGTCAGAGCTCAGAACGAAAGAGAGCATGGGTTAATACTATGAAGAAATTCGGATACTCTTCCTCAAGGTAGTAGGTTTTTTGTTAGATGGAGGAAAATTCAATCAACCAAACACACAAGCATCTTTTAAATATCTACTACATGTAAACATAAAACTAGATGCTGACTAGGTATGAGAAGACAAAAACAGGTCAGTCCTGCCCTCAAAGAGTTTACTTTGTATTATGGGAAATTACATATTTAAATATAAGGAAATATCATATATAAATACATACATACACATACTTCATTTCCTCAGGGAACTCACATTTCACTTACAGCGTCAGCATATAATGATTAGGTATAGTCAAGATAGATATAGAAAGGAAGTTATATTGCAGAAGGCAGTTGCAGTCACAACTGTTGGGGTAAAAGAAAACCTGAAAGTTCTCATATGAAAGATACCATTTGAATGAGCTAAGAGGCAAGCTGAGGATTCTAAGAGAAGGGAGAAGGAGAACATTTTTGACATGAGAGCCAGAGCAAAGAGCAGAGAGAGAATGTTAATCTCACTTGTTTAAATCGTGTCCAATTCTTTGTAACTCCATTTGAAGTTTTCTTGGCAAAGATACCGCTCTTTCCAACCTTATCCAATCACAGATTCTCTTCTAAATCCAGTTCTGCATCACTGATTCTCTATTAGATATTTCTCAATGGATGTCTCCTAGGCATCTCATTTCCAAAACAAAATTTGTTATCTTAACCCAAATCCAATGGTCTTCTAAGTTTCCTTATTTCTCTTAAATGTTCCCCTGGAGAACTCCCTCTATAATATGTGAGTAACATATACAATAGCCATAATATTAAATAAACTATTAAAAGCTGTAGTATAATAGAAAGAACTCTCATGGAGCTGCTTGCCATTTCCTTCTAAACCCATTTTACAGATGAGGAAATGAAGGTTAACAGGGTTAAGTGGCTTGTCCTGGGTCAACAGCACTAGTAAGGGTCAGATTTGAACTCATGACGATGAGTCTTCCTGATTCCAAGCCCAGGGTTCTAGTCACTGCACCACCTACCCCAGAATGACAAGTTTGGGTAACACCAAGAAGTCAAGATCGGCTAGACCAAAGAATGCATGAAGGGTAGTGATATATAATAATCCTCAAAAAAAGTAGAAGAGTGCCAGGTGATGAAGGACATTAAGTGAACAACAAAAGTTGGCATTTTATCTTAGTTGTACTAGGGAATTATTTGAGTTTATTGAGCAAGGGAGTGATTTGGTCAGTTCTGCCATTTTGGAATATCACTTTGACAAATGAGCGAAGAATGATTTGGAGAAGAGAGAATGAAGGCAGGGAGATCAATCTGGGGACTATTGAATTACCCCAGTATATGATGAGGTACTGACAATTACCATATGAGTATAGAGAAGGAGACAGATACAAGAGATACCATAGAAGGAGGTAGAATTGACCAGATTTGGCAACTAATTGTTGACTGAGATGAGGGGTCAGGGATGACTCTAATATTGAAAACATTGGATTCCAAATTCTTTGCTTTTTTTTTTTTTACTATACTACAGCTTTTAATAGTTTATATAGTATTATAGCTACTGTTGCATATGTCACTCACATATTATAGAGTAAGTTTTTCAGGGAAAAAATAAGAAAACTTAAAAGACTACTGGGCTTGGGGTAAAATTAACAAGTTTTGTTTTAGAAATGTTGACTCTGAGAAACCTAGGAGGCATCTACTGAGAAATATCTAATAGAGAATTGGTGATTCAGGATTAGATTTAGGAGAGAGAGACTGTGATTGTATCCATCAATCTGGAGGTTAGCTGCACAGAAATGCAAGCCCATTATCAGGGATCTGATGACATCATAAAGAGACAGAGATATTAAAAGATAAGAACAGATCCCAGAATCAAGAATTTGAGGGTCAACCCACAGTTAAGAATAAGGGCATGAAAGTCCTTAGGACCAGAATTCAATATGTGACCCCCAAAACAGAATTTCCCATGTTCTTAAATATGGGGACCACCTTAAATGTTTTATTTGGGGTTTTTTAAGGGTTTTTTTGCAAGGCAAATGGGGTTAAGTGGCTTGCCCAAGGCCACAAAGTTAGGTAATTATTAAGTGTCTGAGACTGGATTTGAACTCAGGTACTCTTGACTCCAGGGCCAGTGCACTATCCACTGCACCACCTAGCCACCCCTAAAATATGGTTTTAAATATGGACACATGAGAAATCCAAAGCAGATGAAATTTCCTTATACATTCTTCTGCTCAAAGTAGGGCTTTCTTATTCACTACCACATTATGTACAAATTCAAATAAAATATGAAAGGCAGCAATCTAATGCCAATGTCCTTTCCATGCTTATTTTGTATTCTAATCCTCTATATGCTCTACATTCTGGCTAAGCCCAAGTTACACTAGTCTTCATTCCTGTTGTTTTCTCCAAGTAGAATGATTGCTCCATCTTGTTCCTCCATCCAATCCCACTTTTAGGACCTGCCTCCAAGAAGCCTTTTCTCCTTTACCCCAAGTCAACAATGACTTCTTTCCACTCTGATTCCACAGGTAGATAGGCAGTGAAGCATCTCAAACACTAGATTTGAAACCAAGAAGACCTGAGTTCAAATGTGACTTCAGCTACACTAGATGTGAAACCTTGGATAAGTCACTTATCCTTGGTCTGAACCAGTTTCCTCATGTGTAAAATAAGGATTTTAATAGCTTCTCCCTCCCAGTGTTATTGAAGGAATGTGAATAAAATAATAATAATAATAATAATTGTAAAGCAATTTGTGAATCTTAAAGTACTATATAATGTACCATATAAAGGCTAGCTATTATCAGCAACTTGCTTGCTCCTCTCTGGTAGATATAAAGGATGTAAGCTGGAAAATATCCTGCCAATAAATAAGGAACCTTCATTTTAGAGGGGAAAAAAAAGACAGAAGTTTCTAGAAATTAAGTTATGTGCCCCAAGTCACTCAGGAAATAAGCAGCAGAACCAGTACTCAACCCCAGGATCCCCTGACCCCAAATCCATGTGTTCTTTAAATTATGCTATTATATTATTTTGCTTTATAGCTCATTGTGCATGGGTCACCCCCTACTAGAAAGTGAGTTCATTAATAATGTATCTGGTGCTTCTGTGTCATCTTTACCATCTCTGTAGGGACTCAAAGGTCCAGGAAGTCATCCATAGAGGTTGACAGATGGAACAGAATTTATGAGACACATCACAGGGAGAGAAATTCTCCAAACTTTTCTATAACAAAGAGATTGCAGAAGCTGTGCCACCCTGAGTCATTGCCTGTTTAGGGGCAAGGAGCCACCACACAAGGTGAGAGGGGATATGATCTATACACTATGGCATCCATGGTTCTCTGGATCTCTCCTTTCTGTAATCCTTGAAATTTCAGATTTCTAAGTTTCCCCAGGGAAGAGAGGAAATACCAGGATGTGGGATTGATGCTGAAGCATCTGCTGTTTTTTGACATGTGAGCATACTGAAATCTGAAAAAGATGTCCTAAGGAGGCAGAGGGAGAGGTCCTGATCCATAGAGACAGAGAACCAAGAAGAGAAAACAAAGTTGTCGAGGTCATCATCTCTTATGAATATCATTGTACTGATGAACAGAAAAGTTGATTTCCTTCATCATCATCCCTGTATTTCCTTCTTTCAGGTTCTGAATTAAGTTGAAAAATCTTTTTCTCTCATTGTTTTCTCAGAAGTTGTGGGTAAATTTGATTGAGATCTCTCATACGCAAATAAATGAGATGGTAGCTGAAAAGTTTAGGAATGGACAGGAGTCCAATATAAGTCCAAACTATATTTTTTTCCTATAGAAGCATAAAAAGTTGAGCCTATTAATACTCTGGATGCTTCTTGTGAACTAGAAAATAAGATGTACAAGATCCCACATGGGAAGAAAAGTCATGAGTGGGGTAGAGAAGAGCATATTTTATATTTCAATATTATGAGCAATGTCCTACATCATTCTCTAGTCATGGCCTTCAAGGGTCAGCTTAAACTACTGAGTGTTAACCCCAATTGGTGGACTTGGTTGAGGGGGTAGGGCACGGTGTAGACATTTTCATGCTGAGAATCCGCTGATGATCAGCAGGTGTAGTGCAGTTCTTGGGAAGGCTATCCCATTCATCTGTCAGAGAGAGCTTGATGAGGTCACTGGATAGATGGTAAATAGTAAGTACCATCTGTGAGCCAGTCCTCATATGTCATTTCCTCAAATAGCTATATAATCTAGAAACAGGATATTTTTGTGTAGGTTTGAAGAAAGCAGTATAATCCAAGGGTCCCAGGTGGGAAAGGACAACACCCCATATGGAACAATGGTTAGAGTGCTTCAGGATTTATTCAACTGTTTCTCCACAATAACTCTATGAAGGAAAAAATACAAGTATTATTATCCCTATTATTCAGATGAGAAAAATGAGGCCCCAAGAGAATTAAATAATTTGCCCTACATCTCATACCTAGCATCAGAACTAATTAACAAAAACATCTTGCCTCCTTCCAGATCCAGGGGCTATTTCAATATGTCATAGACATCACACTCCTTGAAGGAATACTACAATGCTTCCATTGAATTTCTTCTGCCCATAGGAGGGACTTAACGTTTGTTTAAATGAATCATCTTTGGGGAGACATCCAAGGACAGTTACCTAGCTGAACATGAAAAATGCTGCCTTAGCCCCAATCCTTGTTGTTGTTGGAAAAAAGCTCCCCGATCAAAAAAATTAAAAAAAAAAAAAAACCAGAATCCTCCCGTCATCCCTTTTTGGTTAGAAGAGCTGTGAGGATGATAGTTTAATTTAAGAAAGAAATACAATAATAATCACCACCTGTTCTGTCGATGAGAGAACCATCTGGTGCATTCTGAAGAACCACAAATGCCAAGATGTATCTATTATGAGATTGCTTTGTGTGCCCAAGGGGCCATGTTTCCATAGAATTCCTTGGAAATCATTTATTCCCCACAAAACTCAGGACCATGGACTTAAGAACTTTAGAATGTTAGGGATGGAAGGAATATTGGACCTAAAAAATAAAATAGAATGAAAAGGGAACTTAAAGATTACCTGGTTTAAGTACTGTATTTTTTAAAGAAGAAAACTGAAGACTTGGCTAAGATCACATCAACAGTACATGGTAGACATGAGGAGCAGATTCAGTTCTCTGCAGTAAAGCCAGCAAGAAGTGGATCTTCCCTTCTTAATCTAGATGGTATAGTGAATAGAGCAATGGACCTGGAGTAAGGTAGATCCAAGTTCAAATTTATATTCAGACATTTAATAATTGTGTAACTGTGAGCAAGTCATTTAACCTCTATGCTTCAGTTTCCTCATTTGGAAAAATAAAGATAATATTGTTTGAGGGCAGCTAAGAGTCACAGGAGTTAGCGTGCAAGGCCTGGATTGAGGGAGGCTCACCTTTCTGAGTTCAAATCTGGCCACAGATATTTACTACCTGTATGACCCTGGGCAGGTCATTTAACTCTTCGCCTCAGTTTTCTCATCTCTAAAATGAACTGGAGAAGGATATGGTAATCCACTGCAGTATCTCTGCCAAGAAAACTCCCAAATGGGGTCACAACTGAAAAATGACTGAATAATACCAAACTTCCAGGGTTGTTGTAAGGAAAATTTGAGATAATTGTAAAATACTTAGGAGAGTGCCTGCCAAATAGTTGGTGCTTAATAATCATTCCCTTTCCTAGCACCTTGTTTCCTCTCTTACACCTCTTGTCACAGTTTGCCTTATCTCACCAATGTGCCCATGTCATCTCTTGCCAACCACAGCATAAGCTACTTCAAGGTACAGACATATATTATGACAGGTAGCCTAAGAAGAGAAAGCCCCATTCATTGGAATAAAATATTTATAAGGCGATACGATACCAGGGTCTGAATCATATTTGGAACAGTCATGACAAGTTGTTGTTCAGTCATTTTTGACTTGATAGGACCGTGTTTGGGGTTTTCTTGGCAATGATATTTGAGTAACCTGTCGTTTCCTTCTCAAGCTCATTTTACAGTTGAGGAAACTGAGGCAAAGAGGGTTAAGTGATTTGCCCAAGGTAATATGGCTAGTCAGTGTCTGAGGTCAGATCAGGAAGATTTCAGGCTTATCATTCTCTCCCCGTACCACCTGGTTGTCTCATTTTCTCTATCTGCAAAATGGAGTAGTGAATCTACATTAGTTGAGGAGATTTTCACTCTGAAAACTATTAGTCTACAGAATTCACAGATAATAATCTTCTCCTTTTCCCCTCCCTGCAAATAATAGGGATAGTAAACCTCATAGTCCTTAATTCACAGGTCCATTGAAAAGAAAGATTTTTGTAAGCTTTAGATAACTTAAAAATAAGCATTAATTTCCAGAAAACAATCTCTGACTACCCCAGCCTACAGAGACCTTTCCCTCCTTTGAATTCCTATAGTATTTACTGTATGCTTAATTTTTTAATTTTTCCTGTGTGTGAACATTTTAGCTCTCAGTTCTTGGAGGTCAGGAACTGTTGTCTTATTTGTCTCTATCTCCTCACTCACTCCTAAACTCCAAACAAGTGTTCAATACACATTTTTGACTGACAAGATCAGATGACTAAAAAGTCAACATGGAAAGAGCTTTGTATGGGGAGTCAGAAAAATCTGGATTGGATCCTTGGCCCTGTGTGACCCTGACCCAGTCATTTCCTATGAACTTCAGAATAATCTGTAAAATAAAGAAGTTGAATTATATGACCTCTAAACTATTTATTCTAGGTATAATTCATTTCATGTGTATTTTTAAATAAAATTTTAAGTGCAAAAGAAGGTGGTTTAGTCTTACCAGATCTAAAATTATATTATAAAGCATCAGTCATCAAAACTATTTGGTATTGGCTAAGAAATAGAGTGGTGGACCAGTGGAATAGACTAGGTGCAACACCAGGCAACTATTACAGTAATCTGCTGTTTAATTAAACCCAGAGTCCAACTTCTGGGATAAATTCAACTTCTCTCTGACAAAAACAGTTGGGAAGGAGCGGTTAGGTGGTGCAGTGGATAAAGCATGGGCCCTGGAGCCAGTAGTACCTGAGTTCAAATCCAGTCTCAGACACTTAATAATTACCTGGGTGTGTGGCCTTGGGCAAGCCACTTAACCCCATTTGCCTTGCAAAAAAAATAAATAAAAAAATACAATTGGGAAAATTGGAATTTACTATGGCAGAAACTTGGATTAGACCAAAATCTCATACCTTATACCTAGATAAGATCAAAATGGGTACAGGATTTAGACATAAAGACAATATTATAAGCAAACTAGGAGATCAAGGAATAGTTTACCTGTCAGATCTATGGAAAGGGAAGCAATTTATGATCAAGGAAGAGATGGAGAACATCAATAAAAACATATAGGTAATTTTGATTACATTAAATTAAAAAGCTTTTGCTCACACAAAACCACTGTAACCAAGATCAAAAGAAATGTAGTAAATTGGGAAACAATTTTTACAACTAGTATTTCTGACAAATGACTCATTTCTAATATATATATATATATATTTCTAATATATATTTCTAATATCTGGATCTATATGTCTCTATAGAACTGAGTCAAATTTGTAAAAAAAAAAAAAAACAAGCCATTCCTCAAATGACAAATGGACAAAGGATCTGCAAAGGCAATTTACAGACGAGGAAATCAAAACTATCCAGTAATATGGAAAAATTGCTCTAAATCATTACTGATTAGAGAAATGCAAATTAAAGCTTCCCTGAGGTACCACCTCACACCTCTCAGACTGGCCAATATGACCAGAAAGGACAATGTTCAGTGTTGGAAGAGATGTGGGAAATCTGGGACACTAATACATTGTTGGTGAAACTGTGAACTCATCCAACCTTTCTGGAGAGCAATTTGGAATTATGCCCAAAGGGCAATAAAAATGTTTATACCCTTTGATCCAGTGATACCACTAGTGGGTCTATACCCTGAAGAGATCATGCAAAATGGTAAAAACATCACTTGTACAAAAATATTCATAGCAGCTCTGTTTGTGATGGCAAAGAATTGGAAGTCAAGTGAATATCCATCAATTGGGGAATGGCTGAACAAATTATGTTATATCTATGTGATGGAACACTATTGTTCTATGAGAAATCAGGAGGGATGGGATTTCAGAGAAGCCTGGAAGTATTTGCATGAACTTATGCTGAACAAGATGAGCATTGTACACCCTAACAGCAATATGGGGGTGATGATCAACTTTAATGGATTTGCTCATTCCATCAATGCAATAATCAGGGACAATTTTAGAGTATCTATGATGGAGAAATATTTAGAGAAAGAACTGTAGAGTTTAAACAAAGACCAAAGTCTATTACCTTCAGTTTTTTAAAGTGTTTTATGTACTACATAATTTTGCTATCTCTAATATTTTATTTTCTCCTCAAGGATATGATTTCTTTCTCAATCCATTGAATTTCGATCAATGTATAGCATGGAAACAATATAAAGATTATCAGACTGACTTCTGTGGGGGGATGGGGGAAGAAAGGGAGGCTAGGGGAAAAATTGCAAAATTCAAAACCTTACAGAACATGGTAAGTAGAAACTACTATCGTATATAATTGGAAAACAAATAAAACATTAATAAAAAATAAAATAAAGAAATAAAATTGTATTGTTAGCTTTTGCTTTAACACCACCTTCATTTCTCAGAGTATGCCTCCTAGAGAGCCATCACACATAAAAAAATAATTAAAAGAGAAAGAAGATGAATTCAATAAAAGTCATCAACATATTGAAAAAAATCTGATAAAATAGTTTGTGTAGTTCCCCATGTGTAGTCCCTTACTTCTGACAAGCAGCAAGGAGATGTTTAGGACTAAAAGCGCAATAATTTAACTTAAAAGCTAAAAAGAAAGACAGCTTTTAGGATTGACTACTCTGACAGGTATAGAGTTTGAAAAATCCTGTCTGACTCTGAATCTCCTTAAGACAACAGCTGCCTTGTGGTGATTTGGGAACCAGCTGCCTTGCCTTCCTCCCCACCCCCAAGCAGGGAAACATGCAGGCAGACAAAGCAGATAGAGATTCAAAGCTGGCACAAGCAAAACTAGTCCAGTGGTCATTTCCAAACCTGAAAGATTGATAAAGCAATGTATGACATATAAATGGCAGATAGGGAAGCAACCTTGAAACATGGTGGACACAATCTCAGAACTGGAAAAGATTGTAGAATGAAATATGTATAGCAACCCCCTAACTTATGCAGGAGGAAACTGAGGCTTAAGGAAGTTAAGGCCACATGCCAAAGCTATTGGCAGAGCTGGATCTAATGGATTTCAAAATGGTGGTTATCTTTGGTAATGAATTTGCTAATTCATTTATTAAGCAAAGATTAAGTACCTATTGTGTACCCAATATTGTGGAAGAGAAGGGAATAGAAAGTGACATTTGCTGACATTCTAGAGACTAATGAAGGCAAATCAATTATTTGATGAGCAAGGACAGGAGTTTATCTGGGAAAGGCTTCCTCTAGGAGAAGGAATTTAAACAGTCTTTGAAGGAAGATTTCAATCTAGGTTGGCAGAGAGATACTAAGAGAGAATTCCAGATCACAGGATTATAGATTTAGAGACAGAAGGAACCTTATAAATAATTTGGTCAAACCATTTCATTTTACAGGTAAAGAAACTGAGGTTCAGAGTGATATGGGTCACATGGCTTGAACATCTGAAGTGGAATTTGAATTTAGGTCTTCCTAATTTCCGATCCAGCATTATATGTTTCATACCACCAAGGTGCCTTTGCAAAAGCATGAATAAAATGTTTAAGAATGATTTTGGGAAAACACACAGAACAAAAAGATAACCCTTCCAAATCTGATGAATACTTTATAAAAATTATCTCTTCTGTATCTCTTTTCCTTAAACCTCATTCCTCATGCCAAAAATTACTAATTTGTTAATATGTTTAACAAAATATGTATGTAAAATGCTAACTTGACTGTTCCCTGCTCAGGGGAGGGGGATGGGAAGGGAGGGAAATTTTGTAACTTGGAAATATGCATGTAAAAATGGATGAAAATAAATTTTAAAAGGAGTGATTATGGTAGAGAACAGTTAAGATATGCAGTGGATGGAACATTGGCTTGAATTCAGGAGAAATTGAGTTCAAATCTGGTCTCAGGCAGCCATGTGATCCTGGGAAAATCATTTATTCCCTAATGCCTTCAAAGGAAAAAAAAGTGATTATGGGAAGAAGACTAAGACTTAAAAAGGAGTGTTTCTGTGATTTGGGATAACATACAATTTATTTTCCCTGGACCTGATCACAGGTTACAATTAATAACCTGATGCAGTTGAAATAAAATGGAGTTAGATAGTCAACAGAATAAAAGTGGAATTCTCTTTCTGCCATTTTTTTAGGTTTTTGCAAGGCAAATGGGGTTAAGTGGCTTGCCCAAGACCACACAGCTAGGTAATTATTAAGTGTCTGAGACCGGATTTGAACCCAGGTACTTCTGACTCCAGGGCAGGTGCTTTATCCACTGCGCCACCTTAGCCACCCCCTCTTTCTGCCATTTTGTAATGCTGGATCACAAAAAACTCTCTGAAACTCAGTTTCATTCATTGTAAAATGGATTACAGTCTCTGACCTCATAAGATTACCATGAGGATATAAAGAGGGAAATAATCTGGATACATGTTAAAAAGGACTTGAATATATATATATATATATATACATATATATATGTGTATATATATATATATATTTATATGGTAGCATTTGTTTTTTTTGAAATGGCAGACAATGTTTCCCATATCATTTTGATGTTTAAGTAATTCTCATACCCCATGAATTATTACAGAAATAATAATCCCATTCATTCATTCAGTTGTTCACTTGTTCATTCAACAGACCTTTTATCTACTGGGTCCAGCATGATGCTCAGTCCTAGATCTGAAACTGAGGCAGACCAAAGAACCATTCTTCAGCAACCAAGAAAGGAAATCCCCTTCCTGTGGTTAATTAAGGGACCTGAGTTCCCAGACCTGCTGAAATAATGAATAAAGATAAAAGTTCAGCTGCCATCTTTGTGAACAGCATTGTCTACCCCTCACTAACACTTGTATTCTCAGTCTGCTCCTTCAGCACAATGGGCAGATAGCCAGCCATCTCAGTGAAGCAGGTGGTGAGATCCCAGCTCAGTGGTTATGTCTGAGAAGAAACAATAATATTTTGGAAATAAGATATAATCTTAGAGCCTCCAAAACTGAACTTATCACATTTTTCAGTGGCATAAAGATGGCAGGAATAGCTAGAACACTTGATAACTGAGTTAGTAGTCACAACACTCTCAACAAGTTAAAAGTTATATCTAATAAGGTGAAATTTAATAGGAAGAAATAGAAAGTCTCACACTTGGATTCAATAAACAGACTTTGAAAGTACAAGATAGGTGAAACGAGAATAAGTTATATGAAAGAAAGATATGGAGGGCTTAGTGAATTGAAAGTTCCATGTGAGTCAACAATTTAACATGGAAGACAAAATAAAGCTAATGGAACTTTGGGCTACGTAAAGAGAGATCAATTTTCTAAGAATCAGGAAGCAGTATTCCCACTACATTCTGCCTTCATGAAGGAAATAAAAAGGAAATCTAATTTCAATCTGATTCATACCAACCAAAAGTAACTTGATTGTTGGTAAGGAAATAATTGGAAACCTAGGAGGAAACGACCACTCCTTTTAGGGTATATGTTAGAGGAAAGAATAGAAATTTGAACAGGGTCTGACATGTATCCTAGATTTTGGGAAAGCATATTATATTTAAAAAGGTTCAATAGGAAGGTAAGATTCCATGAAGTAAAATGCTTCAGATTTAGTCAAATAAGGAGAATTACAAGATACTTTAAAATGAAATACTTAATATGCAAAGGGAAACAATTCCTGTGAGAAGATAAAATGAGATTTGTCTGATGAGATCAATATAGAAGTACAGGGAAATCATAAACTATCTCTAGTTTTAAAAAGAAATGTATGAAAGATCAAAGCAAGGTCAGGTAACAGAAAATAAATATGACTATAGCATAGTGTTCTAAAAATCTTATCAGAGATGAATATTTACAAAAAATATATAAACTGCCCAGATTAACAGAAGAGGAAATAAAATATTTTAAATGTCCCCTTTTCAGAAAAATAAATTGAACAAGCCATCAATAAACTCCATAAGAAAAAATTTCCAGGGCCTGATGGATTTACAAATGAATTTTGTCAAATATTTAAAGAACAATTAATTCTAATTCTATATAAATTATTTGAAAAAATAGTTAAAGAGGGATTTCAGGCAAATTACTTATATGACACCAACATGGTGCTGACACCTAAATCAGGAAGAACCAAAATAAAGAAAATTATAGACCAATATCCCTAAAGAATTTTGAAAAAATTAAATAAAATTTTAGCAAAGATATTATAGTGAGTTATTACTGGGATGATACACTATGATCAGGTAGAATTTATATCAGGCATGCAAGGATGTTTCAATATTAAGAAAACAATAAACATAATCATATCGATAACAAAATTAACAGAAATTATATGATTCAATAGATACTGAACAAGCCTTTCACAAGATACAACACTCAACCCTTTTAAAAAACATGGGAGCATAGGAATAAATGTAGTTTTCCTTAAAATGATAAGCAGTTTCTATCAACAAGCATTATATGTAATGGGATAAACTAGAAGCTTTCTCAATAAGATCAGGAGTCAAACAAGAATGCTCATTATCATCATCATTCCACAATATTGTCTTAGAAATGTTACCTTAAACAAGAAGAAAAGAAAAAGAAATAAAAGGAATTAGAATGGGCAATGAGGAATCAAAATTCTCACTCTTTGCAGATGCCATGATGGAATACTTAGAGACTACTAGAAAATCAACTAAAAAACTACTTGAAAGATTTAATAACTTTAGCAAAGTTGCATGATATCAAACCCACATAAATCATTAGCATTTCTATATATTACTAACAAAGCCAAACAGCAAAAGTTAGAAAGAGAAATTCTATTTTAACTAACTATAGACAACATAAAATTCTTGGCAATCTATCTTTCAGAAAAAACCCCAGAAATTACATGAAGACAATTACAAAACTCATTTCAAACAAAATCAGATCTAAACAATTGGAAAAATGTCAAATGCTCAAGGATAGGCCAAATTAATATAATAAAAATGACAATTTCACTTTAATTCAATTACTTATTTAGTGTCATAGCAATTAAACTACCAAAATTATTTTGCCTAGATAGAAAAAATTCATAACAAAATTCATCTGGAGGAACAAAAGGTTGAGAATATTAAGGGAATTAATGAAAAAATGAAAAAGAAGATGTTAACTGTAATAGATCTAAAATTATATTATAAAGTGAAAACATCAAAACTGTCTGGTACTAGCTTATAAATAGAGAAGTGGATCAGTGGAATAGATCAGGTAAAAGAAACAATATTAAATGACTATTGTAATATACTGTTTGATAAACCAAAGATTTTAGTTTCTGAGATTAGAACTCACTATTTGACAAAAATTTCTGGGAAAACTGAAAAATAATAGCATGGCAATAATTAAACATGCACCAACATCTCACACTTTATATACCAAGATAAGGGCAAAATGGGTACAGGATTTAGACATAAGGGTGATAATGCCATAAGCCAATTAGGAGAACACATAATAACCTGTCAGATCTATGGAGAAGGGAGGAGTTTATGACTCAACAAGTGATAAAGAACATCATAATCTGAGAAATGGATAATTTCAACATTAAAAATAAAAAAAGCCTTTGCACAAACAAAACCAATGCAATGAAGATCAGAAGGAATGCAGAAAGCTCAGAAACTATTTTCACAACTAGTATTTCCGATAAAGGACTTATTTCCAAAATATATAGAAAGCTGAATCAAGTTTATAAAAATACAAGACATTCTTCAATTGATAAATGGTCAAAAGATATGAACAGGCAATTTTCAGATGAAGAAATTAAAGCTATCTTTAGATATGAAAAAATGCTCCATATAATTATTGATTAGAGAACTGCAAATTAAAACAACTCTGTGGTATCATCTCATATCTATCAGATTGACTAAATTAACAGAAAAAGGAAAATGATCAATATTAGAAGATATGTGAGAAAACTGGGACACTAATCCAGTATTGGTGGAGTTGTGAACAGATCCAACCATTCTGCAGAGCAATTTGAAGCTATGCCCAAAGGGCAATAAAACTGTGCATACCTTTTGATTCAGCAATAACACTACTAGGTCTGTAACTCAGATCAATAAAAAGACACACATGTTCAAAAATATAGCAACTCTTTTTTCAAGTGGCAAAGAACTGGAAATTAAGGGAATGCCCATCAATTGGGGAATTGTTGATCAAGTTTTAGCAATGAGTGTGATGGAATCCTATTGTTCTGAAAGAATTCATGAGCAGCCAGACTTTAGACAAGACTGAAAAGAATTGTAGCAACTGATGCTGAGTGAAATGAGACCACTGCAGCAATATTGGAGATAATTCCTAACCCTATGATGGTTGCAGCTCCTCTTAGCAGTTCAGTGATCAGTGACAATCCTGAGAGACTTGTTATAAGAAAATACCATCCACATCCGTAGAAAAAATTGTGGAGTCTGAATGTAGAACAAAACACACTATGTTCACTTTTTGAAACTTCTTTTATGTTTTTCCTTCCTTTATCATGGTTGCTTTTCCCCTTAGTGCTAATACCTCTTTCACAACATGACTAGTATGGAAATATATTAAACATACATGTACATCTTATATAAAATTGTACATGACCATGAGGAGGGAAAATTATGGGAAAGTAGAGAAAATTGTGGAACTTAAAAGCTTGCAAAAGGGTGAATGTTGAATACTATCTCTTCATAACTTACTGGGAAAAATAAAAAGAAATAGAGCCAAAAAAATTATCAGAAATGTTAACACTCAGAATGAACTGAGGCTAGTGAGGGGAAATAAAAATAAAAATAAAAAGGAGAGGAGAATGGAAAGCTATACTAGGAAAGGAGAGGGGAAGAGTATTGAGAAGACAGAATATTTGTGATGGATGAGGGCAAAAATAACTGATAGCGAAAAAAGATAGAGCTGCATAATTCATAGTTTGTTTCTGTTTTCTCTGAAAAGGAGAATAGTTTTTACAATGGAGACGAGAATAAATATGAATAAAAGAGAGTTGATGCCTAAGATAAGTAGGGACACTTAGTAAGAGGGTACCTATTCACCTCTAATGTATATGAATCAGCTAGCCCATATGAATTACCTCCATAGGTTCCAAAAGACTTGAAATCTATAACTATTGTGGATATTTGTAAGATCATAGAAAATGGAACCACAATATTTGAGGACAAATGTCCTTATGTTCCAAGCTATAGATCACTGATTTAATTCCTGGAAAAATTCAGAAACAATAATTAAAAATGATGACTGGTGAACATTTATCTATAAAGGAAAGCATTGATTCCAGTCTGTCTGACTTCTTCAAGAACAAGTCATGGCCATCAATTGAGGAATGGCTTAACCAGTTGTGCTATAAGATTGAGATGGAATTGTGCTATAAGAAAAGACAAGCAGGATAGTTTCATAATAACCTGAGACAACTTGTATGAACTGATGCAAAGTAAAGTGAGCAGAATCAGAAAATTATACACAGTAACAGCAATATTGTAGCAACAATGAACTGTAAGACTTAACTACTCTGATCAAAACAATGGTACAAGACAATTTCAAAAGACCTGTGATGAAAAATGCTATTTACTCCAGAAAAAGATCTGAGTAATTGTAAATGCAGTGAAGCATACTTTCTCACTTTATTTTTCTTTGCATGCATGTATGTGTGTTTTCAACATGATTAATATGTAAATATATATTGCATGATTTCACATGTATAAGGAATGTATTATTTGCCTTCTCAAAGAGTAGGGGGGAGGGATAGGAGAAAGGGAGAGAAACTAAAACCCAAAATTTTAGAAATGAATGTTAAAAATATTTTAAATCTAATTTGGACTATTTAATGAAATAAAAATATACTTTAAAAAGAATAAGTCATGCCAGATTAGTCTCATCTTCATTGTAGGAAGATTACTAATCTAGGATAAGAGAAGAATGCTATAGATACAGTTTACCTGATTTTGATAAAGAAACTTCTCCAATTCTTGTGAATAAACGCTGACCTGCTGAGGAAGGACTATATTCTTTTGTTTGACAGCAGAGGACTGAATAAAGAGTAATGGATGAATATCACAATGAGGCAAAAAAAAATGAGAAAGGGGGAAAAAACTTCTATTAGGTCCAAAAGAGGAACGGACCCACAAGAGGTTATGGGGTTCCCAACCATGGAGGTCTTCAAGCAGAGTCTGGGAAGTAACTTGTCTGAGAGGTTTTAATAGGGATCCTGTTGGTTAGGGGTTGAATTCTCAAATACTATGATTCTATAACTTGTTCAGTTGATCCCCAGAAAGTAGGACTGGAAGAAATAGGCAATGATTGTGAAGATGTCACTTTAAATGTAGGATAACAATACCCAGAAATTGGAGACAGCCATAAGTGAAATGTATTATCTAGGGAGATAGTGGGTTTCCTTTCCTATGGGACCTTAAGAGGGTATTTTGGGTCGAGAATCTTTTTGGGTATGATTTAGAGTAGAGGCCCATTGAGTTTCCATTCAGCTCTAACATATATAAGAAGTAATTTATGAACAGAAACATGACAATGACTTTGAATCTTAGGGAAGAACAAAAATCAAAACCTTCTATTTAGTTTTATCAATCTCATCTCTTCACAACTCTATAAATCCACCCTGCCTTTCCCACATATCATCCTCTTACCCGCCTATAGACATACCCAAGGTTGGACTAATAGTTAAGTGGGAAAGAACATTGAATTGAATGAAAATGAGAGATTCCTGGATACCAGTTTGTTTCTTTTTCATCAAGTGAAAATGTGACTCTTGTCAGGTCACTTGATCAATAACATTTATCAGTTGCCTGTTATGTGCCAAGCAAAGTGTCAGATACTGGGCCTACAAATACAAAAATGAAATATCACTGTCATCAAAAAGCTTACAATCCTGTTGTTCACCTTCCTCATCTATAAAATGAGGGAACATGGTTAAATGGAAAAGGGTTATTTCCAGTTCTATTAACTTGAGTTCTATAGCCCTTCCAGTGTTAACATTCTGAATTATAAAGTTCCTCAGAGATCAAGCAGGATAGATTTAATTCCTTTTCCACTGGAAAGCCTTTAAATCAGGAGTTCTTAACATTTGACATCCATGTCAAGTTTATAGAACCCTTCTCAAAATAATGTCTTTAAATACATAAAATAAAATACATAAAATTAAAAATTAGTCATTTATATGTATGTGTGTATGAATATATATACACACACACACACACACATATATATATATATATATATATATATAGATATTATGTGTGAGTGTGTGTGTGCATGTGTATAATACACAATATTAATGTAGCTGCTTTCCCCACTTAGCTGATGAATCCCCTATAATCTATCTCATGGATCTCTTGGGATTTGGGGTTCTGTGGACCTCAGGTTAACAGCCCTTGCCTCAAAATAACATTCCATGAATCTAGGAATATAAACATCTAAGAAAGGTCAATGTGGTAGAATTTTAATTGCTCTTGACAGAATCCATCCCCCTCTCTTACTGATCTATCCCAATGTTTGGGATTCTGCCTTATGAAATAATTCTTCATCCTTAAAGCTTTGCTAGATCCAACCTTCATCTTCTGATGTGTAAATTAGTCCCAAAGAGGAACCTATATAAGCTATAAATTTATCCATGACTTCATTTATAATATCCTTTTGTCCTGCCAACTTAGATTCCAGTTCTAAAGGATCAAAGTTTGGACTAAAGGAATGACATTAACAGAGTGTCTTTATTTAACATTTCAGTTATAAGAAGGATCTGTGGTTTCCTCAGTACCAGGAACTTTCAGTATGGGGATTTCCTTCACTAATGCAGATAAAAACTTCTGGAAATTAATAACTATGGAAGTGGGGGGAGGGATCAAGAAAAGCCTTAAGTGGGAGATGATGATGCCTGAGTTATGCTTTTCTTTTTACATAGCAAAACATAAAAAAGATTATTAATATAAAAGAATAAAATTCAATTTCAAGAAAATCTTTATAATAAATATTAAATACTGTGTTCAAAATTACATGTCTTCACTTCCTTGTAGATTTTCTTCTGTTCTCTGCTGTGCCCTGTTTGCTTCATTTATTTTTCCTCCCGCCCCACAGCTATAATTAGGCATGTTATACATACATATATATATATATATATATATATATATATATATATATATGTCCCTGTGTATGTGTGTATGGATGTATATATGTGAGTATGTATATAAGTATCTGAGCATACAGATGTGCATATACATATATGTGTAAATGTCCCTGTATATAGGTAGAGATATGTATGTATCTATAGTAGTATGGTTACACACACACACATATACACACACACATCCATTGTAATTTATATCCTCTACTTCAAGTGGCTACCTTGCCCTCCTATTCTGATCACTTGCCCTTCAAAGAATACCTCCCTTACATACCCTTCTAAAATCCCTACCCCATTAAATTATCTGCCCTTCTATACCCTCCATTAATCCCCACACCCTTCTATATACTTTCTTATCCTATTGCTTTACACTCTAACTCATTACCCTCCTTATACCCTCCTCATTTCGTTCTGATTTTAGAAGGCTTTTATAGTCATATGTGTGAATGTGTATCTATCTGTATCAATTCTTCTTTGCAAATCTCATTTGTATGAGTGATAACTTTTTTAAAAATATTTTTCCAAATAATTTTACTTTTTTTTAGGTTTTTGCAAGGCAAATGGGGTTAAGTGGCTTGCCCAAGGCCACACAGCTAGGTAATTATTAGGTGTCTGAGACCAGATTTGAACCCAGGTACTCCTGACTCCAGGGCCACTGCTTTATCCACTACGCCACCTAGCCACCCCTTAATTTGACTTTTTAAAAATTATTTTATTTATTCATTTCTCCAACTACATGCAAAGATAGTTCTCAACAATCATTTTTATTACGGTTTTTGAGTTTCACATTTTTCTCCCTCCCTTCTTTCTCTCCCCCAGAGAGAAAACAATCTAATATAGGTTATACATGTATAACTATATTTTAAACAAATATTCATATTAGTCATATTGTAAAAGTAGAATCAAATCAAAAAGGGGAAACATAATTTTAAAAACTTGACAGAATATGAATGGTAATTTCTTTTCTGGATATGTATGGCATTTTCTATCACATGACTTTTAGAATTGTCTTTGATTATTGTACTGCTGAAGTGAACAAGTCCATCATAGTTGGTCATCACACAATATTGCTGTTAGTGTGTACAATGGTCTTCTAATTCTGCTCACTTCACTTAGTATCAGTTCATGCAAGTCTTTATGGACTTTTCTGAAGTCCTGTCCCACATGATTTCTTTTGTTGTTGTTGTTGTTTTGCTTTTCTCTTTTTTTTTTTTTTTTGCAAAGCAATGGGGTTAAGTGGCTTGCCCAAGGTCACACAGCTAGGGAATTATTAAGTGTCTGAGCCTGGATTTGAACTCAAGTCCTCCTGACTCCAGAGCCAGTCTTCTATTCACTGCACCACCTAGCTGTCCCCCTACATGTTTTCTTATAGAAAAATAGGATTCTATCATACTCATATATCACAAATTGTTCAGTCATTCTCCAACTGATAATTATCTCCTCAATTTTCAATTATTTGCCATTACAAAAAGAGTTGCCATAAATATTTTTGTCCATGTGCAGTTTTTTAACCCCTTTTTATGATCTCTTTGGGATACAGATCTAGTAGTTGCATTGTTGAATCAAAGGGTATGCAGTTTTATTGACCTGGAGCATAATTCCAAATTACTCTCCAGAAGGTTTGGATCAGTTCACAACTCCACTAATAATGCTTTGGCATCCCAGGTTTTCCACATTCCCTTTAACATTGATCATTTCCTTTTTAGTCATATTGGCCAATCTGATAGGTGAGGTAGTACCTTAGAGTTGTTTTAATCTTCATTTTTCTAATCAATAATAATTTAGGGCATTTTTAATATGACTAAAGATAGCTTTACTTTCTTCATCTGAGAATTGTCTTTTCATATCCTTTATTCATTTATTGAGTGATTTGTAATCTTATAAAGTGACCATTTTACTTTTAAGAACACCATTCTTCTCATTTCTACCACATCTTTCCTTCTAACTTCCCAATTAATAATAATAATAATAATCTAGGACATGTTGTTTACATTTGGATAAATAGCTAGTAAACAATTGGTTATTGAGTTCCTCATAATTAGTCTTTAATATTTATCATATTTCTTTTGGTCCTTGTATATCAAATTTTCTATTAAGTTCAGGTCTTTTTGACCTGGAAATTTGTGAAATATCCATTTTTTTCCCATTCAGTATTATGTTTCACTATGCTGGGCATGATATTTATGGTCATAATCTCAGTTCTTTTGCTCTTCGATATGTTGTGTTCCAAAACCTAAAATAGCTGCTGTTTGGTCTTTTGTAATTCGAATTGTGAATTTATCATATTTGAATTGCTTTTTTCTTGTTGCTTTTAATATTTTTCCCTTCACTTGGGGGTTTAGGAAATTACTATAAGTTTTCTTCTTAGGATCCCTTTCAGGTGGTTAGCAGTGAATTTTTTTTTCTATTTTTACTTTCCTCTATTTTTCTAACACATTAAGATGAGTTTCCTTAATTATTTCTTGGGTTATTGTATGAAAATTAATTCTTGGTTGTAGTTTTCAAGTAATTCCACTATTCTTATGTTTTTTTCTTCTTGATATGTTCTCCAAACCCAATTTTTTTAGGTTGTTTTTTTTTTTTTGCAAGGCAAATGGGGGTTAAGTGGCTTGCCCAAGGCCACACAGCTAGGTAATTATTAAGTGTATGAGGCCAGATTTGAACTCAGGTACTCCTGACTCCAGGGCTGGGGCTCTATCCACTACACCACCTAGCTGCCCCCAAACCTATTTTCTTGTGAGTTATTTCATCTATTTTTGGATTCTTTAAATGTTTCTAGTATTTCTTTAACTCTTATGATTTCATCAATTTACTCCATTCTAATTTTCAGAGAGTCATTTTCTTCTTGGAGATTCTACATCTCCTCTTCCTTGGCTTATGTTCTTTTCATAATTTTCTTGTTTTTCTTGAATCATACTTATTTCTTTTTTAGTTTTTCCACAGTCTTTTAATTTGATTTTTAAAGTCTTTTTTTTGAGGTTCTCTAAGAATTCTTTTTTTCCAATTTCTTATGAAGATTTTATTTATTTTGAGTTTTACAATTTTTCCCCAATCTTACTTCCCTCCCCCTACCACCCCACAGAAGGCAATTTGCCAGTCTTTACATGGTATATATATATTGATCCAAATTGAATGCGATGAGAGAGAAATCATATCCTTAAGGAAGAAACATGAAGTATAATAGATAGCAAGATCAGACAATAAGATATCAGGTTTTTATCCCCTAAATTAAAGTTAATAGCCCTTGGTCTTTGTTCAAACTCCACAATTATTTCTCTGAATACAGATGGCATTCTCCATTGCAGATAGCCCCAAATTGTCCCTGATTGTTACCCCGATGGAATGAGTGAATCCATCAAGGTTGATCATTGCCCCCATGTTGCTGTTAGGGTGTACAGTGTTCTTCTGATTCTGCACATCTCACTCAGCATCAGTTCATGCAAATTCCTCCAGTCTTCCTTGAATTCCCATCCCTCCTGGTTTCTAATAGAACAATAGTGTTATGAATTCTTTTTGAGCAGGTAAACATTTGATATTATTCTCGGGGGTAGGAGAAGCATTTTTTTTTTGCTTCAGCATCTTCTTCTAAAGATGAACTTGGTTTTCTACATTCCCATAGCAACTGTTTGGGATTTTTTTTCATCCTTAGCCTGATCATTTAAAATGTAAACATTACATACACACACACACATACACACATATATATATATGTGTGTATATATACATACATATACATACCTATAAGTATACATATATATTCATATATATTACATACATATATATGTATATATACATACCTATAAGTATACATATATATTCATATATATTACATACATATATACATATACACATACATATATAGATTACATACATACATATTAGGCTCACCTTTTGCTTTTTCAGGGAGTTAGCCTTAAGATGTTTGTACTTCATGCAGCCAGTGGAACCTGAGTCCCAAGATCTTCCTTTGCATCTTCTCTGGTCATCCCAGAAAGAACACTTGGTCTTCTCCAGTTGACTCAAAAGGAACACTGTCCTACTGCAATTTTTGCTTTTGTTTTTGGTATTTTGCTGTTCTACTTTCTCCTTGAGTTGTACTTTTGATGTGGAAATGGAGGAAATCTGGAGAGCTTGGAATTTTCTGACCTACTCTACCATATTCCCAGAATCTTCTCCTAAGTTATGCTTTAAAACAAAATAGTTTTCTAAGAAAACAAGGCAAGCAGATAATCCTTTCCAGATTGCAGGAGTGGGAGATGGGGGATGGAGAGCAGAGGTACAGATTATAGAGGTGAGAAATATATGGAGAACAATTAACATGCCTGTTGGACTGGAATAGAGAGGATAATTAGGAATTCATCTGAAACCTGTTTTTTTAAAAGGTAGGTAGAAGCCATATGATGGAGGGCTTAAAATTTCTGATAGAACAGTTTGTATTTATAATATAGACAAATAAGGAATTGGGAATGGAAGATTTTTGCATAGAGGAATGACATGGTTAAAACTACATTTTAAAATTTATTTTAATTGGACAACTATAGGGAGAGAAGGGAAATACTGGAAAATGTAATAAGTACCAAGTTGGACATGCTGCACTTGTGATGTTCATGGGACCTTAAAGGAGAAATTTTGAGCAAATAGTTGGTAATATGGGATTAGAATTCAGGAGAGAGGAGAAATTATAACTTGTTGCAGTCTTTTCTTATAGGAATTTACAGTTCAAAAGATGATTACTGAGCTCAGCAGTACTTTAAGGAAAAATGATGATTCTTTAATGGTAAAAATTAAGACATTGTGAGAAGCAATGAAGAAGACACCTTTTAAATTTAGCAGCACTGAAGGAGCACAAGGGATGGAGATTGAATGAATCCATGACCTCAAGGGCTAGGGTGATCCCTCCACCGATGTGGATCACAGCTCATCCAGTGCAAATTCTTGCTCAAGTGTGTCCATAAATCATCCTTAGCAATTGTACCAAATGACAGAAATAGGTATTTATCAAGCACCTACTATGCATTGGACTCTGTTCTAAGCACTTTACAAGAATATCTCATCTGATCCTCACAACAACCTTAGGAAATGGGTGCCATTTTTATACCATTTTACAGCCAAGGAACCTGAGCCAAGTTAAGTGATTTGTCTAGGATCACAAGCTAGTCAGTTTCTGAGACCTATTTTGAACTCAGATCTTCCTGACTCTAGGCCTAGCACTCTCTCTCCAAACCACCTATTTACCTCAATGTCCTGGATGTCTTCCTCTAGGTCTCATAATATTTTGATGGCTCTAGTACTCTGGAAGTCTTCCTTCCATCCCTGTCAACTTTCCTTTGTTGATGTATTTTTTGCCACTTCTTTAACATGTCATCTTCAGGAAAAGTGCTGTCACTAAGGTACCTCTGAGTCACTAGATGTTGTAATTCCTCTGAGATCATGGTGCTCCATGATTAGCAGTCATAGGGCATCACCAGGAAGATATGTCTTAAAATTAACAACATTTTTTGTGACAAAGATCAAAATTATAAACAACACACAAATTCCCAAAGGAAATCCAGTACAATCTCTACATTTTATATGGAGAATCATAGGACTTAAGAATTAGAGGGGAACCTCATAAGTAAGCCAACTCAGGCATGAAAGGAATTTCCATTATTGAAACAGCTAGGAAGTGTAATAATTAGAGCTTTGGACTTGGAGTAAGGAAGACTTGTGTTTAAATCCTGCCTCAGGTATTAATTGGATGACCTTGAGCAAATTACTTGACAGTCTTAGTTCTAAAACTCTGTGTCTTAGCTTCCTCATACATTAAATGAGAGTTCTGAGGTTCCATCCACCTCTAAATCTAATTCTATTGCATTAAATGGTTGCCTAGACTGTGTTTAAAGACTTCCAAGGAAGGGAAGCTCAGTACCCCATTCAGATAGCTCATTCCATTTATAGTTTTTAAGCCTAAATATGCCTCTTTGAGCTTCCATCCATTGTTCTTAGATCTGTGATCTGGAGGTCAAACTTATCTTCAATAAGATAGCTGGTATCTCTTCCTTTCCCTCACCTCCTTAAATCTTCTCAGGAGAATGACAGTACCTTGCGAGTCATTGTGGAAGTACAGAGTTACCTTAAACCTGGAATTCACACCTAACTGGCTGATGTGAGTTAAGAAAGTGAAGTAGGCTCTGAGGGGTGTTATATAGAACCTGAGTATTCTTAGCCTGAAGAAGAGAATATTTAGGGGGGAAATGATCTCTGTCACCAAAAGATGAGAGAGTTGAAAGACATAATTTCAAAATTTTCTTCTACTTCTACAAGGTAGAGGATTTGTGGAGTAAGAGAGTCAGGTTGTTAGTCTTAGAAAGGAGAATTAGGAATAATATGGGAAGGAGTGGTGGACCACTCCCTCAAGGGACTGTTATAACTCAGAGGAAGATAGCCTTCATTGATATTAGGAAGAACTTCCTGATAATGAGAGCTCTCCAGTAAAGTTTGAGATGACATTAAGTCTTTATTAAAATTTAATAATTATTATTATAAGGAATTAATAGGACAATAACTTAAAGACTTATTCAGTGATTTCTCCATTCTGGGAGATGTTTAAGCAGAAGTTGACTTCCTTTTGCTGGAATCATAGAAGTGATATGTGGAATGGATGATTTGAGTCCCTTTATAACCCAGAGATTGCAAAATTCTAAGAGAAAATCAGAGCTACAGAAATCATCCTCTTACCAACCCTAACTCAATAATTGAATACAAAAAATGTTGTTTGTTTGCTGCTGCTACCATAATTAATGAGTGCTGTGAATACACTCCAGTCCCTTCTTAAGAAAAGAAAACTATGTAGTCTGTAATTTATCCTGATGTTGAATACAATGTAATGTATACTTTTACTATTGAGGTGGCTTCAGTGTCTCTCACCCCATACTCCCTTTATGCTAAATATTCCTTAGAGTGGGAAGAATGTTGAATGTGGAATCAAATGCACAATTCTTCTACTTGAAATGTTTACTATACTCCAAGCACTTTGCCAAAGACTAGAAAAACAAATATAAGCAAAAAAAAAAAACCCAACAATAACATATAAAATGGAATTGGAAAGGGGTGGGAGTATTCACATAATGATGAAGCTGTGTTTTGTCAAGGAAGTTGAAAAGTCCAAAAAGGCATCTTCAAATGGTGACCCCAATCAGTGACTCACCAATCTGAGAGGAGGGCCTCAGGAATGAAGGCATCTCCACTGTGAGAAAACCATTAGTGAAGGGGACAGAATAATCAAAAGACTGAAGGGACAGAGTTAAGTATTGTCCAGTTTTTTTAAAGTCAAGAAATAAAATATACAAACTGTAAACCAAGGGCTTAAATTCTTCATGTGGCTAGATGGGGTATTGGCTAGGTGCTATGGGTGGGTGATCACCTGGACAAATACCAATCTCTACCTCTTCCCTGCTACTCACTTGTTTCCTTGTTCATTTTCTCTCTTGGATCTTAGCAGTCTAAGGGGTTGGTATAATTCAGAGACTGTTAACATTACAAAATATAATTATATAATTCCCTCTAATCAGATGATTTTCTAATTCAGCTTGAACTGAGAAAAATCTCTCTTTTGGGGGCTTACCTTCCATTTCTCATTCCCAAACTATGTACTTGGACACAAAGCATCATAAATGAACATACATCCAATTCTAACAGCATGTAAGCATTTATAATATAGACTGTCACTCAAACTCCAATGCCTACTGATGAACCCCTTTCCTGTCCCTTCCTTGGATAGAGAGGAAATGGGAAATGAGATGATCAGAGTCAAAAGGAAGTGATTGTAGGAAATGAGGAAAGTGAAGTACTGTCACTTGGACTCTTCCATTCCCATCATCCTCAATCTTATAACCCACCCAACCATCGCTCTCCATGTTCCTGAACATTCCATCACACCACAAGATCTAAGTGTCATTTGAGTGATCTGCTCTCCTCATTTTCTGATGGCTCAACAAGAGAAACACAAGAACCAAGAGCAGCTTACAGTTGTACTCTTCTCTTAACATGATTTCCTTACATCTCAACTATACAACTTCTTATGGGAAGAAAAGTTCCTCCCAAGAACAAAACCCCTGAGAAATTCAGAGTTCTGGGTAAACAGCACACTAATCTGCATGCAAATATTTTTCAGCTCTTTCAGGTTTCCACAGCAAAATCTATCAGAGAGGGGGCTGAAAACATTCAAAAATATATTTTAAAGGACTGTTTTTTGAGAATTTAATGTAAACTTGCATAGCTTCATCAAGAATAGGTCATACCAGACTAATCTCTTTTCTTTTTTGAATAGGGAAACTAGATTAGTAAATTAAGGGAATGCTTGATATCATCAATGTATTTGTCAAAATTTCTCATGCTATCACTAAGACCAAGATTGTAAAATGAGAGATTGATAATAGTACAAAATGGATCATAAAGGTAGAGCTAAAAGTATCTTTAAAGATAATTGAGACCAATTATCTCTTTCTACAGAGGACCAAAGAGGTTAATTGACTTGCTTGGGGTCACACAGGTAGTAACCATCTGAGGTAGAATTTAAATGCAGGTTTTTATGTCTCCAAGTCCATCGCTCTGTCCTCTTACGCAACATTGCCTCTCACTGGTCATGACTGAGTGACTAGAATCAAAGAGTCATCATTAATGAGTTAATGTCAACATGAAAGGGATTTTCTAGAGGCATGCTCCAAGAAACTATTCCTGATCCTTTGTTGTGCCACAGGATCAGTCATGGCTTGGCTGAAGGGGGAGAACACAAGGTTGTCAGAATTACTGATGACATAAAATTCAGGATCGATAGCAAATATATTAGATGACATAATCAGGATCCAAAAATATCTTAATAGAATAGATTGATGCCCCAAGTTGGATAAGATTAAATTTAATGGAGATTAAGTTAGTCCCACAATTATAAATTTATATAACTATATCTATCTATATAACTCAAAGGTTCTATAATAGAATTGGTGTAAATAATCTTTCCAATGTCAAAGGTCTTCCCATCCTTAATAAATATAGCTCATGTGATATTCTCCATTAGATTTCATCTAGTATGTTAAAGGCTTTCTTTCCTCTGAGTCTTTTTAACCTAATAGCACTACAAGGTCAGTCCTTGAACAGTTATCCCCAAACTTTTGAGGACTTTTTCTTTCTATTTGATGAGTTCCAAATATCTATTATATTGTTTCCTAAATATTAATTGTTATTATTTATGCATGTTATTCCATTAACTTGGGGTCATTTTCAAATGTGTTTGCACATGTTTCATGTTTTCAGTGCCCAGTGCTTTCATGGAAGAATACTTATGTGGAAAGAGATGGAAGAAAGGAATGGCTGTATCAGGGATAATCTTAGGATAGCTGCAGGTTCTGTACCATTTTCTAGGTTGCTCTTTTCCTCAGTATATTTTAGTCCCAAATCATTTTCTAAATACAACATTTAGTTTGTGATGATTCATTTATAAAGGAAGAGTATATGCATTAAAATTTGGGCAATGGATTTTCTTCATCCACTTAGTTTTTCCTATATGTATAGTTTGCATGCATTCTTTTGAGTGGTTGTGGATCTTGTTTCGAAGAATCTGTGGTATTTAAGGATTTAACACAACCAGTGCAATGTCATTTATAAATAGGAACATTTAAGGGACCTACCATCTATGTGGATTTCCTCACCTGCCAGTATTCAGTGATAGACACCTCTGTGACAGTGGCAAATATTTTTGGTGAGCATGAATATTGTATCTTTCTTGATATTGATAATCAAAGAATCATCAAAATCTATTTCCCATTTTTGCAGTAATAGTTTATTTTAATAGGTCAGATTTAAGTTATTGAAGTAGCATACTATGTCTTCTTATCTTTGTCATTTCTTATTGTTTGATGTTTATTTTGATATGTTCTATCAAGTTCATGGTTTGATTGTACTCAGTTTAGAAAATGACTCTCAAATTGATTGCTACCTATTTCCTATCTGTTAGAAATAAATTTCATTTTTGTGTTGTTTTTCCTATGCCCTATGCCTTCCTATTCTTTCTTGAAGAAAGCATTACTATTTATGTATGAATTTGAAACCAAGAAAGTTTTTAGACACTTTAATTTTATAATTATAAACCATAATTTGTTGTTTTCTATGACCACTTTGGTATTTAAACCACAAAATAGTGAGGAATATACTTGAAAGTCTTTTGGAGTCCTTCATAAAACTTTTCTACCTCCCCATTCTCTGCAATAGATGTTAGAACAGAAGCTGCAATTAATTTCAGGGTGTTCTTTTTGAATATGCTCATTATGAGCATTCTAAGATGACCAAGTATTTTGTAAAATAATGTTTCTTATTTTGCCTTTGGGCACATGATAAAATTGACTCCATCTACTCCATTATTGGCCTCTCTGAGGAGAATATGAGTCATCCTTCCATTTAGCCACAATTCTCTTATGTCATTTGATTTCATTTATAGCAACAATGTCATTATTGATAAGGTTCAGTTCCTCCAATGTGTTAGGTCAACTCACTAGTCATTGGACAAGGTTCTCATATTTAGAGTACTAATAGTTAATATTTATAAGGGACCTAAAAATTGTATGATTTTCTGCCGCACTATCCCCATATGCAGAAGCAAGGGGAAGATATGCGTCTATAGTGACAATCCATATTTTTTTTCCTTTTTCATTCATTGCCTTAGTCAAATGATTCATCTTCAAGTGACCAGAGTTATTATACATAAGAACATCCCTATTAGCTAGGGTGAGCCTTAGAGAACAGGCTTCCATCCTTACCTAATGCCTTAGACTTCCTAAGGAACAGAAAGAATTTGGGGTTACCAGAGACTCAACTCTTCCCATCAAACCTTGCAACAATAGTGGTTAGCAGAGCTCAGGACTTTTGGTTTGTTTTGTTTTTCTGTACAACCTCTTACTGTTTTCTTCAAATATTCAGGGTCTACATATATGACTCTCTTCTTCCCAAGATCTTGGTGCTATTTGTGAACTCTTCCTTTTCTATCAAGGTGGTTAGTTCTCCAAACTTTCCATGAACTTGTCATGATATTGCCCAGGACATCTTCCCTCCCTCTCTCCAGGAGATTAGGTATATGAACAGTTCAAAAACTTGGAACAGTCCAAGAAATCTTCTGCCATCTCTCCCAGAAGCTAGAATTCAATAGTCCCACGATTTAGTAACATGGTTTTCCTCATCCTGGCTCCCATTCCTCAAGAATAAAGGTTATGCCACTGCCAGGATTTCATAACCTAGAAACTTTGAGTTGGGTTGCACAGGTGAAATCTTGTACAACCACAATACCTCTCTCTCATCAGTAGCTGTAGATTGTGCAAAGTTATTGCTTTTTTTATCTCAATCAGCCCGATTGACTCTTAGCTCTCCTCTTCATTGTTCTGTGTTCAGTTTTCCCAAGATTTTTCAATAAGGCTATTCCTGTGCTTATATCCAGAATATAAAATCAAATCTCAAGCAAATTATGACATCATGGAGGGTTATCAATTTAACATCCTCCCCACCCTCCATCCCCTATATATTATAACCTGATCATGCTTGTCATGTCTCTCTACATTGCCCTTTGGTTCACTCCTGGTCAAAATTATGGGCAACTTAATTCTAATTCTAAATAAAAATACTTTATTCTGATTCAGAAATTCCATGATTCTGTTATTATGTTTCTAATTATACCAAGATTCTATTATTCTAGATTTGTAATTCTAAGATATTATCATTTTAAGATTCTGTTTTTAATTCTAGGATTCTATGATTCCTTTGTTCCCCATTTTAGTGCAAGCACTGTATCTCCAGGAGGCTTTGTGCCTACACAGAGAGATTATTTCTAACACTCAAGTTGCAGGAGTATTTCATTAGAGATGTTAACTGTGCACAGCAGGGGACTTTTTTTGGGGGGGGTCTCTTTAAAGTCATCAAAAAACAGTTTGAATCCAAAGGAACAAAATTGTTGTCAATTCCCAAGACTAACGATCTGATGATCCTTTAAGATTGTTTTTAGCCTAATATTCAAAAATCTACACTATCTGAATCCACCCTAGCTTTTCAGTCTTGTCTTTGTCTACATTCTGGGAATATTCCTTATGTGTTCCTGCCTCTATATTTTTGCTAAGTTCATATTGCATATACAGAATACCCACCCCCTCCCAAATCTCTACCTATGTAACTCATGCTTAGACATTTACTGGTTGTATGACTTGGACAACTCATTCAATCTCCCCAGTTTCACTTTCCTGGTCTGTAAAAATAAAGGCTCTGGTCAAAACAGCCTGTAAGCTCCCATCCAGCTCAAAATATTTGCTTTTATCTTCCAAAGACCAAAAATAAATACCAACTCTTTCAGGAAAGAGAACTTAACTCCTTTAGTCAGAAAGAGTCCATCCTTCCTAGGAAACCTTTGTTTGTACCCCTCTTATAATCCAAACATTCTATTCTGTGTTATAGATATCATCCCAATTAGACCCTGAGCTCCATTAGGATCATGGAGATGGATAGATCTGGAAGTATAGAGATCTTTGTTTTATAGAAAAGGAAACTGAGGCCCAGAGAAATCAAGGTAATTGCTCAAAGTCATGCAAATAAAAACACATCATCCTATTGACCTTGACCTTGACTTCTGGAACTACTCCATTGCCTGTAAATAGAATGTTTGTGAATTTAATTGAATTGAAGAATTTTGTGAGGAATATTGTGAGGATATTGAACCATATCTTGAAATGCTGTTCCATATTTCTGTCTATGTTCATATACAAATTCTAGTATTACACTGCCCTAATTCTGACCCCACCTGCTATTGCCTTAGTTTTGATAGATTGCTGCATTTTGTTGACTCTGTATGTAGTTACACATCTCAAATTTTTTTTTGTTTTGGTTTTTGCCCATTGTTCCAACCAGGTCATTCAGACACTAAACTCCCTTCCCTGGTTATGTGCAATGCAAGTAATGCAATCCCAATTGGGGGGATGAGAGAGAGAGAGAGAGAGAGAGAGACAGAGAGAGACAGAGAGAGAGAGACAGACAGAGAGACAGAGAGACAGAGAGAGACAGAGAGAGACAGGCAGAGAGAAAGACAGAAACAGAACATCCTAATTTGCAACTCCAAGATCCAGTATCTATGAATGATAAGATTATGTTTTTGCCTTCTTTTTAAAAAAATTTGAGCAATAATACTCAAGATTCCCATTTAAAAGAAGAGGAAATTAGGAGAATGAAGTGATATGTCCATCATCACACAGTTCTCTCTTCTGATTCCAAAGCCAGTGTTCTTTCCTCTCTCCTGGATGCCAGCCCCTGAGGTGAGTCTGTTTTCTGCCTATACCAAAGTCTATTTTTCAAAGATGAACAGATTTGTCAGACATGGAGCTAGCCTGAATTAGGTATAGAGTAGAGAGAGATTGAAGCAAGGTAGATTTCGGTTGCATTTTAAGAGACAAGCAATCTAACCATTAGAGTCATTTAAAAAAGAAAATAGCCTCCTATACACTAGGAAACTTCCTTTCACTAGAACTGTTCAAGGAAAAGCTTAGTGACCCTTGCCAGGGGCACAACAGAACGAATTCCTGCAATGTCAGGGAAGTCTGATCTAGATACCCTTTCATATTCCTTCCATCATACATTCTTTATAACTAAGATTCAGAGACTTGCCTAGAGCGATGAGATGTTCAGTGACTTAGTGAGATCACTACAAAGTCTGTGTCAGAAGTGGGAGAGGAACCCAAGTACTCCCAGCACCAAAACTCTCTCTCACTATTTCATAAATATTTGTGAATTGAATTAAGGTGAACAGGTTACACATATACCCAGAGCTGACCATCAGCAGTTCTTTTTTTCAATTTACTAAGTACCTTCCCTATAGCCAGGAGTCAGGAGAGCCCCAAGTTTAAATCCATTCTCTGCCTTTCACTTGCTTTGACCAAGGGTGGTACTTAACAAATATTTATCCAGAACCAAATAAACCACCTAAGGCAAATCACTTAATTTTTCTAACCTCCCTTAATTCATCTAAAATATGTCAATAATAATTCTAGCCCTGCTTACTTGATCCAGTGATTATGGGGAAGTTGCTCAATAAAGCTTAGATGCTTTGGTGAACATCAGCAAAATTAAGAAATTAGCAAAGGTTGTTGTGGTGTCCTTTTTTCCTTGTTAGCAACTAGTGTTAGATTTGGATTTTGGGAAGATCTGAGTTGAAATTATGCCCCCCAGATAATTATCAGATATATGGCCTTAGGCAGGTCATTTGTTCTCAGTCGTAGTTTTCTCATCTGCAAAAATGAATTAATAATAAACACCTAACTAACAAAGTTGTGGTAAATACCATATGTGATAACATATGTAAAGGGCTTTGCTACCCTGAAAATGCTATTTAAATACTGCATTTTATTATTATTCCTCATTCTCCTCCTTAGAATCCCAGGACCCTTCTATACTCTCCTTATTTTTGCTCTTGGAAGCTTTGACAGTAGTCCCTTCTCATGATTCCTATGATTTTTTACTTCAAATTATACTTTTCTTAGGAGAGATGTGCAATCCAAGGCAATTGAAGCAACCAGGCAGTTCAGGGAGAGACTTGTTGGGGGCGGGGGATGGGAATGTCCAGCTGCCACTCTGTGATGATCTTCTCTACCCAGGCCTAAGGTTGGCCCTCATGATACTCTGGGGAAGGTCGAAATGTTGAAAGACTTCAAGAAGAAAATTGTAAAGCTTAGAAGCTTGTCACAATCTTCAGAGTCTCAGTTCCCCATTCCCCTTTCTCATGCCTTCTGATGGAAGGGAATGTCATTATTCCCTCACCTAGGTGGTTTTTTACCTGGAATCTGTGAATTTATTTTGTGTATAAACACACCTATGCAAGCTATGCATATCTATCTATCTATCTATCTATCTATCTATCTATTTATGTGTGTGTGTATAGATAGATAGACAGATAGATATACATAAGCATCCAAATCTATTCCTATTACCATAAATAACTGAATTTCAATATAATTGGTTTCCTTTGTAATTCCATATATTTTATTTTATTCATTTCAAAACAGTACTCTGAGGAGTCTATAAACTTCACCAGTCTACCAAAGTAATCCTTGATACCAAATGACTTAAATAGAGCAGAAATTCATATATTTCTAAAGAGAATTATTGACATGTATAGATATACTTCCAGCAAGTCCTCAGGCAAAGAGAAAAAATAAAAGTCCTTGAAATTATCTTTGATCCATCACATAAATCCAAATCATTTGCTTAGGGAAAGACCTTGATGGGCTCTAAAAATCACTTTTTATTCATAATCCCTTGATCCTTTGTGCGCATATAGCACAGCTGTGGAAATAAGGAAATTTATAAGCACAATGCAGAGAACCCACTGCTTCCTTGCCCAGAAATGCAATGATGATTTGCAGAGAATTGCGAGCACAGCAGGAACTCAATAAGACCTGGTTGAATGGATGACTATAGCTCATGCCCACTATCAAAAGCAAAAGAAGGAACCAGAGACTTTCAATGCTGGAGGGGCCCTCAGAACAGATAGAACATACAAAGCCCTGGCTAGAACAGACTTTAAAATATTGAATGGTAATGTTGGAAGGGATCTTAGATAGAACAGAGAATATAGAATTTGAAATACCAAAGTTGGCAGAGACTCTTCTAGTCCAACCCCTTGCCCAATATTACACATCTGGTGAGTGAACAGGGCAGGGATCAGAAGCTGGAGCCTTGGGCTTCCAATCCTGATCTCTTCTTTCTATACTAGACTACAGATCAAGGACTATCTATTTTGTCTCTTTATGTTCCCCACAGAGTTAAGCAAATAGTAAACATTCACTGTTTCTTTATGGTTGAGACTGGATTATTTTTAGGGTTTTGCAAGGCAAATGGAGTTAAGTGGCTTGCCCAAGGCCACACAGCTAGGTAATTATTATGTGTCTGAGGCTGGATTTGAACTCAGATATTTCTGACTCCAGGGCCAGTTCTCCATCCTCTGCACTTGAGATTGGATTTTGAAGATATGTTACCCAATCTTGGGTTCAGTTTTGAGGGGATAAAGGGCCAGAAAAAGTAGAGATGAGATTCCTACCCTCAAGTAGCTCCCAGTCTGGTTGGGGAGCCAAGATTTTGATGCATAAAATAATCACTACACCTTTTTGACATAGGGCAAAAAAAGAACATTGAGAGTCCCTTTAGGGTTTTGGGAATTCCAAGGAGAGGGATCTCTCTGAGGAAGTAGAAAGGCTTATGCAAAGAGGTAAAACTTGAGCCTTGAGGTGTGGAGGCATAACATTTCTAATGGAATGGATGGGATGAACCTTGAAAAGGTGAAGGAGGAAGGGTGGAAGGAACTATTAGATGGAGCAGTGAGTACAGTCTGACTTCAGTAGTTAAGGGGCAGAGAGAAACAAGGATGTTGAGGCAAATTGGATCTGGAAGGGGAATTCCTCCAGCTTAGAAGTCTGTGATTCTACCTGAATGGACATGATGAGACCAATTTCTGGATGTGAGCTACTGGAATTAGAGTATTGGATCCAGGTGCTGATGGGAATGACCTCAGCAGCAGGCACATCATTCACTGGTCAGGACTGCCAAATAGATTTCTGGCAAATGATATAGCAACCCTCTTCCAAGGAGCCATGGGAAGGGAGGGATGGGAAGAGAAGAGGGAAAGCATGAGTAATGACAGTAATAAACTTACAGGAGATTAAAATGGGAAGTAAATATCATCCCTACCTTTCATCTGAATAGAACATTTTAAAAATCATTTTTCAACTGATTATTTTATCCTCCCAACTCCCCACTGAGCTAAGTAGGGCAGTATTATTGTGATAGGGGAGGAGGGTGGCCAAATGAGGGAGCTGAAGTTCACAGAAGGTCAGTGATTTGCCCAAGGTCTACAAGAGTAGAACAAGGTTATAGGGTGTATGCAAGTCTTTTTGGCTAACAAAATGAGTTATATTGCTAAACAGAAATATTATTGCCAAAGAATTTGCTTTTAAAGACTGAACCTTCAATGAGGCTCTTCTGGGAGAGAAGAGGGAAGAACTGATTCTTGTCAGGAAGCTGAAAAGTAGATTAGGACAGGGAAAAGGGAAGAGAAAGGACATAAGTCCTGTAAACTAAATGATAGATTTGAGGCTCCTCCAAAGAGATGGAAGTTGAATGTTCTGTGGAAGAAACAGCTGCACACATTTTCTAGAATGATATAGCAGAGCCACAGAAATCATCCAGTGAGTGATCATCTGGTAAGAGACAAAGGAAGAAAAAGCAAAAATATTGACAATGAATTTATTATAATCTTGTTAATCACATAACAACAACAAAGAAGTCTGTTTTGTACCCAGGACATATATCCAATAATGGAGAATCTTTCAGTATCTAGCTAAAAGGATGATGGTGAGCTACTTCTGGTGATTCATAGGGTACAGATAATACTGCCAAATGAAACCTAAAAAGCATCACTAAAAATTAAAGAAACCTTGACAAGAAATTGAAGACCAGATTTTCAACAAGTCAGCAAGTGTTTCTTAAGAAACTTCTGCTACTACACACTGTGCTAAGTGCTAGGAAAATAAAGAAAGACAAAAACTCCTCCCCTCAAGAAATACAAAATCTTTGGGAAGTTGTGTTTTCCCACTGTTGCCCATTGAAAGCAAATAACACAAAAGAGAAAAATTGATTTGGGAAGCAAACACCTGGCTAAGCAGGTGGTGTCTGAGAATGGGTTCTGAACTATGGTTTAAAAGAGATCCATGACACATTCCTGGCTAGGGATGGAGTATACCTACTAAAAGTTAGGTACAATGTCAGCTATTCTGCAAATCTAATCAAAAGTGTTTTCAATTCAAAAGGGGATGAGGGAGAGGGAAAAAAGTTATTCCCTGAGCTAGATAAGACAGAGCATAACTACAATAAAGAAATGGGAATAGCACCCAAGTTACCAAGAAATTCACAGGAAACAAAAGACCAAGAAAGGAGTCAGCAAGAAAATTCTTAGTGTCAGATGTTGTTTTGCAAAAGTTCAAAGTTTAAATAATGAGAAAGAGGAATTAGAAATTTCAATTCAAGCAGACAAATTTCGGTTACTTATCACTGAAACTTGGCAGGATAAAAACCAATGATTGAACTATGGTTCTGGATCAGTATACTTTATTCAAAGAAAACAAGACAAATAAAGGTTGTGGGGTAGCATTCTATTATATAAAAGTTCATTCATTTGAAGACATCAAAGAACTAGAGTGGGTACAAATGTTAGAAAGCATTTGGATGAAGTTTAATAATGTTAGAAGCAGAAGTGATTTTTGTCATCAGAGTTCATGGAACAAGTTATCTGGAGTAAAAGAGGAAACAGGAAGAGTTTGAGAAATAGATCTCAAGTCCAGTCCACTGTCATGGTATAATTGTGAAGAGGAAAAATCTGAGCAGCTAATAACTTCTTGATTTTTAGTAATGATAATCTCATCATTCAAAAGGCAGAGGAAACAACAAGGAGCAATTCTGCATTGAATTGACTGTCAACAACTTGGAAAAAAACAGTTTCTGGCATAGAAATGATGGTAAGACATTTTTAAAAATGCTTCACTATGCCTTTAGGCTGACTTTCTAATCTTAAGGCACATTACTCTACATTCCAATGAAACCGGACAACTTATTACCACTATATGCAGGTTTCTGGTTTTTTGTCCTCCATGTTGGAAATGAACTTCCTCACTGTTTGTTGCCATATAGAACTCCCAGCTTCCCGACTTCCCACTGTGTTCCTGTCACCTCTTCTATCAGCTCCTGAGTCAATGCCATCCCCTCCAGCCAGGCAAGAAACACCCAGAATAAGTGACAACTTTCTAGAGTTGATAGTAGAGAATGAAAAATAAGAGATTGAATGACTTTATCTTCTCACTAGAGATAATCCAAGAAAGATGGGAAAATCTTACCTGGTAGAATGTTGTAGATAGAGATCAAGTATAGGTAAAAGTTGTATCCTAGGTGGGCTCTTTGTAGTTTGTGAGTGAAATTCTTTGTGAATTTGATTCTTAGTTATGAAATTAAGACCTAGGTACATAAAATGACTTGCCTAAGGTCACACAGCTGACAAGCTGTAGAACAGGCATTCATGTCTAGGTGCTATTATTCCAAGTCATGTAATCACATAATATAAAGTTGGAAAGACCAGACTCCATATGTTAAAGAACAGAGCATAACTACACTTAAGAAATGGGAATAGCACTCAAGCTACCAAGAAATTCACAGGAGACAAAAGTCCAAGAAAGCAGTCAGCAGGAAAATTCTTAGTGTCAGATGTTGTTATGCAAAAGTTCAAAGTTTAAATAATGAGAAAGAGGAATTAGAGATTCCAATTCAAGCAGACAAATTCCCACTACTAACATACCCAATCAGTAGACACTAACTTCTTCTTGAATGCCTCCAATGAGAGGGAATCCACTGCTTCTTGAGGAAGATCATTGAACTTTTGGAATTCCCTCTCACTAACTTCTTCTAGTTCTTGAATTTGCTGTACCCCAAAACATGGAGCATCAGGATTTTGGGGGTTCCTTTGGTTTTATTATAGCATTCTTATAAAACTGTTCCCTAAAAATAATGCTTTGGAAAGAAAAGTATTTACATAATTTTTCTTTAGAAAGAGGTATGTAATGCCCATCATCAGAATATAGATCATGGGAGACTTCTTAGCTCAGGAACATATTCTGAATCTATCAAAAGTGGCACCTAAATAATGAAAAGAGAATTCTTAGTAATAATTGTAAGATATATTCCATAATTATTTCTTAAAAGAAGATTACAATGGATAATGACTGATGCCTGATTTATCCTAGCCGAACTGGCCCAGAAATGGGAGCACATGGTCTTCTCAGCTCTAAAAAAAGAGGGAAGAAAAAAGAGAAAGGGAAAACAGGTCATTTGTAGAATCAATTTTAAGTGACTCAATTGTCTCCAGGGCAATATAGATACAAGTCAACAAGCAAGTCTGGGAGGAGCAACAGAGATTTAAGGTAAAGGTCAGTAGAAGGGCACTTAGACAAAGAGTTTGTATCTTGTCCAGAGGGGGGAATAGTAGAGAAAACTTCAGCTTCTTTGATACCTGTGAGTTGACTGGAAGTCAGAAAGATCAGAATGAATAGAAGTTAATTGGAATCCTATTTCAGATTCTTACTGACTATATAACCCTGGACAAATTACTTGCATTCTCAGTCTCAATTTTATCATCTTTAAATAAGAATAATAATAGCACCTACCTCCCAGGGCCATTATGGGGGTTAAATGAGATAAGAAATATAAAAGTACTTTGCAGTCTTTTTTTCTTTTAAAATAGTTTTTTCTTTTATTTTGCCTTTTTTTATATAATTTATTTTTTAACATTACATTTTCACATTGTTGTAAATGTATATGTAAAAGTAAACTATTCCCCTGCCCCCACACAATGATAGAGACACCTCAAGAAAAAAACACAAGAAAAAAATATGCTTCAGTCTGTATTCAGACACTATCAGCTCTCTTTTTGGGTTGAATTGCTTTCTTTATCATAAGCCCATCAGAGAAGTTGCTTCAATATTTTCCCCCCCACAGTTGATATTGCTAGTTACATTTCTCTCCATCCTATTCCTCACTACCCCCATTTATTCTATTCTCTCTCTCTACTTTCACCCTGCCCCTCCAAAAATTGTATCTGACTATGCTCTCCCATGATCTTCCCTCTCTTCTCTCACCTACACCCCCTTTCCCTCCCCCTATCCCCTTTCTCCTATTCCTTTCCTCTCCTTTTTTCCTCTAGGGTAAGATGGATTTCTATACCCTATTGAGTGTGTATGTTATTTCCTCTCTGAGCCACTTCCATTGAGAATGAGGGCTCATTCATTTCCCCTTACCTTACCCCCTTCCAGCCCATTGCAAAAACTTTTTCTTAATTCTTTTACATGAAATATCTTAGCCCATTCTGCCTTTCCTTTCCCTTTCAATACATTTCTTTTTTTAATTCATTGACTCCATCTTCATAATACGTTATACCTTCATATTCAGCTCCCTTCTGTGCCTTCTCTATATATTCTACTTCTAACTGCCCTAATAAATGAAGTTCATATTAGTTATCAGTTTCATCTTCCCATGCAAGAATACAAAACAATTCAGTATCATTAAATTCCTCTTAATTTGCTCTTCCCATCGACCCTCTTCAATGCTTCACCTGAGCCCTGTACTTGAAGATCAAGCTTTCTGTTCAGTTCTGGTCATTTCAATAGGAAAGTTTGAAAGTCCTCTATTTAAATGAATGTCCATCTTTTCCCCGTGAAAGAATACATTCAGTTTTGCTGGGTAATTGATTCTTAGTTGTAATTCAAGCTCTTTTACCTTCCAGAATATCATAGTCCAAGACCCACAAGCCCTTAATGTAGATGCTACTGAATCCTGTGTAATCCTAACTGCAGCACAATCATATTTATTTCTTTCAGGCTGCTTGTAATGTTTTCTCCTTGACTTGGTAATTCTGTATTTTAGCTATAATATTCCTGGGAGTTTTCATATTGGAATCTCTTTCAGGAGATGATCAATGTGTTCCCTAAGTTTCTATATTTTATCCCCTGATTCTTGTATATCAAAGCAATTTTCCTGGAGAATTTCTTGGTAGTCCAATTTCCTGGTAGTCCAATAATTTTCAGGTAGCTTAATAATTTTTAAATTATCTCTTCTGGATCTGTTTTCCAGGTCAGAGGTATTTCCAATGAGATATTTCACAATTCCCTCTAGTTTTTCATTCTTTTGGTTTTGGTTTATTATTCCTTGATTTCTCACAAAGTCATCAGCTTCCCTTTGCTCCATTCTACATTTGAAGGAATTATTTTCTTCAGAGACCTTTGTATCTCCTTTTCCATCTGGTCAACTCTGTTTTTTAAGGCATTCTTCTCCTCACTGATCTTTTGGACTGCTTTATCCATTTGACTAAAACTGGTTTTTATTCCACTCTGCTATCTGTTTAGGTTTTATGGGAGAGCTCATCCCATTCACATTTAAAGTTATAATTACTATCTCTTTATTGCCCTCCATGATATCTTGCCTCTGTTTGTATTTTTATCCTTTTTTCATCTTATCCCTATTTCCCAGTATTTTGCTTCTAAATATCACTTCCTTCAATGTGTTTGCCCCCTTATATCCAACCCTCTCCCCTTTCTTTCCCCTTTCACTTTGCTCCTTCTTCCTTCCCTTCTTTCTGTCATTTCCTCTTTTCCTGCCCTCTTTCCCCTCCCCCTTTCCCCTCTTAGTATTTGAAAGGTAAGAGAAGTTTATAAACTTAGACGTGTGTGTGTGTGTGTGTGTGTGTGTGTGTGTGTGTGTGTGTGTGTGTTAATCCTTCTTTGAGCCAAATCTGATGAAAGTAAGATTCAGGTGGTTCTCACCTCCTCCCTTCTTCCCCTCTATTGCAATAGGTCCTTTATACTTCTTCATGTCATATATTTTACCCCCATTCAACCTCCTCTACCTCTTTACTCTCCCCCCTTTTAAGGAGATAATATTTTTAAATCATTGTATCAGAGTCACAGACAAGTCATGAGTATCCATTACTTCTGGCTAAGTGTATTCTCTCTAATAGAGTAACAATTCTCAAGAATTTTGAGAATCTTTCTTCCAGGTGGGAATATAGCCAGTTTCATCTTATTTGATAATATTTTTTTTCTTTTCCCATTTTTAGCTTTCCATGTATCTCTTGAACCTTCTGTTTGAAGTCTAAAATTTATATTTAGCTCTGGTCTTTTTGTCAGGAAAAGTTGGAAGTCTCCTATTTCATTAAATGCCCATCTTTTCTCCTGGAAGAGAAGTTTCAATTTTGCTGGTTAGTGAATTCTTGGCTGCATTCCAAGATCCCTTACTCTTCAAGATATCATATTCCAGGCCCTTTGATCCCTTAATGTGGGTACAGCCAGGTCCTGTGTAATTCTTACTGTGGCTCCTTGGTATTTAATTCTTTCTGGTTGCTTGCAAGATTTTCTCTTTTATCTGATAGTTTTGGAATTTGACCACAATATTACTTGGTGTTTTCATTTTTGGATCCCTTTCAGGAGGGGATCAATGCATTTTTTTCAATAACTATTTTGCCTTCTTGTTCCATGATATCAGAGCAATTCTCCTTTACTATATCCTGGAGTATGGATTCCAGGCTTTTTTCCTCCTCAATGTTTTCAGGAAGTCCAATGACCTGTTCTCTAGTTGGTTTATGACTACAAGCACTCCCCTCTGCCCTGGTGCTGTGAGGAGTTTTCTTGTTCTGTTATGGTAGTATGGGGCCCCAAACCTCCACCTAGTTCCAAGTATGAGCAAAGCAACAAAGTCCTACCCTAGAGACAGCAGAGACTTTGGAAGTCTCCAATAACTCCTGTACCATCTATGGATTGAGTGCTCTGGAAGCTCTCTACCTGGTGGTTCCCTTAGCCTGCTTCTGGTTCTAGGGGTGGTGTCTGGTCTGGGGTCCAAGCACATTCTGATGCAGCAGAGTTTTCCCACTGACTTTCCAAGTTGTCCTTGGAAATTCTTGGACTGAGAGTTCTGAAAACTGCCCCCAAGCACCCCTCAAGGATCCAGACACCCTGAGGGCCATTCCTAGATGGCTAAAACCAATTTGCTTCAGTGGCCTTTCCAACCCCGGTGATCTTCCCACAGATCTTCCAAGGTGTCTTGCATTGAAAAATTGCTTAATTCATTTTTTGTGAGTTCTTCCACATTATAATTGGGTAGAATCATGATTTTAAGGATTTGGAGTGATTTGAGTTTAAGAAGGGGTTTATATAATTTCTTATTTTCATTTCATTTTAAATTCTATAAATCTTTAACGAATGTTTATTGCTTCATTCTTTCAGTGTATCATTGTTTTACTGCCTTCTAGTACTGGAATTCAGTTGAAAAAAATTAAACATTTACTTCTTAAAGAGGGGGGGTGCAGTTGGGTGGCACAATGGATAGCACTTTGGACTAGAGTCCCTAGAGTCAGAAGGACTTGAGTTCAAATCCAACCTCAGCCACTTAATTATCTAGCTGTGTGACCTTGGGCAAGTCACTTAACTCTACTGTTTTGCAAAACAACAACAACAACAACAACCCCCCAAAAAACATTCTTGATTAAGCCATTCTGGATTTCCTCAGTCAATTCTTCCCTTTCTAAATAGTCTCAAACCCTGTCTTTAAATAGGTACTAGAATTTTATCAAGAATTGTAGTCATGCTCAGAAGTCTCTAATTTTCAGCTTCTGGAATTTCCTGCCTTCACTCTACCATCTTCACTCCCTTTGTAGTCTTTAAGGCACAAAGTGCTATCATCATCATCATCATCATCATCACCACTATTATCTAGCAAGGGAAGGAAGCAAGGTCAAGAGACAAATACTAGTCAAGAGACAAATACTAGTTGTTTTTTATTTATGTCTGACTGCTCATGATCCCATTTGGAGTTTTCTTGGCAGAGATATTGGAGTGGTTTGCTATTTCTACTCCAGCTCATTTTGCAAATGAGAAAACTGAACTAAATAGGATTAAATGACTTGCCCAGGATCACACAACTAGTAAGTGCCTGATGCCAGAGCTGAACTTGAGAAAATGAGTCTTCCTCATTCCAGGTCCAACATTCCATCCTCTGAGTCATCTAAATGACTAGGCTCAGTGTGAAGGGTAACAAATTCTGAATTCTACTGCTTTCCTCTTTCCTTTCAGTAATCCTTTCAAAAAAGGAAACAGGATCCAGGGTGATACTCACCTATAGTACTGAGGATATGGAGACTGGTAGATCTCTTGAGCTCCGGAATTGTAAGCTTCAGTGATTAAGCTAGTATCACTATGATGAGCCCCTTGAATTGAGAAACCAGTGGGTTGCCAAAGAGAGGGAAAGTAGCCAATACTGAAAATGGAGCAGATCAAAGGTATAATGAACTGAACATTATTAAGATCAACCAATGAACAGTCCTGTTATACTAATTGGAATGAGATAGGGAGGAAAAAAAGGAAATGGGGTTAAGATCAACATGATTCATTTTTGATAGAGCCATTTTTGCTTTCCTCAGGCAATCCTTCCCTTTCTAAATACTCCTAAACCCACCCTTTAAAGATGTACTAGAATTTTATCAGGAGATGCAGTCATGCTCACAACTAGTCTCTAATTTTCAGACTCCTCTCTCTGTCTCTCCCAAGATCACACAGATAGTAAGTGTTAAGTGTCTGAGGCTGGATTTGAACTTGAATCCTCTGGAACCTACTACTCTATTCAACGAACCACCTAGCTACCCCACCTCCACTCTCTTTCTTGAGCTTGAAAATTTGGATAATAATCTTCCTCTAGTCTTTTCTTTAATTTATTTATTTTCATAAATATGCACATATATATATTTTTAAGTAACAAAATTTCCTTCCACCCTCCCTTCCCACCCCACTCCCCTCAGCAGGGAACAGTCAAGTTAGCATTGTCCATACATTTTTTTGATGAACATATTTAAACATTAGTTATTTGGGGTATGAGGAATTATGATTAAGGGAAAGAAAAACACAAGAGATCATTTTTTATAAAATATTCATCAGATTATGAAGGGCTGTTTCATGTGTGTGTGTGTATTTTCTTTTGTTTTGTTTTTCTTCCTCTGGATGGGAATAATATAGTTCATAGCCAGTCTAATACAGTTGTCTTAGCTTTCTAGACTATTTAGAGGAGCTGCTTCCATCAAGCTTGTTCAACTCACAAAGTTGTTGTTGATGTATACATTTTTCTCTTTCTTCTACTCCCTTTGCTCAGCATCAGATCCCATAAGTCATTCCATGCTTCTCCAGAGTCCGACTACTTATGGTTTCTTATTCATACATATGGTGCCTAGTGTTCATGTACCATAACTTGTTTAGTCATTTTCCCAATTGATGTGCATCCCCTCAATTTCCAATTCTTTGTCACTACAAAAAGAACTTCTATGAATATTTTGGAACATGTAGGATTTTTCCCTTTTTTATAAGTTCTTCTGGATATAGACCTAGAATTGGAATTGTTGCATCAAAGGGTATGAATGGTTTTGAATATAGCTCCATATTGCTCTCCAGAATGGTTGGATTTGTTCACAACTTCTTCCTTGAGTCTTGAAATTCTTTCAAAGATCCCCAAGAGAGACTCCAAAATTACATGGAATAAAGTTTATCTAAGCATGGTGACTTGAATGCATTGAAAATAACTAAGTCAAATTATTTCCTTAATTTTCTGGATTTTCTCCTCCCTGATAATCACCTTTTCCCCCTCTCCTCAGTCCAATCGTTATTCTTTTTTGGAAGAAGAAAACAAGAGCAGAAATAAATTTATCATTCTCACAATTATTCAGTCATCATTCCATCCATCTCAAGCAGTGGTCACACACTCATCTTTGAACCTCCTCACACCCCAGAAAAACTCAAACAATAGCAGCAGCAATGATGATTTTGTAGATAGGGAAAAAATGTTTCAGATTTATAAGGTCTTTAACTTCTAACATATAAACTAATGAGTTTGTATTTTATCCTAAGGGAAATAGAAAACCTCATGTAAAACATAGATTGGATTCTAACCCTGAAGGGAGCAGTCTTTTTCTGGAAATTTAAACACTTGAAACAATTAGTAAAGAATGAGGAAATACTATAAAATTGTTAGGATGTATGGACATCCCAGGTCATCATCAGTCATTTTGATTTTTGTCTTGCCACTGGACTTGGATGACTTTGGAAGAGAGAATGAGGCTAATGACTTTGCCCAACTTTACCTCACTCAAATTCAATTCACTTGCAAGTCAAGATATCACTTTTCTGATGTCACTGGTCCTCTTGGAAAATTAAAAACCAGTAAGAACAACAATAACAACAGCCCTCTTGGATCCCTGTTTTCCACAAGATGCAAATTGAGTTACATTATCTCCAAATTCCCTTTGAGCTATACCATTCTGTGTCTCTATGCTTTCTTATCACTCTCCTTCCTCCCTTCAGTTAAATGTCATTTCTATCAAAAATTTTGAGATAGGGAGTTATCCATCATCATGCCTGCTTACTACACATTCCCAGCACCCTCAATGAAAGGCATTTCATAACCTCTTGACCATCATTCTCAGGAGTTCAAGAAAATACCACAGAAAATAGTGTTTGCCCCATTGCCTCTGAGATCATAGATTGATTATAAAGAAAGGATAAATTCAGAATAGTTTGACGCTCAGTTGAATTCTGTTCACCTTCTTCCCCTTAAAAGGCGAATAGATGCTGCAATGGATAGGAGGCTAAACCTGGTGTCAGGAAGACAAGTTCAAATTTGACTTCAGATACTTAATAGCGATCATTAATCAAGTTACTTAACCTGTATCTACCAGCTTCCCCATTTAAAAAAACAAAGATAATAATAGCATGTTCCCCACAGAATTATCATAATGATCAAATAAGATAAATTTTGTGAAGTTTTTAGAATAATAGTTGGCTTAAAAAAACTTTATTCCTTCACTCCCCTCCTTAGGTCATAACAATAATAAAGATGGACAGGAACTTGGATTTTATTGCTATAGAGAATTCCTAGGTGAGGAGTTTTTCAGCATTTCCTATAGCAGAGATATCAAATTCAAACCTGGGTAGCATTTGGGTCAACCAGATTAAAATGTAATCAGGAATTGGTTAATAAAACAACAATATATTACAACCTCATTATGTTAATTTGTTGTTTTTTTAAGTCAATATATGTTTCTATTCAAATCTGACAGGGCTTAGAGAACTGAGCAATTAAAATTAATAATCTTGGCCAGGGTCAGTATAGATCAAAAGCAAATCACTTAATTTCTCAGCAAGATGGCATAGTGAATAGAGCACAGACCCTGGATTCAGAAGGAACTCAGATCAAATCTGGCCCCAGACACTTGGCCCTTACTAAGCTGTATTACTTGGGGCAAGCTATGTAGCCTCAATTGACTTGCCAAAAAATAAAATAAATTTCTCAGTACCCCCCAGTCAAGATTCTAATTTTCCAAGTTGTCATTTGGAAGAGTTGAAGATGATCTCTTTACCAATGAAATTATAGAAAGGGACCACACTCAATCTGTTTTCTATCCCTCCCTTCAACTTTAGCTCTTAGGTATTATGTGACTTTGGACAAATCACTGTCTTGCTATAGAACTCAAGGGGTTTCTTCTGTTAATTGAAACTAGACTAGATGATATCTGAGGCTGCTTCCAGTCACCCAAATTAAACCTCTGTCATTTCAAGTACCTTCCACCTCTGATATTCTAGAACATTTTGACTATCCCAGAACCCATTTATGTTTTAAAACATTCTAACAATCAACAAATGTAGTTGAGATCTTATGTCTCCCATCTTGGCTACAGTCCCTTTCCTGGTAGAGAAGTCATCTGCAATGAGTTAGAAAGATCTAAGACTGAGCAGGAGGAACTAAGGACCAGTGGAAAATCAGCAATTATCTAAGCAATTATTTAAGGAACAACATGATCCAGGGGAGAGAACAATGAATGTAGAGTCAGGAGGTAACTAACATTTTATTCCACATCTTCCACATTCCTCCATGTAACCTTGGGCAGGTCACTTCTCTCTTTTAACCTCATCTTAGTGAGGCTTTTTCTCATTTGTGAAATGGACAATAATAATATTTAATAATATTTTAATCTCCCCAGTACAAGGTTGTTGTGAGTGAAGAATTTTGTTAAATTGGAGATTACCCATGAATGGAATGTTCTTTCTTCTTGTTCCTTCTTCTGACTTTTCTGGAATCCTTCAAGTCTCAACTAAAATTCCATCTTCTACCAAAAGATTTTCCTCATCCTTCTTAATTCTAGCTCTCACCTCTATGGATATTTCCAATTTATCCTGTACATATTTTATTTGTACATGGTTGTTTTCCTGATGTCTCCCCCATCAGACTGTGAGTTCCTTCAAGCCTGAGATTGTTTTTTGACCTCCTTTATATCAACAGTGTTTAGCAAAGTGCCTAGCCCATAGATTTACTAATAGAAATTTCTCCATCTAGTCTTTCTCATTTTACAAGTAAGGAATCTGAGGTGCAGATAGGTTAAAACCACTTGAGAAAGGTTACATGGGCAAAAGGTAGAAATAGAAAAATTTGAACCTAGATTAAATGACTCCTAATCCAGTGACTTTTTCATTAACATGATACATAAATGTGAGTTGTTGCTTATCAAGGCTTTGCTTGTAACCATAAAATCAATGATGTATGTTTGTTGGCATTTAATGGTGACAGCATACTCCTATTACATAGCATTTGACATCTTCTGAATTTCATTTCACATATTTCAACTACTACTACCAGTAGTAGAATGTTCCTTGAAAGAATACTCTATTTAGCTGCTAATAATAGTAGAATGTTTCTTGAAACACTATATTTAGAGTGAGACAACCTGGGTTTAAATCCCAGCTCTGACACATTCTGGCTCCCTTACCTTAGATCAGTCTCTGAGCCATCAAATGATCCTTTGCTCTCATTTGAGCTTCCCACTCTCTAGATGAGTTTGCTGGAACAGGGTTTATGAGTCCCATTTTACAGATGAGAAATAAAGGTTCAGAGAAGTAAAAAAAATGAGTTGCTTACAATGAGGCAGCTGGTCATTGGAGACAGTATCAGAACATTACAAGACTCCATCCTCCTGCCCCTCCACTCAGGGCTCTTTCCACTTTGCCCATTTTAGCACAGGGCAGGAATTGTGCCTTCATCCTGGGCTCATAAGACAGTAATGTCTCCCTAGGAACCTGCAGCTGTTATTTTCCTAATCCTGAGAAATGGAGACCATGTGATGCCACATGCGTTCATTACATTCAGTCAGATGGAAGCAGCAGATGAACTCAAACTATCAGCTTCAAATTGCCAAATTTGTGCTGCAAATCTTCTTTATGATTCATTTTGGCAGCTGAGATGAAACACTCATGAGTCCCACCCAGTTCACACAAGGTGGAGGTTTCTAAGTTTTCAAAATGTACCCTCTCCAAAACGGATCAGTGTTTTTCCTTGTAGCTATAAGAAGAGACACAGGAGTCCTAAGTTCCAGTCTAGGTTTCTCAAAAGTCACTATGTGATTTTCAGAAAGCTACTTCCTCTTTTGGGGTCTTTCTCAAAACATCTGAGTTTGATGTATTTCTTATTCTCTCTTACAGAGTTTAGCTGCAAGCAACCCAGTCCAATAAAAGCATGTGAACATAAAATATGTTTATTGCAAAGCGTATGAGGGCAGAAGTGGATTTCATTTTCAAAGGAAGTTAACAAGGAAATAAGACTGCCTCCTTTTCCTCCAATCTAGAGGAGTCAGTCACTGTTCTACCATAAACAAAAATTCAAACACCAATCATGGCAGTACCAGTAACATGGGTGGATTTGGGACTTCAGTGAAGACAATAGCTCAATCCATCTCGCCCCTGAGCATCTGCATTGAACATCTGGATGATCAAAGCCCCAATATTCTCCTTTCATCTCTAACCCAATACACTATGCCCTAGTTGTTGATGAATTATTAATTGGGACCATGACTCCTAGACTGACCCAGCCATTTCCACATGTGGATACCGCTTTCTCCCTTTTAGAATCAGTGCCCAGACTATAGTATTATGAGGAAAAGAATTATTTTCTAATGGGCATGCTCACTCTCACAGGGCTTATAAAGTCTAGAAATGGAAAGCTCAATAGAGATTATTTAATCCAATCAGCAATTTTTATAGCTGAGAAAATGGAGACCCACAGAGGAAAAAGTATTTGTTCATAATCATGAATCTAATAAATCGCAGGGTTGAGATTTAAACCCAGGTTCCCTGATTCTGAACCTAGTGTTCTTAACCTAAGTGAGAACCAGGTTCTCACTGGATGGTTTCAATTCCACGGGGGAGTCCTGAATCCTAAGGAAAAATTCTTTATCTGTTGTAGCCATGGTTAGAGCTATGCCCTGAAGAATTTGTAGATTTAGGAATGAGATAAAAGCCCAGTAGCTCTCCCTTAGCAAGATATATCCTCTCGTCTCTGTTTATTTGACTTGCACATGAATGCATGAGAATCCCATACACACACATACAAACTTCAGTGCCCGCCATCACTTCCAGAATCAAACACAGAAATTCTGTGTTTGACTTTTAAAATCTTTCATGAATTAGCCCCTTCCTACATTTCCAATCTTACTATTACTTATCACCCCACAATGACACTGATCTCTTTGCTGTTCCTTACCCACTTATCTCCATCTCTCAACTCCAAGCATAACCACAGGCTGTCTCCTATGCATCCTATGTCTCTTCCACATTACCTCCTGGCTTCCCTGACATCCTTCATTTTGCATCTAGGGTTCCCACCTTCTCCAAAAAGCCTTTCCAGTTCTCCTTAACCTTCCTGTCTTCCCTCTTAGATTATCTCCATTTTTTCCTAATATATTTCTAGTCTATATTTTGCAGTTTGCATGAGATCTTCCCCATCAGACTGTGATGACAAGAATAGGGATTAAGGAGATTTTTTGCTTGTTTGTTTTGATTTTTGCCTTTCCTTGTATCCTAATATTAGCACATAGTGTCTGCCACATAGTAGGTACTTAAAAATGTTTGTTGACAGATGGATTCACTAAACATATATTTAGAAGTTTATCCTATATGTTCCACCTGCAAAAGTACACACACTGCTGTCTTTAGTTAGAAATTCTTTTTATCCTTTGTTAGAGAAAATTCAGCAGCCTCAGAGGTGATTGTATTTCTGTAGTCCTGAAGAAGAGAAAGGATTGGGGTGACTAGGTGGCGCAGTGGATAGAGCACTGGCCCTGGAGTCAGGAGTACCTGAGTTCAAATCCAACCTCAGACATTTAATAATTACCTAGCTGTGTGGCCTTGGGCAAGCCACTTAACCCTCTTTCCTTGAAAAAAAAACTAAAAAAAAGAGAAAGGATTAAGAGATAACTGGTCATCCCTAGGAAACTGAGAGTGGTATATAGAAGGAAGGACTAGAGAACTGAGACATGGGTCATGTTGAAGCAAGATTTGATCCTCAATGGAACAGATCACAATTTCATAGGATTTTGAGTTGAAAGAGGACTTAAAAGTTATCTAAGGTCACCTAAATCTGATTCCATATAATGGAGAAGGAAACTGAGGTCCAGAGAAAAATGAGTTAACCAAAATAAATAGGAGAGCAAGGATCAAGATTCAACCCCACCACAACAGAACTTCCATTCAGCATGGAAGAAAGTACAATGGAAAGACCAAGTCAATCCTCTGATCAAAATCTTCAATGGATTCCTATTACCTATCAAGACAAGTTCAAAATTCTGTGTCTGTCCATGCAAGTCCTCCACAATTTGGTATCATGTTTACTTATGTAGTCTTATTTCATATTACTCCACAACAGATTCCATGCTCTTAATTTGTTCGTGTCTTTTTCCTCTAAACTGACTCAACAGTTTCCCCAGATATTTTCTTTCTTCTCTTTGTCCCCTATTTCTGAAATGTCTTTCCTTTCCTTTTTTCTATCAAATCCCTACCCATTCTCCTCTTTCCAACATTCCTTGTGTCTCTCTTAATCTCTCTCTCCCTCTCTCTCTCTTTCTTTTTCTCCCCTAGCTCTCCATGCATCTTCATATATCCATATATCTTCTTGTATCTACATATCTAGACATGTATAGGCATTTACGTACTTATATAAACACATATACACATAAATATAGGTGTTTATGGAAATATACATATAAACATAGAGATGTATAAATTCATGCATTTACATATATGATGGAAGAGGGGGGAAAAAAGAGGGCCATGTATGTATAATATTGGATATCTACAGGTTGAGTGTATATTGGGCTTCAATGACACAGGGTACTGCAGTCCCAACCTACATTGGCTTCTAGGCTACCTCAAAGGTAGTCTCTCACTGTGTTCATTACCAGGTGATGTTTCTCAGTGGACCATCTGGAGTCATTATCCCCAAATTATCAGAATCAATCTGGCCTATATGCACACAGGCTTTCCACACTCACAAGCCATGTCATTCCGGGCAGCTGGTAAGTTAAAAGCCCTACAGGTTATGTTCTGAACTAGGGAACAATAAAATGGTGTTCACAATTTTTTAATAGATGAAAATAAAACAAATCTATGGCTCCTCTTTGACCTTTCTCCAGACTTCCTTCTCTCTCTGTTGAGAATATTGCTACACATTCTCCAGACTTGGGCAATCTATGTTCTCTGGTTATACTACTTATAAACATTAAGAATAGAAAAAATTCTTAAGCACTCCCTACAGAGGACCCTCTAACCTAACCTTCTTTTGTTATTCCTCCCAACTACCTTCCGTTTTCTTTTGAGAGTTGAAGAAAAGAAGAAAGGAAGGGAATAAACTATGTAAAAAGCACTTTACAAATATTATCTCAATTTTTAACTTCACTGACCCTGTCTCTCTCTCTCTGTTTCTCTGTCTCTCTATCATTCTGCCTGTCTCTGGATACCCCTTGAGGAAACTGAGGTCGACAGAGATTGTGACTAGTTCAGGGTCACATCCTAATCCTAACATTAAAGCTGAGCTAGGAAATCTCTGAGATTTCCAGCACACTATCCACTGAACCACCTTACTACTTAAAGAAAGGTCAAATCCCTTAAAATGTTGTTAAAAAGAGAGGGTTATGTGCTCAGAGTATGAGTTCTGAACCTCAGAATAAAAGAGAGTAAGGGAAAGATGGCAGGAAAGACTCTGCCCCAGCTTCCTACTACACCAGACTTCTTCAGAGATGGCAGGTCTAGAAGGGACTTCTCTTCAATCCTGATCCAGGTTCTGCCCCTAGTTGATCTCAGAACTAGTCTTGAAGAAAAGGTACAAGTCTCAGCAGGCAGCATTTCATGAGGTCATTTGCCCTGAGGGAAGGAAGGGGGAGGAAAAGAGAGAGAGGAAGCAAGGAAGGAAGAAGGGAGGGAAGGAGGGAAGGAGGGAAGGGAAGGAAGAAGGAAGGAAGGGAAGGAGGGAGGAAGGAAGGAAGGAAGGAAGGAAGGAAGGAAGGAAGGAAGGAAGGAAGGAAGGAAGGAAGGAAGGAAGGAAGGAAGGAAGGAAGGAAGGAAGGGAGGGAGGAAGGGAGGGAGGGAAAAGTTGGATAACAGAAGTCTGAACAATAGCAAGAGGGAGAGAGGGAATAAAAGAGTGAGGGAGGCTATAGCCTATAAGCAGTTAGTGTATCAGTGGATAGAGTGCTAGTTCTGGAGTCAGTGCCTCCTGAGTTCAAATCCAGCCTCAAATTCTTACCTAACTATGTGACCTCGGACAAGTCACTTAACATTTAATTCCATTTCCTCAACCATAAAATGAGGAATATAGCAGCTGGGATTTGATGTGAAGTTCAAATGACTTAGTCTTTTTAAAACACTTAGCACTGTGTCTGCCATAGTTGGAGCTCAGTAACTGCCAGCTTCCTTTTTTCTTCCTTCCTATGGTGAATATAACATTAGATCTAGCCAGAAGACTGGAGTTCAAATTCCAAACATGCACTGTTTGACATCTGTGTGACTCTGGGGAAGTGTTTGCTTCTCAGTTTTCATTTCTGATAAATGGAGATTGAAGGTGACTTCTAAGTCTGCAGCAGCCCACAAACTCTATCCTCATATAACCTGAGATATAGTTCTCCTAGAACTAGTTTCTTTATGCAATTGCCCAGGAAACAAAAGAGAAATAAATTTAAAAAAAAGATGACAAAACAGGTAAGAGGGACACAGACAGAGGCAGAAACTGACAGAGAAAGACAGAGAGACAGAGACAGAGGGAGGAGAGAGATTGAGACAGGAGGAGAGGGAGAGAGAGAGAGAGAGATACAGACAGACAGACAGACACAGACACAGAGAGACAGACAGAGACAGAGACAGAGAAAGAGAAAGAGAAATGAGGAAAGGAGGCTATGGAAGGGACAGAAAGGAAGAGGACAAGGGAGAGAAGGAGAGAGGAGGTTTCCAGTTGTCTGAGTTCAAGAAATGCTTTCTACATTGATGGATTTGCCGACTATTTGTATGACTTTAGGGAACTTTTGTATTGGATAGAACTGAACTTGCATGAGATCATTATGTAATCATTTTTAACATTTGTCTATGCATGGGGAGTTCAGTACGTTTCCATCATAGGACCCTGAGCAATTAAGTAATTAAATACACCACACACTCTCTCTCTCTCTCTGTTTCTTTGTCTCTATCATTCTGTCTGTCTCTGTGTCTGTTTCTGTCTCTCTGTCTCTCTCTGTCTCTCTCTGTCTCTCTCTGTCTCTCTCTCTCTCTCTCTGTCTCTCTCTCTCTCTCTCTCGCTCTCTATCAAAGAATATGAAAACTCAAACTCTTTAACTGTGAGAATTATATCATAAATTGGAATCCACAGCAGTGGGTCTTGAGAGTTATTGAGCCAAGTTGCCAGTTCCTCTGTGACTATAACTGGAAAGGCATCCCTGAGGTGTCATTTGAGCATGGTGACTCTGAATGAGATGCTTAGAAAATGTTTCAAGTTGGAATAATACCTGCCCTAAAATCATAGGCTCAAAACTCCTAGAAATTACCTCAAATGTCATCTAATCATTGTTGGAAACTTTTATCTTCTTTATTGTTGAAATTTGCCCCTCTCTAACTTCCAATTGGCATTTTCTAGTTCTTGGTCCATCTGTCCTCAGTAGATACAAAAGTTGAACCAATTCTTTACCAAAGAGTTATTCCAGTGAATTCACCATCATTAGAGGTATTCAAGAAAATTCAAGAGAATTCCTGCACTAGGCAAGGAGTTGAACATAAGAACTTTACAAGTGAGTATAGATTTTTTGTTGTTTTGTTTTGTTTTTTTCTTTCAGGAAGCTTGTTGTGGTAAAATGAACTCTAAGGTCAACTCTGTGATGTGAACTCAAATCCTAACTCTTACACTTACTAGTTGTGTGACCTTGAGCAAGTCACTTAACTTTTCTGGGCAATTCACATCAACCCTTCATTTCCTCTTCTGTAAAATAAAGATCATGATACTGCATGAGAAAGTATATTAGAAATCACTTAGACAACTCTCTCCTTTTGTGGATGAAGAAACTGAGGTCCAGATGAAATAACAACTTCACAGGATTATTTTGCAAAAAGCTTAATTTACTAGACAAATTAATAATAATAATAAAAATTATATAAAAACAAAGTTAGAAAGCATTTCACCTGTAATGTTTCATTTGACCTTCACCACTCTGGGAGATAGGGCTTATTAGTATCCCCATTTTTCAGATGAGGAAACTGATCCTGAGAGGGGTTAAGTGATTTGTTTTCTCACTCTGCTAGTAAGTACAGTTGAAACAGGCTTGCAACTCGGTTATTTCTGACACTAGGTCCACATTTCATGCTGAGTGCCTCTTAACAGCCTTAAATGGGAATACTTATCAGTATTCTCAGTCCATGAATTCTTCTCTGAGAAAATTCATTTCACCTACAATGCTTTTAAGATGCCAGTGGTTGGGCTTTAAAAATTGAGATCAAATAATTGAAATAGAAATAATTTAAAATATTAATTAAAAACTGAGACAGTCCTTCCCCTTCTCCCCAAATCTTAACAATGGGACAGACTATAGGGCAACATGGCAGAGACCCTGGAGGCTCCCACTGTGACTCTACCAGCTATATGGGTCATTGAAGTACTAGGGCCAGGAGGTGGAATGCAATTTCCTCATTAGCACTCTCATTTCTCAGTCCTCTTTATACTTCCCTTCACCCAATACCAAACTTAGCTGAGCAAAGGAAAATGGATCCTTCCCACCTCCTGTGGGTCAGAGAATTGGATGTGGTAGGAGGGGATATATCAGCTCAATAATACTGACTGCAAAGGACCTTTCAAAGCTGAACTAGAAATTGCTTTCCCTGAACTTGTCAATGGACATCCCACAAGGATCATTATCCATGACCCATATCCTAACTATAGATGCCCTCCCTTCAGATTTCTTTTCTTCTCTCTGCAACCTATTTCTTGGTGATTTTATCAGCTTCCATAGGCTTAATGATCACCTCTAGGAAGTAGTCTCTAAGGAGATTACTAATCTAGGTAACTGGTCCTGGTATCTCTCCTAAAGTCCAGTTCTGTATTGTTGCCTCTTATATTAGACAGGTGCAGTTTGGGTGTCTTGTCGAATATCTCATACTTGTGTCCAAAATAAAACTCGTGTCTTCTCCTACCAAAATTCTTTACTTCTACTGAAGGAATTCTCATTGTTCCAGCCATTTAGGGTAACACCCTCCAGTCATCCTGGCCTATCCTCCTTCCCATATTAACCATATAGAATCTTTTGCCAATTTTTTTTAATTCTTTCTCTACTTCCATTTCTCACAAATGTAACCTTCTATTAAGTCACATGACTAGAACAGACATTCACACTCTCATTATTTCTTATCTAAACTATTGCAATCAGTCTTCTTATTGGGCCCCTTTTTCAGTACCTCTAATCCATCTTCAAAATCATTGCCTTATTCATGGTTCTAGTGTACCAGCCTGACTATGTCATTCCCTGCTAAACATCCTTCAGTGGGTCTCTGTTTCCTCTAGGTGAAATATAAACCATTCATTTAAAAGCCCTTTACAATCTGTCTCCATCTTACTCATCTAGGATTACTTTCTATTACTCTTTACAGTCCACATTACACCCCAAATGGCTTACTTACTCTTTTGGAAGCTGAGTATTTATCCTGCACATCCTTTTGCATGGGTTGTCTCTATGCCGAAGATGTATATTTTACACATGTATGCTTCTTAGTATCTCTAATTTCATTCAGTGTTCAATTTGTACCATACCTCGTTCTGATTTTTTTTTAATTGAGATGGTTCAATGACTAAGATGATAGCCTTAGACTTTGAAAGACCTGAGTTCTAATTCTAAGTTCAGATACTCATTATCTCGGTAATCCTGAACAAATCACTTAAGCTTTCTAAGTTTTAGCTTCTTCAATTAATGAAATGTGATAACACTTGCTTTAGGGCTTTTTAAGTATCGAATGAGATGTAGGATGTTCTGTTTCAACCTCACAGAGCAAAGCTAGCTACACAGCCCCCTCCTCAGATTCTAAGGGTGACTCTGAGGCATTGATGTGACTTTTTTTTCCCTAATATCAGCTCAAGCCCCCATTCTAGTACAGTTTTCCCCACTATTCACTCCTAGAATCTAGCCCCTTGATCTATTTAGTCAATAAATATCAATTAGCTTTTTGCAAGACAAATGGGGCTAAGTGGCTTGCCCAAGGCCACACAGCTAGGTAATTATTAAGTGTCTGATGGTGGATTTGAACTCGGGTCCTCCTGACTCCAGGGCCAGTGCTCTATCCACTGCACCACCTAGATGCCCCTCAATTTGCTTTTGCAAAGGGATAATTACTTCAAATCTATTTCAAGAAAAGAAGTACAAACATTTCCCTTCCATACCCCAAGAACATGGTCTCCCCTCCAATTCCATCTTAGTCTCTGGGAAAAGACACTTAACACAATATCTCTATATAGCACTGACCTCACCAAGTCCCAGCCAAATGAAAATGAACCCTTGTCTCAACTATCACTAAGATGAATCTAGAAGACTGAAATCTGCTCCTCAGAGACTCTTGATGACATGATAAACAGTTTTCAATTAGTTACAGAGTGTTTACACACACACACACACACACACACACACATTACATGTACACATACACTCCAAAGTCTCTTCAAGATATTCCCAAGATATTGCAGCTTGCCTTTCTGACATAGGTTCCCCAATCTTTTCCACATGAGGGACTGCATTAGAGATACTCAATCCATATGCTTAAGGACGGGGTTCATTGGCCAAATCCTTTCTTACTCTTGTCATATGCTTTCAGTTTCATGCTGATTTGGGGGTGAGAAATGGCCAATGCCCAATTATAAAGATAATAGACAAAACTCTTTGCAAACCCTAAATTCTAGTTATTATATTAGTGGGGCAACCAGGGGATACAATAGATAGAGTGCTGGACTAGAAGTCAGGAAGACTCATCTTCATGAGCTTAAATCTGGTCTCAGACATTTACTATCAATGTGACCCTGAACAAGTCACTTAATTCTGCTTGTCTCATTTCCCTCAATATGCTGAAGAAGAAAATAGCAAACCACCCTAGTATCTTTGTAAGGAAGCCCCAAGTGGAGTCATGAAGGGTCAGAAACAACTGAAGCAAATGAACATAGACACATTATTATAATTATCAGTGTTCTTTCTCACCTAAAATTATCCTTCACATACAGCTTATTTGTAAATTATAACTCTTCAGAAAAATTTGAATTCCTTGAGGGAAGGGTCTGTTTTTCATTTTCTTTTATTTGGATCCCAATACTTAACAGATTGACTTGAATTTAGTATATACTTAATAAATGTTTACTGAGTATACAAATGTAATGGAATATTGCTATACTATAAGAAATGATGAATATCAGTTCTTCTGACATGAAATAAGCAGAAGTATACAGACATTGATTACAGTAACAGAAGAGAAAAGAACAAAGACAAACCTAAAACTGAACTATGGGTAATATCAATGATGAAATCTCTCCCTGAAAACATTGCCCTTTCTCTTCTTTGCAAAGGTGAGGAAGCATATATACATTCCGGATATTGCCAGACTACAATAATGTATTGACTAGTTTTATTGAATGTTTTTTCTTCCTGTTTATTTTTTATTACAAGGGATGGTTCACTGGGTGGGGTAAAGGGAGAATTATTTTGGAAATGAAGGCAATATAAGAACAAAAGAACTGAAACTGCATGATACAGTTTCCAAAACAGATTTTCACAATGTGGTCCAGGCATCTCTAGGGATTTCCAAGACTCTTTCATGAAATTTTCAAGGTCAAAATTTTTCATAACAATGCCAAAATGTTTTCATTTATAATATGGTAAATACTGATAAATATGCCAACTCACATAAATGATACTTCTTTGAAGGGTTCTCAATAATTTTAAGAGTATAAAGGAGTTCCAAGACAAAAGAATTTGGAAACCACTATCCTAGAGCACTAGAAATAGCAATAACATGTACAGCATCACACAGCCAGAATATGACAAAGGCAGAATTTGAACTCAGGTCTACCTGGTTCCATATCACTAAACCATATTGCCTTTCATACAAACAAAACAAAATTTCATAAATTAACATTTGTTGAATTGGGAAGAGTAGATGGTTGAGTGAACAAATGGTTAAATGAATGAGTGAATTATTTGATTCATTCAAAAATAAACCTACAAGTTGCATGATGTGCATATTTCTGTGAAAGATGAAAAGTAGGTAGAAAGGTGGAGCAAGGGTATTCCATGTATAGGAAATAAGAGTATATAAAGACATAAAAACATGCAAGGGGGAATTGGTAGGGAGATAATGAGACAAAAAATATAGTTTAGCTAAATATAAGTGTTTGTGTATTTGTGTTTGTGTGTGTGTGTGAGAGAGAGAGAGAGAGAGACAGAGGCAAAGATAGAGACAGTGTCTGTATGTGTCTATGTTTGTGTGTATATATATGCTTGTCTAAAGGGAATGATATATAAGAATAGAAAAAATCTGTGGTGCTAAATGTGGAGGACCCAGAATTTAAGAGTAAAAGAAGTCCAACTTCATTCCAGAGGCAAAGGGGGACCACTGAGGATTTTTGAGTTTTATGACCAGATCTTTGCATAAGGAAAATCATTTTTGTGATTTTTGACAACCAAGATTCTTTACCAGAAATGTTCTAAGCACTGCTCTGACCTCTTCCTTGAAACAATGGACAATAAGACTCTTGGCATGCTGAGCCTTGTTAAATAAACAAACAACTTAAAGATAGAAAGATTGAGATTTAATGAGGACTTACAAGCACAGGGTCCTCTGGAGAAATTTATAGCTCAATAACAAACATACAGATCCATCAAATATGACTTCTGTAATTAGAAAGTGTGATCTGTAGCAGGAAACATGAGGATAATGTAACACACAGACTCTCCTGCAAAGAGGATGAATTAGATTACATCTTTAGGTTCCAATTAGACTTGCCAAGACACTAAACTCTTAAGGTCTTCTAGCTCCAACAAAAGTAGAAAGTGGGTGTGTTGGGGTGAGGGGTGCCAAAGAGGAAGGGAGAGAGAGTCACAGAAATAGGAGACAAAGAAACAGACAAAAGGAGAGAGAGAGAGAGAGAGAGAGAGAGAGAGAGAGAGAGAGAGAGAGAGAGAGAGAGATAGAGAGACAGAGAGACAGAGAGACAGAAGGAGGAGGAGGAGGAAGAGGAGGGGAGGAGGGAGAGGGAGAAGAGGGGGAGAAAAGGACAGGAAGAGGAGGAGAAGGAGGGACCTCTTCATCACAAGAGAAATATTTCTGGCAATTATCTGCTATACTTGCAAATGAGGAGCAAAGAAAAGGGAGAAGAAAGAGCAAGGTCTGAGCATAGTTGTGAATGTCTCCCAAATGATGCCTATTACCTTCCGTCTAGAAAGGAATATGCTAGATATCAATAGAAACTCCTTCAAGTTGGAATCTGTGACTCCTCTTCACTATGGAAGTTATTATTTCAATAGAAATAATGAAATTTGAAGAGGGGCTAAGTTTTGAATAAAAAAAGGATAAACAGTTGTTATTAGGACTGACAGCTTATTTCTCTTTGGTATAGGTATAGGATTGAAGATCAGGAGAGATACTAGGCCTGAAATAAAGAGATCTGAAGCCATTTCCAAAGAGATTTTTCTTTGAACACACTGGGACATGATGAGATCACCAAAGAGCAGAATTTAGCGAAAGAAGGAAGAAGCCTGAAGGCCAAGTTGTCAGAGATTCACTCAAGATTGGGAATTCAAATTGCAACTCAAATTGTAAAAAGAATGAGTGATAGGGAAAAAGAGGTCTTAAGTATAGAAATGTTTTTTTCCTGAGAGTTTGACAGCAAAATCAAGGTGACATATCAGATTGTAGAATGAAGGATAGGCTAAAATTGTTACTGTTTGTCCTTCATTCTCAAAAAGGACCAATGACATCATAAAGGTGATGTCTTGATATGTGTTGGATTTAAGTAAGCCAGAGTTTTACAAAGTCATCAGCCTCACTATTTCCTCCAGAGTCATCAGAGTTCAGTGGCAAGACATAGGTCAAGATGACTAGCAATCAAATTATAGGGATGTTGCTGTTTAGTTGTTTTTCACTGTTGTCTAACTCGTTGTGACTCCTTTTGGGCATTTCTCGGCAAAAAATCCTGGAGAGGTTTGTTATTTCCTTCTCCAGCTCATTTAACAGAAAAAGAACTGAGGCAAAGAGGATTAAGTGACTTGCTCTGAGTCCCATGGCTAGGAAATGTCTGAGGATGGATTTGAAAACTCCAGTCTTCCTGACTCCAGACCAGGTATTCTGTCTAGACCACCTAGCTGCCATCTATATCTTAATACCATCTTGAGGATTCTTATAAAAGAACTTTCAGAAGTATGATTTCCCCCTCAGAAACTGGTTACCCCTCCTTTGCCCTATGTGTTCTAGACTTTAGTTCTATTTTCCCCTTGCCTCTATATTTATTGGTGGGAGAATGTGTCACAACTTTTTTAATCAGTGTGCATGTTGCAGAAATGTTTGTGCCAATTATTCCTGCTATAGCACCTTAATAAAAAATTCCTTTCTGAAACCTAATTAAATCTAGCTGATTGTTGTTGCTTGTCCTTCATTCTAGAAGAAGACAATGACAGCAAGGAGGTGATGCCATGACAAGCATGTGAATTGGATCTGAGTGAGGAATTTCTGGGAAAAGTCACCATCTTCACTTTTTCCTCCAGAGCCATCTGAGTCTAGTGACCAGATGTGAATCAGGATGATTGGAGATAACCCTGGATGTGAGGCAATCAGGGTTAAGTGACTTGCCCAGGATCACACAGCTAGTAAGGATAAAGTATCTGGGGTTGAATTTGAATTTTGGTCCTGATTCCAGGACCTGTGCTCTATCCATTGGGCCCATTAGTCTAGATGATAAATTGATATCCACTGATAATCAGCTGCTGGAGGAAATTGGTGAGATCTTGAGCTATTGAGTTAGAAAGACAGTGGCCCATTCCCTCAGGATTGCCCCTAGATCCCTTAGGGAGCAAGATGCAATTGACCTTTAAGGACCTAGCCTGCACTTGTGAATTGGGGTTAGAAGAGTAAGCCCCAACACATGATTAATATAAAATTTTAGACAAGAAATTGACCCTTAAATGGAGAAAGGTGGAGGGGACAAAAGGAAAGACAGACAAAAGGAATTATGAGAAAAGTTCCCTGGGAAGATGGGATAAATTAGGGTTGAGAGCATAGAATGACTGACTTTGGAAAGGAAGAACATTGTTTCTTTAGAAATTGTAGTAACATTTAAGACAATCTCTAAAGTTGTAGAGAAATTTTGTGGTGTGAAATAAGAAAAATGAAGGCATTTGCAATGGATGATAATTTTTTCCAATAAAATAGAAGTTAAGGTCATCTGTTGAGGAATCAGAGTCACTATTGGGAGTAATACAAGAGAGAAGAGAAGGTTGGGGTAGGAAAGGGAGATTGAGAATAGTAAAGGCATGGTTGAATTTAAATAACATAAACCTGAAGTAGACCTAGGCTACATAGTTTCATGACTTGTGCTGGCAACATTTTGTTACAGTATAGATGTGGACAGTGGAAGAGATTATAGTAGATTATGGATGGCAATAGAATAAGGTGAGGGAGGTCCATCCAGGCTAAATAACAATGTTTGTACTATAATCAGGGAGAATTTATACCAGGGGTGCAGGGATAGTTCCAAATCAGGAAAACAATCAGCATAATTGATTATATGAATGATAAAATTAACAGAAATCATGATAAATAACAATGTATACCTGATTGATTTTCTATGGAGCTAAGACTAAAGGTAAAATGAGGTGATAGACTGAGAAAACTTGAAGAGATGTAGATATTAGAGGTTTCAGTGAAAATAAAGAATGTATTAAGGAGAGTTGATACAGGATTGATGGAAAGGCAGTGGATTATAATCCATATTTGAATTGCCAGGTGACATGACTTCGGCAATTATGACATCCATCCCTGTGGAAAGATGGGAGATAAATATTGAAGGTGAATGAGAGAGGAGGTGATTGCTTGAGGGAAGTCCTTGACAAGAAGGAATGGGATTTGTCTATAAAGGACAAGTAAAAGAATTTGTCTGAGTGTGGAAGTTCTTTTGTGAACAAAGAGGGAAAAATATGTATCTGTTGATGATGCTGAGAAATACTGCAGAAGGAAGAAAAGATTTCATTTAAGATGACCTTAATTTCCTCAGTGAAGTAAGAGGTAGGTCACCTATGAGAAATATGTATGGGGGGAGTTCAGTGGGGAAAGGAAAAAAGAGAGTTTGGAACAGATGGCAAATGAGATGAATGAATATATTAATGGGTCAATGGGTGATGGATGCTTAGTTAGAAAAGTGAATGAATGGATACATGGACAAATAAGTGAATAAAAGTGAAAAAGTTATGGAAGCATGAATCAATTAACAAGAGGATAAATTAATGACTAATAAGTTAAACAATGAATTGTTTAAGTAAACTTATTAACCCAATTATTGATTAAGTATTTTTAGTGTATAGACCATTGTGTTAAGAAATGGTAGAAAAGTAAGATAAAACAAAGTTTCTCCCTTAAGAAGTCTGCAATGAATGAATGATTGAATGAAAGAATGAATGAGGGAATGAATTGGATAGATAGGTTACATTTGGACCTTATAGAAAGCTAGATAGGCTGTTAAGATTTGCTTAACCTTGTTATCATTAGTGAAATAAGGAATAGACACTTAGCAGCTGTTTGGTTAGGGAAAAAACCCTTTATTTGCTAGAAATACAAAGTCTTAGTTATTCTAAGCCCACTTCAATTATGTTGGAGTATGAACTTTTAATAACTTGCAGCTGAATGGAGGTCTATGAGTTAATCACATCAACTATGTGAATAAAGTGGTGTCAACTGCATCATTGTTTAAAATTTTTAGTTTTTGTCTCATTCCTCAGTTCCAGAGCTTCTTAGTTTTATGACCATGGGTGAGTGCTTTTGTTCTTCAATGTTCTTGTATTTTTTATAAAATGGGAGTGATAGATTTGTGCTTCCTTTCTTACCAGCAGAGGTATAACTAGAATATATTATCCTTGGGACAAATTCATTTGAGTAAGAATGGAGGAAGGGTATCCAAGATATGAGCACTCTTGAGCATGGGTGAAATAACCTGAGGTCTTGGGTGGTGAATAAATTGGATAAAGAAAAGCATCAGAAGACTTACAAGTAATAATGCAAAGTAGAATAAATAGAAGCAAGAAAAATATATACAATGTAACTGTATAGTTGTGAAAAACCAACAAAAAGAAAGCTATGGAGATTAAATACTCCAAAATGAAAAAGATAAAATTTAACCTCAAAGAAAAGACTGAAGGATACCTCTCCCAAATTCCCTGGAGATATGAAAAGATTCTAAGTGTGAAATAGTGCATATAAAACATCATATCTTTGCAATATATTGCTTGGTTTTGATAAACTTTTTTGTTCTTTGTTATAAGAAATGACTCTTTGGGAAAACTGTCAAATATAAGTGATATAATATCATTGTTTATTTTTTAAAACCTTTCAATTCTAATATTCTGTTTTAAGTATTTGTAAAGCTTTAACATTTTTCTCTAACTTTGCACTCTTTATATACTTCTCTATACTGTTTTGAAGGTTTCTTCCAACTCTAATATTATACATTCTCAAGTCCTATACAACTCCCACATGCCATGTTCTATATTCTGATGCCTCTAACATTTTGTTTTATGCTGAAAACTTGAGTGCAATTCTGACTTCTAAGACTATTTCAGAGATAATATTCTCTATTTTATGCTCTGACTATCCTTTCAATTTTAATATTTTGCATAGAGCACCAGCCCTGGAGTTAGGAGGACCTGAGTTCAAATCTTATCTTGGACACTTAATACTTATTTAGCAGTGTGACCTTAGATAAATCACTTAGCCCCACTGCCTTGCAAAAATACAAATGAAAATTCTTAACATTTTGTCTTTCATGTAAGATACCTTCTTGATCTAACTCTCTATGTTCTTTTTTTATTGATGATTTTATTTATTTTGAGTTTTACAATTTTTCCCCTAATATTGCTTCCCTCCCCCCAGCAATCTTGCTTCCCTCCCCCCAGCCCTACAGAAAGCAATCTGTCAGTCTTTACATTGTTTCCATGTTGTACATTGATCCAAATTGAGCTCTTATGAGAGAAAAATCATATCCTTAAGGAAGAGACATAAAGTGTAAGAGTTAACAAGATCAGACAATAAGATATCAGGGTTTTTTTCCTAAATTAAAGGAAATAGTCCTTGGACTTTGTTCAAACTCCACAGTTCCTCTGGATACAGATGGTATTCTCCATTGCAGACAGCCCCAAATTGTCCCTGATTGTTGCACTGATAGAACGAGCAAGTCCATCAAGGTTGATCATTGCTGCCCCCATGTTGTTCTTAGGGTGTACAGTGTTTTTCTGGTTCTGCTCATCTCACTTAGCATCAGTTCATGCAAATCCCTCCTGGCTTCCCTGAATTCCCATCCCTCTTGGTTTCTAATAGAACAATAGTGTTCCATAACATACATATACCACATTTTGCTAAGCCATTCCCCAATTGAAGGACATCTACTTGATTTCCAATTGTTTGCCACCACAAACAGGGCTGCTATGAATATTTTTGTACAAGTGATGTTTTTTACCTTTTTTCATCATCTCTTCAGGGTATAGACCCAGTAGTGGTATTGCTGGATCAAAGGGTATGCACATTTTTGTTGCCCTTTGGGCATTAACTCTTTATATTCTAAACATCCTCTCTAACATTAACATTCTAAGATTTCTTCCATTCCTAACATATTAGGTTCACAGGCTCCTTTTTTGCTGTAACATTTTAGGATTTCATGAGAAAGAAGTATAGATATAGAACTTTATTTTTTTTATTTTAAATTTTGAGTTTCACAGTTTTTCCCCCAAGCTTGCTTCCCTCCCCCCACAGGAGGCAGTTTGTTAGTCTTTATATCATTCCCATAGTATGCATTGATCTAAGTTGAATGTGACAAGAGAGAAATTAAATCCTTAAGGAAGAAACATATAGTATGTGATATAGCAGAATTACATAATAAAATAACACTTTTTTAAATTAAAGGTAATTAAACTCCACAATTCTTTCTCAGGATACGGATGGCATTCTCCATCGTACATACCCCCAAATTGTGCCTGATTGTTGCCCTGTTGGTATGAGCAAGTACATTAAGATTGATCACTCCCATGTTACTGTTAGAGTATATAATGTTCTTCTGGTTCTGTTCATAGATATAGAACTTTAAAAGGAATCTTAGACTCAAGTCCAATAACTCATTTTATAGATGAGAATATTGAGACTGGAAAATGTAAATAGCTTATCTAGTATCAAACAGCTATTAAGTATCAGAGGCTCTCTCCTCTTTTTCTAATCCAACATTATTTTGCCTCTAGGTAGTTTCTTTTTTTTGACATTACATTATTTTATAAAGGAGATATTTAATGAACTAAGAAGTCAATGCCAAGAAACACATTTGACCACATTCAACTGAGATTTCTTTGTTTTTAAGTCTTCTGTTTCAAAGAGAAACCTTGACCAGATAGACCTTGTTTTCCCCCCAAAAAACCCCAAATGAATCTTAAAGGTTCTAGTAAAGCTAACTATATGACCATGGAAAGAGACAAAACTATATTGATAATGAGCTTTATTTGTAAAAACACAACAAAACAAAAAGTCTATACCAAGTTCATATCTCTGAGAAATAGAAAAATAAAAATCTTGTGGAGAAGATTTGCTTGAAAAGTTTCATGAAGGAGGATGAATGGGTAAATGTTAAAGGAAAAAGATTTTAACTTAGGCTACAAAAGAACTTCCAAACTGTTAGAGCCACTCAACAATGGTATGTGAGCTACCTCATTAAGCAAACCATTTTCTGCCATTAGATATATTAATCAAAACCTGAATGACCACTTAATGAAGATATTTGTTATGGAGAAATGATTCATGGATCAAGAATTGGTTGGATTAAGAGGGTTCTGAGGTTCCTTACTGCTCTCAGATTCTATGAATCTATGATTTTATGTGAGACAAAGGCTAATGATGATGATGCCATTGATAGGGAACTTGCTTGCAAAGCTCTCTACAGTTATGTTTGATCCTCACAATAACACCGAGAAAGAAGAAGAGCAGGTTTCAAAACTGGAACTATCAAAATTGCGACTGGAACAATTTAACTGAAATGGGAAAAAGAGAGCCTGGCCACTCAGAGGGCAATCCTGCCCCACATTGGGAGGGCATGGTATAGGATCTGGGAGCAGGTGATCAGGGCCATAGAATTTAGGAAGAAGTGAAGGATAATAGTCTTGGGAAATCAGAATAAGAGGTGGACAGATGTTAATGGCAGTTAAAGTTGCCATGAGGAATAAACAAATCCCCAAAATATTAATGTCCTAGTGCCAAGCTAAATTCACTCTATTTCGGTCAAGGCTCTGGCTGTCATCTTTATCCACTAATATGAACAATTCTTAATGTGAGAACTCTTTCCACTGACACAGAACAACTACTCTGTAATTTAGAGCTGCAAACTTTGATATTACCATTCTGCAGAAAAGAAATTGAGGCTCAGAGAGACCAAGGGGCTTCTGCAGGGTCAAATAGTAAGTAATGAATAGAACTAGGACTTGAACATAGATCTCTGATTATGAGCCCAAGGCTGGCTATGCCACATTATTTACACCAGGAAAACTAAATTGGATGGGAGAAATGAAGGAGTGGGGGAAAAACAAGGAGTGGGGGAACAACATGAGACAGACAGCTGAAAATATCCAACATCAGTATTTAATTTCTAAAGCATTTACTCTTTAAAAAGATGGGCATGACATTCAGGAATGAAATTAACAGAAGGAGCAGCATTGGACATGCTTCACTTATTTCTCCCTTTTATAATCCATAGAAAAGTTAGATTGCACTATTTGTCAAGAACAAGTTATAAATTTATCATTAATAGGGAGTGATTATGAAGTCTTTCTTCTAGTTTTCTTTTGAAAACAGCTGGGTCTCTTTTCTATGTTTTCTTAGCATTCTTAAACTTTCATGGGTCACAGATAAATGGAGCAAGTGGCAAAGTAACTAATTAGCTCTCTGTATATACTTCCATTGTCAAGGCTAATTATTTGCTTAGTTAACCTAAATTGAAATCATTCATACCAATGAGTAAATTATGATAAACTACTAAGATGTCAAAACTGAAATAGTCTGTTTTAAAATAGAATATTCCAGCTAGAAAATTTCATGGTCTATGTTAAAAAGAACTTTTCCAGCTCTGATATTCTGTATTCAGTTGAAGATATCCAACAGCTACTGGAAAATGTGTAAATTGGAACTCAATTTGAGGTAGAAGTTAAAAATAAAGGTTAGGGTGCAATGAGGTAAGGTGAGAAAAGTCAAAGGGCCTTGAATCCCATTGCTGATGCTTATTTCCTGTGGAACCATGGGAAATTCATTTAATTTCCCTAAGCCTCAGTTTCTTCATTTAGAAAATGAGACAGTTGTACTTAGGTGTCTATAGTTTCTTCCAGCTACACAGCTATGATCTATGAGCCTGCCATCATTTCTGTAGCATCTCTGACAATATGCACCTCTTTACCAGGGTTAAACCCTCGAAAAGAATCTGAGTAAAGGAATAATAACGGTGACAATAACTTTTGTTTCTATAACATTTAATGTGGCACCTGTCACTTAATAAAGCCAATAATCCTATAAGTTAAGAATCACAGATAATATCACTCCTACTTTGCAAATGACTAAATTGAGGACCAGAAGAATAGGTAGATAGTTAAAGCATCTGCAATGTATTTACATTCACATGAAAGCAAACAACACACATCACAGTTCTAATCTTTAAATGAATTACATTTTTATGTAATAAGACAAAAAATAAAGGAGTTCTAGAAGGGAGAGAGAATCCTGGCAATCAGTGCAGTGGATAGATTGTTGAACCTAGAGTCAGGAATTTGACCATATATACTTACTAGATGTGTGATCTTGAGTGAGTCATTTAACCTATCTGACTCAGTTTCCTTAACTGTAAAATAGAACTTACATCCTAAAGTTGTGGCTAAGATCAAATGAAATTATATTTCAAAGAGTTTAGCTTTGAAGAAGAAGAAAGAAGGAGAAGGAGAGGGAGAAGGAGGGAGAAGAAGAATACAGTAATAATAAATTCTCAGATCTTCTCTTTCTTTCCCCAGCATAGCACATGTCAAGAAAACTTCAGGAAAGAGAATGGTGACCAAGTTCCAGTTTCAATAAGGGTGAAAGAGAGGGAGAGAGAGGGAGAGAGGGAGAGAGAGAAGAAGAAGAAAGGAGGAGGAAGAAGGAGGAAGGGGGAAGAAGGGAGGAGGAGGAGGAAGAAGGGAGGAGGAGGAGGAGGAGGAAGAAGGGAGGAGGAGGAGGAAGAAGGGAGGAGGAGGAGGAAGAAGGGAGGAGGAGGAGGAAGAAGGGAGGAGGAGGAGGAAGAAGGGAGGAGGAGGAGGAAGAAGGGAGGAGGAGGAGGAAGAAAAGAGGAGGAAGAAGACAGGCGAAAGAAAGGAGGAGGAAGAAAGGAGGAGGAGGAAGAAGAAAGGAAGGAGGAAGGAGGAGGAGGAGGAAGAAAAAAGGAAGGAGGAGGAGGAGGAGGAGAAAGGAGGAGGAGGAGGAGGAGGCAGAAAGGAGGAGGAGGCAGAAAGGAAGAAAGGAGGCAGAGGAGGCAGAAAGGAAGAAAGGAGGCAGAGGAGGCAGAAAGGAAGAAAGGAGCCAGAGGAGGCAGAAAGGAAGAAAGGAGCCAGAGGAGGCAGAAAGGAAGAAAGGAGCCAGAGGAGGCAGAAAGGAAGAAAGGAGCCAGAGGAGGCAGAAAGGAAGAAAGGAGCCAGAGGAGGCAGAAAGGAAGAAAGGAGGAGGAAGAAGGAGAAAAGAGAAAGATTCTGAGAAAAATAGAATCCTTTTTGACTGGAGCATAGAAAACAAGACAAGGAGGTGGTCCATCTCATCTTTTAAGACCTAAAGGATAATGGAGAAGATGAGTAAAAACCCAGAGGTTTTAAGGTAGAAAAATGAGCAAGCTGATGTTTGATGATAAAAAGAGGAAAGTTCACCTATGGAGACTGAAGAAAGGCAGAAGTGAAATGGAGGGCCCTGAGGAGAAAGAAACAACTTTGGAAGGTCCACCATGGGGAATATAATCAGGACTCCAGCAAAGATGAAAAAAATGAATGACCATGAAATAGTAAAAATCTCCCTCATGTTAGAGAGTCCTTATTTCTGATTTCTCCATCAGGGCTCAGCAGCATAAGAACAGGAATGGGGAAAGAGGGGATAAGGTTATTCTAAAGAGGATATTATCACACAGGAAGCTACAGAAATATCTGGGGGTACCAAGGGGCTGCCAAGAGCAGCATTTAAATGTCAAAGAGATAGGAATAAAGACTAAAGTTAATGATTTCACTGGTCTAAGTGGCTTCCAAATAAGTCAACTTCTACCAGTGTTAGTCATCACTAAGGAGATAGATTTAGCTGAATGAGATTGGGATCAGAAGTCTTGAGTTCAAATCCCAGCTCTGCTGTTTACTATTTGTGTAACCTAGGGTAGGTCACATAATTTTTGGCTCTGGTTTGATGATCTATAAAATGACAATGTTGACTCAATGATCCTGAAGGTCTCTTTGAGCTCCTCCAGACAAATTTCCCAGAATACTGAGAGATAAAGTCATACAAGTCAGTTTATATCTGATATGGACCTTGACTTAGGATTCTCCTGGTTCTGAGGCTAGCTCTGACAACACTGCCTCCTTTGAGTAGTACACACCTTAGAAAACAGAATGATGGAGTTAGAAGGGGCCTTAGAACAAATGAGATGAACTTTCCAAGCTAATTAGTTCTTAGAAAGTTAGCTCTGGGGCAGCTAGGTGGTGCAGTGGATAGAAGGAAGGCCCTGGAGTCAGAAGGACCTGAGTTCAAATTTGGCCTAAGACAGTCATTTAACCCTATTGTCTTTTTTAAAAAAAATTCAATTTATTTAAGGCAATGGGGTTAAGTGATTTGCCCAAGGTCACAAAGCTAGGCAATTATTAATCGTCTGACTCTAGGGTTGGTACTCTATCCACTGCACCACCTAGCTGCTGCCTAACCCCATTGTCTTGCAAAAACAAACCAAAATAAAAAAAAAAGAAAAGAAAGTTAGCTCCACTATTGGACCATGAACTCCTTGAAAGTGAAACCATCTCTTCCATTTCTTTATATCCCCCTAGCTTAATACAGCTTAATAAATGTTTAATGATAGACTAAGTTAGAACATAGAAGACTAGAACATAAAATGATAGAATGGGAAGAGACCTAAAACATAAGATGTCAGAGTTGAAAGGGGTCTTAAACAACATCTTAGTTGAATAGCATCATTTTTACAGTGAAAGAAACTGAGACTCAGATAACGGAGTGACTTGTCTGATGTTACACATTAAGTTAAGAAGCAGACTTGGGATGGGAACTCATGTGTCCCAACATTCAGTTTGGTCCTCTTTCTAGCACAAATGACTGCTCCAATGTTAAGGCTAGGCAGGCAGGTATGTACAGTCAGAAGGGGCCTAATGGATGGGTTTAGAAAAGAGGTAGGGTCAAGGGCCTAAAAGTCATTGAGTATGAAAAACAGGTTTGGCAAAAGAGTGGAGCTGGAGGTGGGGCTTCCTCCTATTCATACTTGGTTTCCTCCAGAGTATTCAAGTTCCATAAAGGTATTGGATGCCGTTCAGCCTGGGTGTGGGCTCTCCCTTATCTGGCCCTGCTAAAGGAACCTAAACTACACCATGAGGCAAAACAGATGTAGAGGGCAATAGGCCCAGTCCTAGGAAGAGCTGTAAGGAAGGAAAAGTTCAAATGGAGTGCCTTACCTCTCATTTTTTGGTGCCCTTTCTTACTCTCTATTGGTACCCTCCTCACCCCTCTAAACCTCCAACCCCAGATTCAGGGTTATAATATATTATAGTATGGTAGAGAAATCCCTATGCAAGGAGTCAACCTCATTTCTAAGCCAGGCTCTGCCATACTGTACAAGTACAGGTGTGTGGGTGTAGTTGTAGGTGCTCTTGGTACATGAATTTGGTGAACTTTACTCATCAGAGTAAAATATAAGTGAATCCAAACTGAGAAACTCACCTTATATTTGCATGGCTGGAAGGAAACCTTTTGAGACTTGGCTCCCTCCAGAAATTTCTAATTTTTGTCTGCCATTTTAGGCAAGTTCCTTTCCTTCTATAGACAACATCCTCTACTGTAAAATGTTGGTTTTAGATGAGCTTGACATGAGGGTCTCAGATCTAGGCGGTTAATTTAGTAATGAGAATTAGGATGTGCTTATGAAATTCTTGTAAAGCCTTGAAGAGGGTTAAGTCTTCTTTTCTCCAGGCTAAAGCTCTCTGATTACTTCAACTGATGTTCCTATGGTATGATTTTCACCATCCTAATTGTCACCCTCTGATGCTCTAGAGCTTATGTGTCATTCCTAAAATGTGACACAAAAAATGAAATACAACCCTCGAGATGTGGGCAGAACAGGCAGTGCAGGATACAATGGAAGTAACACTGCCTTCATTTGGGGCACTATCCCTCTAAGTCAAAGATGCCATTATTGTGGCTGTCAGATTGTTGATTTATACTGAATTTGTAGCCCAGATCATTTTTCAAGTGAATTTCTATCCATTGACACTTAATCCTTATTTACAAAACTGATTTTAACTTAAAAATAGGACTTTTCCAATTAAATTCAATCTTGTTTGATTCAGCATAATATTGTAGTCTATCAAGATATTCTTTCATCCCGAATCTATCATTTTATGTAATAGATCTCCATCATGGTTTTCTGTAATCTGATAAATATAAAATCTATCCAAGTAAGAGACCAAACTAATAAGCAGCACAAACCCAAGCATGCATCCCATGCCCACTTCCCCAGAGATTTTCTTCCAAGTAGCATCAGACCATTAATGACAATTCCTTGAGTTCAAATATTCAACCAGTTCTAAATTTTCCTGATTGTTACATTATCAGTTACATATTTTTCCATATTATTCACAAGAAAAACATCAGAGATTTTGTCAAATGCTTTACTAACATTGAAGCAACCTATATACACAGTATTTCCATATTTATCTATCCAAATCAGATTAGGCTGTCATGATCAAGACACAGTGGATCTCTATGATCACTACTTCCTTTTCTAGATACTCATTAGCCCTCCTTAATAATATGTTTGAGAATTTTTCTAGGAATTTATTTCAGTGTCACTGGCCTATACCTTGCAGGCAACAGTTTTCTAAGGTGAAGTCATCACTTCTTTCTCCCTTCCACTGCCATATTTTTGCTCATTCTGTTGACAGTACTATAGAGACCCTGCATGATACCTATAATACTCAAATGGCACTTTGACTTGGAGGATTTCTTGACTAATTTACATATATATATATATATACACACATATATATATATATATATGAGTCTATATGTATGGTATGTATGTAGTAAATATATACATGTGTATAAAGATTAAATATATATGAAAATATATAGTTTATTGAACAAACAGAAGCAGTTGAGTGAGCATTGTAGAGTGAGTAAATATATTGATGTGAGAAAATCCAGCATTAGAGAGGGAAATTATAGTCAAGAAAATTTGGTCAAGGGAGCATAATCAGAAATAATATTATAATCAGAGTATACTTCAAATCACCTGGAAAGAAGAGGAAAATAGATAAGGGATCCAGGAACAGATCATAAGCCAGAGACAGAGACATAATATAATAATGATAGGGAACTTCAATTATTTAGACATCTGCCAGAACTATCTCTGTCCAAAGCAGAGCAGTTAATAACTGTAACTTGATTATAATTTCATCCTTCAAAACAAGGAGAAGCCTCTATAGGGAACTTCTTTCTGGTCTTTCATTCTAGTTGCCTTCTTCTGAACACCTTTTAGTTAATCAATGCCTTTCTTAAAGAATGGTGACTAAATCTGAACAAAATACTCCAGACTCAATGTCTGATCAGAGCAGAACACCTAGGGATTAGCATCTCCTTGATCCTGAATCCTATTCTTCTCTTAATGGAAATTAATTTTATTAGTTCTCATGGCCATCATATCTCTTTTGCAAGTCATTAAAATGATAGTTGCCTGCTCTCTTCACATCATCCCCTTGTCTCTTTGGCTGCTCACCTAATATCAATATTCTTAGCATGATTCTTTTCCCCAAGTTCAAGTAGGTCTTCCATCTCAGAAATATGGGCCAATGTTTTCATGTAATACTGGATGTTAGGTTTGGGAGGGATCATGAGAAATGATCAAATCCAACCATCTCATGTAACAAATGAAGAACCTTGAGATTTAGAGAGGTTACTTGTCTAGTATAATAATCTTGTGATCCAACTATGCCTTGAACCCATGCCAGGCTTCTCTGGAACTTGACCTCCATACACCAAGTTCCTCCATGGGACTGCCTATACACATCCATTATTGTCCAAGATGAAATGATAGAGATGGTAATAAAGAAATCATGAATCTCCTTATCTAAACTCCTTACCACCTTGGTATATCAAATGCCCACTTCATTTGAGGATGGATGCTATAAGCTATGTTCGTTTGACCCTCTATAAATGAAAATTGTATGGAACCCCTTTGTTCTAATAACTAAGTTGTTTCTTATCACCATAGGTCCTTCAAGTTCTGAGATTCTATAAGGATATTTTGATTCCAGGGGCATGGGGAGACTTCTTGTCTTTATATCCCTCTTCCTATTTCCTCCTCATCCCCTGAAATGTTGCCTATAGTTGCTGCCCTGGGGAACACAACTTCTCCTCCTTTCAGGAAAAACTCAAATTAAAAATGGAGCACTTCTTAAAAAAAGGGATCCAGGAACTGTCATGACATCACAGAAAGAAAACTGAACTCTGAGTCTTTCCAGAGAGCAGGATTGGGAGAAAGGAGCAGAGTAGATATGTAGTCTTAACAGAGGAGATGAGAATGACAACTTGTCATTCATTCTCATTTCTAAACAATAAGATATTTGGACCTTAAATTATCTATTCAGATTTGCAAAGTACTTTCTCCATAGCAACCCATTTGGGATCAAGAATCTCATAACGATTAGTATCCCATTTTACAATCCAAGAAATTGAAACATAAAAAGGTTAAGTGACTTTCCAAAGTCACAGAGAAAACAGAGTTGAACCCAAGATCTTATAATTCCAAGTCCACTACTCTTTTGACTATACTACACTACCTACAAGAAGGGACACCAGGTAGAGAAAAGAAATCCAAGAGACCTCAAAGATAAATTGCCTTACTTCTCAATTATTCCAAAGACTAGGCCCAGAAGGAGACTGGAAAAAAATAAGTAAATAAAACATTTCTGAGAATGAAAGGGTCAAAATCCTAGCTACAATCAGTTAGGCAAAGAGTGTGGGTCATATATATATATATATATATATATATATATATATATATATATATATATATATATGTACTCAGAGAAAATGAAACTAAAGATTTGTCCCTGTTTGGATAAAAGAGTTTGCTTCATGCTTCTGGGAACATATTTCTTTTTATTCACACATAATAATAATAATAATAATAATAAAACACCCATAAATAGAGCAATAGCCAAAAGAAACCAAATAAATAAGAAATTGGGAATAGGAATGAGACAAACAAGTACCCAAAATTTTGGGAGAGGAGGCCAAGGCATTGCCTAAGGAGAAAAAATGAGTCATGGTATCCAGTTCACCATGTCTTGGACTTGACAGTTGAATATTCACATTTTTAGGCTTGACTGGAGTTACAGAGTATGAGATCCATATTAGGCTGCTACAGAATTGATGGCCTGTAAAACAGAGAGCTATAGGACCACATCAAGACTTTCCTCGCTCTACTGTCAGTGAAAACATCTTCTATCATTCTTAATGTGGCATCCAGGTGCTGAAGAGATCAGTGTTTGACCATCTGTTTTTCCTATGGAAGGATCCTAAGACATAGACAGATGGGCCCTGACTTTCCTTGCTTGTTGATCATCCAGCTGACATAGCTCAGAACTGATCAGGAAATTACAGAATCTCTGAGCAGAGGGAAGACTCAGATGATTGTTCCAACACCCCCCCCCCACATACCCTTATAAGATGATTAAAACATAATAGCCTCCATTTCTATAGCACTTGAAGGATTAGAAAGTACTTTCCTCATTACAACCATTAAAATTAGGGCAATAATAATCTACCATTTTGCAGATGAGGAAACCCATCTTTAGCAGTGTTATAAAGTCTCTTTCCTTGGCAGGGAGGGCAGGACGGTGTGGGAATGCTGACTGTGGAGGTCAGAGGCATGAGTTTGAACCCTGGTTCTGCTTCTTTCTTACTGTGTACCTTCATAGGTCATTGAGTATCGTAGACTTCCAGAGATTGTGCATTAGCAATCATTTGTCCAGTTTTCTAACCTTAATAATGCCTTGTCCTTCATTTTCAAAGAAGACCATGGCATCAAGGGATATAATGCTATGACAGGCATGTGAATTGGATTTGAGTGAGGGGATGCTGTACTAAGTCACCAGCCTCCATTCTCCTCTGGGGCCATCTGGGTCCAGTGGCCAGATATGAGTCAGGATGACTGGAGATGGCTCTGGAGGGGGGGGGGAGAGGCTAATCAGAGTTCAGTGACTTGCCCAGGATCACACAGCTGGTAAGAGTCAAGTGTCTGAGGCTAGAAAGAACTCCTGTCCTCCTTATTCCAAAGCCGGTACTCCATCCACTGCACCACATGCTGCCCTAAATTTCTTACCTTAGAGATGAAAGAAATGAGGTCCACAGAAAAATAGATAATTATTGTGTGACTGAGAAAATCATTATCTCTCTGTGGAGCTCATTCCTTTATCTCTTGGATTGTACTAATGCCAAAACTCGAACTAGGATCCTCCTGTCTAGGGTAGGGTAATATATTCAGCAAGTGGTCATCTCACTTTGGTTTTCACTCATCCAGTGACAGGGAGTTTCACTCCCTCAGGAGGGATCTTATTTCATTATGGGATAAATCTATTCATGAGAAGGCTTCCTTTTATTTAGCCAAAATCTGCTTCCCTGTACCACTCCCCTGTATTCACTTGTTCTAATTTCATCCTCTATAGCAAAATTGTGCTAAGGACACAGAATGGGTGGTCACTAATAGAGATAATATGTCGAGCTAGAGGAGGGACCTCTATATCTGAAGAGATTCCCTTTACCTACAGTTAGATGGTGCAGTATTTAGAGCACAGGTCCTGGGACAGGAAAATTCCTCTTCCGTCGTTCAAATCTGGTCTAGTTCAAATCTGACTTTGGACACTTTCTAGCTATATGACCCTGGGCAAGTCACTTAGCCATGAGCAGTATAAAAGATCACAAAATCCCTGCAGTCAGGGATCTCAAAGGCTACCTGGTGATTCCAGTCTAATACAATTGAAATGAGAATTAACAACATAGAGCAATACCCAGACATTCTTCCACCTGGGCAGGAGGACCAGCAGAGCTCAAAAGGCAATGTGTGTGTGTGTGTGTGTGTGTGTGTGTGTGTGTGTGTGTGTGTGTGTGTGTGTTGGGGAAAATTAGAAGTGATGAAATAGACAACAATCCAAGCACAGAACCAATTATTCTGAAAATGGGGGGGGGGGACCTATTCCCTAAGAGATCTGAACCATGATCTCTGCAGAGAAGGGGAATATAAGACCCCAGAGAGAAATGCCTTAGTGATGAGACCCCAGAAGTAGAGGTTGAGGAGGGAGAAAAATGTCACTTAGCAACAGGGACCTTGGGAATGGAGACAAATGAGCCATCTACCTAAGAGACTATAAGAAAAGAAAGTGTTTTCCACCTCTACAGCTTAAGTGTGCCCTCCTGGATGTCAGTGATCTGGGGCAAAGCCCTACTAAGTCCAACCTTTCAGTCATGTCAAAATACAAAGAATTGAATAAAGGTAAACTCTACACAAATTACTCAGATCTAGTGAAGTGAAGACTACTGAACTTGATCAAGTCATTTCCCCTCTGATCCCCAGTCTTAACTACATCTAAAGTAAGTGTATTGGACCAATGATCTTTTAGGGATTTTTCCCATTTCTCTTGTTTTTCTATATTCAACATTCCTGTCATGCTCTGACATTCTACATTCAACTACTCTGTGTTATAGGGTCCTTTAAGCAGAACCATGAGAGATTATTATTTAATTCAAAGACAAATAGCACAGGATGCTTCCTTAAATAACTTTAAGATAAATTCCCTTTGTAAATAGAAAGAGTAGGGGACCCTGAAAGATTCTGGGACATTAATCCATTGGGTGAAGAGAAGAGATTGAGATTCTAGGACCTCAATGGATAGGGAACCTGGGACAGTGTCTTACAGTAGCTCTTTAGTTTAACAATTTTTTTCAAATAAAGTATTAAAGTATATAATACTATATTAAAGTATATAGTACTATAAATTATAAACAATGTCAGTGCTCTGTTAATTTTGGCATCAAGTGGCAAAGTCTTTGGTTGATCTACTTTAATGACTAGGTGCAAAAAGGAATGAGAGTAGAATAAAACAATAAAAGAAAACATCCCACAATATGAATTAAAAAAAATTGAAGGGTAGCTAGGTGGCACAGTAAATAGATTACCAGCCTTGGATTTAGGAGGACCTGAGTTCAAATGTGACCTCAGATACTTAATTACCTAGCTGTGTGACCTTGGGCAAGTCACTTAACCCCATTGCCCTGCCAAAAAAGTTTTGAGAACACTGGTCCTGGAGTCAAGAGGACCTGAGTTCATTTAGACATTTAATAATTACCTAGTTGTATGACCTTGGACAAGTCACTTAACCTCTTGTCTTGCAAAAACCAAAAAAAAATTTAAAGCACAATGCACATGATGTTTAATAAATATTTTTTTCTTCCTCCCCATCCTAGTTCTTTCACACTGGGTTTATTACTCAGAAATTATTTATTAAGCCCCTATTATATACCCATTTCAATGATTTACTAAACTATGGAGGAGACATGTGAAAAAACCTCAGTCCTTGCCTTTGAAGAATTCTCAATTTAGTTGGAGAAATTAGCCTCCTATTAGAAAGATGTAAGAACAAATAAATGAAGTATGCCACATTTTTGGTGATGTCTATTTACCAGTAGAAGTTTCAGTAGAAACATTAGGTTAATTTTAAGACAAAATTCTTGTCCTCAAGGCCCTTACATTTGTTTATAGACCTGGAGAGGAGCCATAAATAGCAAAGCTGGACAAAGGCTGTTGGATTTATCTGAAGACTAAGGATTGGATTCTATCTCTACCTTTGTGACCTTAGGCAAGTCACAATGTATCTCAAGCCCCTTATAGACTGTGGTTAGACCTGGAGAGGTATCATAAATAATGGTGCTGGACAAAGGCTATTGGATTTATCTGAGGATTGGATTCCGTTTCTTTATCTGTAAAATGAGACGGTCAAACCAGGAGACTTTTGGATTCTCTTCCAGCTCTAGATCAATGAACTTAAGTTGCTTTGCTAAATGGGGAGTCCTTGATGACTTTTGAGGCCATTTCTATGCTCTCTGGACCCTGTGATTGGTGATCTTCAGACACAAAGGATATAAACATAAAAAGGGACCAAAAATCCAAGGTTGAAAAAAAGAGGAAATTTGGTTCTGATTTCTGCCTTCTAGATCAAGCAGAATAATTGTAGTTTGTAGTATCATAGATAGGGTTCAGAATTATAAGGGACCCTGGAAATCATCTAATCCATCCCCCTATTTTATGTATAGGAAAACTGAGGATCAAAGAAAGAAATTACCTTGAAATATGCAACGAAATTTTTACTTAGCAAGCCAGGATTCAGACCCAGGTCTTCCAACTCAGATTAATGTAATGGAAAGAACACTAATCCTGAAATTAGAAGGTATTTCAGCTTGAAATGCTATCATTCTACCATTTCAGATCTAGTATAGGCTAAACCCCACAAAACTGCCTAAATTTTTTTTCTTGTGAACAGAGTTAGGATAGCTCTGAGCATGTGTTCATGTATGTGCATGCACATAACTTAGTCTGTTTTTCTTTCCTGTCATCTTGACCAGCTAGCTTCTCATATCTACCCTGTAGCTTCCAAAGTGTTGCTGAGTTTACCAGCATCCTAGAACATAATCCAAGGTTCTTTAACTTCACATCCACTGCCATATGTAGTCTCTACAACTTTCTCTCTAGGCCCATAAAAAACATCTCTAAGGAAGGGTGGTACTGACAGAAATCTGTTCACTCTGTTGCTGGGACAAAAACTAGGGTCAGAGAGGCCCAAGAAGTGCCCAGCATGCAAACCTTATCTTCCTACATTGTTTGCACCGGAAACCTTGGTTCCAAGGATTGGATTGACACCCAGACTCACAAGAAGGCAGGAAGGAGACCAGGACTCTCAGCAGAAGTTTTGTTGTGACCTGAATACACAAACCCATGTTTCTTCATTGCAGGTTCTGAAGGGTTTCTTGAGTCTGGTCTGCTTGCCTGCTCTTACCCTTAGGGCCTGGATAAATGATCGAATTTAGCAGAGAGTGATTCAGACCAAGATGACAAGGGAAGAACATTCTTAATTCTTCTAGATAATTTATGACTCTATGGGAAAAGCAGAGGATTACATTCATTCACTGAGTCATTTATTCATTCATTCATTGAACAAACATAGAAAACATGTTCTCTGAAGTATTGTGCTATCTTCAAAAGCACCATGGTTCTATAACTTCTCTACATTACTTGGGGCAAGTAAAGTAATCTCTCAGGTTTTAATTTTCCTTCCATGCTTTAGAGGAAGGAGAAGGAGAAGGGGCAGGAGAAGGAGGGAGAGAGAGAAGGAGGAGGGAGAGGGAGAAGAAGGAAAGAGAAGAAGGAAGAAGGAGAAGAAGGAGGAGGAGAAAGTGAAGGAGGGGAAGGAGAAGGAGAAGGAGAAGAAGGAAGAGGAAGAAGGAGGAGGAGGAGAAGAAGGACGAAGGGAGGAGAAGAAGAAGAAAGGAGGAAGAAGAGCAAGAAGGAGGAAGATGAAGAAGAAGAGTATAGCTGCCTTTGTTTTTTACTTCTCTGTCACACTATTCCTATTATGATTCCTATTAAGACAGAACATTCAAGGATGAACTCAGTCCTGTGCACCAACATCCATCCTTTCATTCAGACCCCCTAGACTCATAAAAAGGTGCTCCTTCCTTCTCCTAAGGTACACTAAATCTATACACTTGATTCCTTATTTTCTCACATTCTATGCAACCTGGCTATTTTCCATATTTTGGGTTGGTTGGGCCATCATGGCACATGGCAGCAGACCAAGATAAAGATGGCACCAAGTCCTACCTCTGGATGATTCTTCTGGGGAACTCTTATTCCACTTGAGATTGCAGCAAATAGTAAAAGTTGATAGTGGCCAATGACCCCCAGAAATCCAGTGGGAGCATTTTAGGAATCCAGGTAGTAATAAGGGAGCTCTTGGGGGCGACTAGGTGGCGTAGTGGGGGTGGCTAGGTGGCATAGTGGATAAAGCACCGGCCTTGGAGTCAGGAGTACCTGGGTTCAAATCTGGTCTCAGACACTTAATAATTACCTAGCTGTGTGGCCTTGGGCAAGCCACTTAACCTCATTTGCTTTGCAAAAACCTAAAAAATAAAAACGAAGGGAGCTCTTGTTCCTAGCATCACCCTGGCAATTAATGGAAGATGCAATTGTTCTTAGTGGAGTTGAGTCCTACTGTCTGAGATGGTAAGTCCCCCTTCATTGGAGATACTCATATGAAGCTGACTATTACTAGGCAAGTTGAGGGTCTGTCAAGTGTTTGCCACATAGTAGATTCTGAAATAGAAATTTATTTCTTTCCTTCTTTCCTTTCTTCCTTCTGGTTACTGGTGGGAGGAGAACTCCTCAAAGTCCTTCTTCGTGAATCTTCTGCTACAGTGAGATTCCTAAGGTCCAGCTATAACCCCAACCCTCCTCTGCTCCTCTGGTCTCCTAGTACCTCCAGGTAACTTTACTACTTTTGTTTTAATTTTACTTAATACCTTTATTCTAATATCTTAGTTTGGACTTTAGAGTCTTTTGCAATCTAGTTCCATCTGCTTTTCTAAACTTGTACCTTATTCCCTTCCATGCACTTTATTTTTAATCAGATTTTATTTTATTTTCCCTTCTGAATTCTCTTTTCTCACTCACTGAGAAATCATGATTAACCAAAATCCATTACAAATATCCTTTGTACACTTTCCATCTCAGCCAAAGTGGTCTTCTTGTTCTCATTCACACATAACATTCCATGTCCCGTCTTCACGATGATTTATAGACCTGGAATGCACTTATCAGTCTGCTAGCCAAAGAATTTCCAGTCTTCTTCTAAGCTTAGTTCAAATGCAAGATTCTATAGGAGGCATTTCTAATACCACTACTCTGGCTGCTAATTCTTTCTCCCAAATTACATTGTATATGTTTCACAAATATATGCATATATAATATACATATATGTGTGTATCATATATAAATAATATATGTATGCTCATATATACACATATATAAAATTCTTGAGACCAAGGACTATTTCTTTTTTTTCTTTGAACCCCTAGAGCCCAACTTAATGCTTGGAGTATAGGAGAAACTTAATAACTACTTAGTGATGGATTGATTGCTTCATCTTTGAGCATCTGTTATTCTGAATGGCTGACTGAGATTGGTAATAATAATTCCTGCATGCTTGCAATGTAGTGTCATTCTACCTTTGTTTCCTTGGGGGGACTGGAGAAATTATTCACCAGTATCTTTGTTGATTTGTTATCATGGATTGCTCTGCTCCTGCACCCTACACATTGCTACACCGAGCTAGGAAAGTGAGTAATAGGGAAAAATTATTTTAAAAAAAGTCAGAGTCAGCCTAGTCTAGAGCCTCCTATCTAAATTATACTAACAAGGTTTAATCCAGATTTCCTGTTCCCGAGAATTAGGGACCAAGCATCAGGCAGTAGGAACACGGAAGCTCCAGCAATCCCCAATTCCCTTTTTACTCTGAGTTTCTGCTCACTCTCCAACACCCTAACCACACTTTCTGTCTTCACCATAGGGTTGAGATTATAGGATTTAGATCTTGATATGACTCTGGAAAGCAGAATAGCATGTCCAAAATAGACTTTAGAGATTATCTAGGCCAATTCACTTCTGTTAGAGCTTAGGAAGCTGAGGATCAAAAAAAGATACTTGTCTAAGACCATTCAGCTGCTGAATAGCAGAACTGGGATTTGAACCCAGGTCCCTTCCCTCTCTATCTAGGAGATTTTCTATTCTACATCATGTTATTCAAGGAGTTCTTTGCATTTTTGTGTCATGGATCCCTTTGGCAATCTGAATAAGCTCACAGGGCCTTTTGCAAATAATATTTTATATGCAAAATATAAAGTATACACCATTATATAAAGGAGAGCAATTATATTGAAATAATATACAAAAAAATTCATAAACCCCAGTTTAAGAAAGAAACACTTGAATTTAGATATAGACTCATATTAAGACTCCCTTGTCCTCTTTTCCCCATAGAACATGCATCTGTCAGAAGATGCATCTGCACTTAAATTGAGTCTTAGCCAGTAAATCCCCTTTCAGCCTTGGGGTCAATAAAAGAAAAATATTTTTTGTTTTTAAAAGCAAGACCATTAGCACCTTAGGAGCCCACGTTCCTTGCTATCAATCAGCCATGATGGCCTCAGAGGACACATTAACAGCTTTCCAAGGTTCTCTTGCTGGGGAGCCAGAGATAAAGCTTTGTACAGACAAGCTGAAAAAGAAACTTAAGAAGATTAAAGCCAAGAGACTCTGGGGAGAGTGGCAAGTTTGATCTGAGCAATGCAGAGATGAGAGGTAAGCACAGGCTTCAAAGGAAACTTTCAAAACTCAAGAAGCACATCAAGAAGCCAAAATCCTGTAGAACAGGGTCTTTACTCCTCCTTTCTTGGCCCTGACTCCTCCCTCCCACCTCCACCTGCCCTAATCAATAAACTGATGCTGAGCAGGCCAAGTTCTTGAAGGACCTTTGTTTCTGGTGAGGGTCCATCTTTTCAGCATCCCAAGGGGCCTTCAAAATTCTTGCTTAGGTTAGGAAATGCTAGAAAAGTCAACAATTCTTCTCTCCTACTTTTTTCTGGTCTCAAAGATTGAAGGAAACCTTCTCCTTGCTAAGGAACAAGGCTCTCCAGTGTCCTTCACACACACAAACACACAGAGACACAGAGTACCATTAGACAGTTCTCCTTTTTCTGTAAAAATACTAATCTTACATTGGATTTTTCTTCATTGCATATATTATATTTAGGGTTCAATGAGAACTGATAGATCATCTCCTTCGGCCCCCTCATTGACAGAGGAAGGACCTAAGGCAAAGAAGTTACAAGACTTACCCAGGGTCACCTTAATTTCAAACTTTTCTCTTCTGCAATCCATCCTCCACAGTTTCTGGAATGATCATCCTAAAACATGTCATTCCCATGATCAAAAGACTTCAGTGACTACCTAAAATAAAATGCAAAATCCTTAGGTTGCAATTTAAGCTTTCTGTGATTTGACAGTAGCCTACCTTTCTGACCTCCTCTCACATGACTTCTCTTTAAGAACAAAATAATCTCTTGCTTCTATAAACCCACCAGGACTGTTCCCCCATGGAATGCTCCTCTTCTTCATCTTCATTCAGACTCTTCTTCCTTCAAGGTTCTGTCCGGCTATTGTTTTTCCTAAAAAAGACTTCCATGACATCCTCAGTTCTCTCCTTTCTCAATTTTTCCCAAATGCTATTTTTGTTGGCACATCTCTTTTTTCTTTTGTGCATTCTCCTCCTATCATATTGTTTTCTAAATATAGGTTATATCAACTCTGGTAGAATGCAAAGTTTTTGTTTCTTTTTTCTTCAACCTTTTTGGGTAGAATTGTCATTTTTATTGCATTGTCAGCATGCATATGAACAAATAAAACTTCTCCAATTGTTTTCAACACTCATTTTTATAAGATTTTGAATTTCAAATTTTTTCTCCCTCCCTTCCTTCCCATACTCCTTCCCCAAGATGATAAGATGAAATATGTAAACATATTTCTATATTAGTCATGTTGTAAAAGAAGAAACAGAACAAAAGAGAACAGCTAAAAAAAAAGTGAAAACAGTATAGAATACAAGCTTCTTAAAGGCAAAAACTTGACATTTTTCCCTCTCTCCATCACCCAATATGGTACCTGTATGTTACTAAATAAATAATTGATATAAAATCAGAAATCGTGGTTAAAGAGAAGTTCAAAGTTTAAAAAATATACACATGGGATCATTTATTTAGAGTTGTAAGGGATCTTAGTGATGCTCTGGATAAATTCCCTTCTTTTAAATAATATAAGGTTCAATGAGGCAGTTATTAACCCAAGATCACACAATATTGGAAATTAGTCCCTCAGTCCTCCAAATCTAGAATTCTTTCCATTATTCTCAATCTATCTTCTGAAGGCATCTGACTTATCTGAGATCACATAACTAGAAAGCACCATGAATCAATTTATGAATTATTGAATGAATACCTAAATGCTGAACTGATTTTCAGAGAATAAGACCAATTTCTCATGCTTATGTTGGGATTGTCTTTGGGGGAAGATAGAATTTGTGCATGTGTGTGTGTGTGTGTGTGTGTGTGTGTGTTAACAGAATTTAACTGTAGTGGTCTCTAGCCTGGGAAGAGCCAGAGATGGAAGAGAACAGACCATATTTGAGGGGGGCCAACAAGCAACAGAAGTTTATTTCGGGGGGGGGGGTGGCTAGGTGATGCAATAGAAAGAGCACTGGCCCTGGAGTCAGGAGGACCTGAGTTCAAATCCAGCCTCAGACACTTAATAATTACCTAGCTGTGTGGCCTTGGGCAAGCCACTTAAGCCCATTGCCTTGCAAAAACCTAAAAACAAAAAAAAATTATTTCATGGTGAGAGATATGGTTTCAGAAGGAGAGCTCCTTCTGTTGCAGTACAGGCAGAGGTTATACATACAAATAACAAAAGGGAAGGTGGATTACAAAGCCATCATTCCCAGACTGGAACAGTTTCTCACAGCAAGCCCATAAGTGAAGGACAATAAAGGTGATCTCAAGTCCTGTGGGAACAATTAAGTTGATGCTTCAAGTCTTGAGAGTTATTACTTTGCTTGCCAGGTACGGATCAGAGTTCTGTGATGGGAACAGGTTCTGAAAGTCTTTGATTCACTTCACTTAACATACACAGGCATAGGAATTCATTGATTGTGAGAATGTTGTCAAGAATTGATTGATCACTTTAAAGTGTGTTGAGTTTGAACAGAAAATTTTAAATTGTTAATATATTCATTTATAGATATTATATTGATTAATATGAAAATCATAATTTCCTTCACATTTGTATACATATATATATGCAATTATTGCTAAGATAATTGTTGATTGATTAATTGATTGACTAGGAGCCAAGAGACCTTGTGTCTAGTCTTAATTCTGGCATTACCTTGCCTATTAGGCCAGTCCCTTCCCGGACACCTTTTCTGGATGTCCTCAAAGTCAAAACCTTCTAAAAAGAAAACAAGTTATCATGTGAGGGACAGTGAGGGACTTTATGCCCACAGTAAGCAGCTATATTAGTATCATGGATCTATAGAGCTGGCAGGGACCAGAGAGGTCATCTAATCCAGTTCTTTTTGCTCTACTCATGGAGAAACTGAGGCACAGAAAAATTAATCAATTTGCCAGGGGACACACAAGTGGGATCATATGTAGAGTCTAGACTAATACTATCACCACTGTAATAGAGGGAGCATGAGGCTTGATTTGGGAGGGTCTCAAATGCTAACTCTTCTTTGGAAAGCAAAGAAAAACCACAGATGTTTTTATACTCTTATATTCATCTATGAAGTTAACTTCACTAAATAGACTTTCTTTTCCTATTGATAGGAAGCAATCCTATTTCTGTAGCACTTTAATAACAAATAATTACTTTTCAATATTTCTTTGAAGATTATCAACCACTTCTCTGCCCTCTCTGTTCCTAACAACTTATATGAATTAGGTGAGGTAAACATTATCATCTCTAGTCTTACAGTTGAACAAACTGAGTCTTAAAAAGGTAAATAGGACTTGTCCAAATGGGGCCATAGTCCAGAGCCTTGGATCTAAAAACCAAGTACACTACAATTCCATGAATTATTTTACTATGCTTAAAATACCACCAAAGGACTCTTGGAGGTCCCTGACACCCTTTCAGGAGGTCCTCAAGGTCAAAAATATATTACAATTTTCTGAAGATTAAAATACTCTTTCCTTTCCCAAGTACATATATGTTTGAGACCAGATTTTCTTTTCGTTCTTCAACAAAACATGTCACAAACTATTGAATGTAAAAATAGCTATGAGAATGTAGCAATTTTCTATTAAGTAAGACATTAAAGAGATTTGCAAAAATAAGTAAAATCATGCCACTCTTCTCCCTAAACTTTGGAAAATGTAGTTAGTGTTCATAAAAAATGTCATTTGTGTTAATATGTAATAGGTTTTTAAATGTTGCTTGGAAATAATAGTTTAAAAATTATCAGTTTTAATTTCTAATATAGCAAGTATTGATAGATATAACCCATATGAATAAAAAATTTTTGGAGTCTGCAATAATTTTTAAGTTTGTAAAGGGGTCTGGAGACTAAAAAAACTGAATAATCCTTCTTCAGAATGCTTCCTTATCTTATATCTCAGTGAAAGCTCACAAAGATAAGCATCCTTGCTCAACTCCATTAGAAGGGTTGACAGGGTTGCTTGTCCTCACTGACAGAGGAATCAAATGTTTAGTCAAATGCTAAGCTAATAGGGCAAGGTAATTCCAAAGCTAAGACTGAACACTAGGTCCCTTGGCCTTAGTCAGTCAATCAGTCAACAAGTATTTTATTGATTTTGAAACAATTGTGGTTAAGTGACTTGCCCAGAGGCACACAGCTAGTAAGTAGGTGAGACTATTTGAGCTCAGGATCCTACTGAACCTGGGTTGATTCTCTAACTAGGGCACCATTTATCTCTCCCTCAACAATTACTTTTTTTTGTTTTGTTTTTTTGTTTTTTGCAAGGCAAATGGGGTTAAGTGGTTTGCCCAAGGCCACACAGCTAGGTCATTATTTCCTGACCCCAGGGCCGGTGCTTTATCCACTGCACCACCTAGCTGCCCCCAAGAATTACTTTTTAAGTCACTAAGTGCCAACTCTTGAGTGTGAAAGTACAAAATTTAAACAATCCCTACTTGCAAGGAATTCACTTTCTAATATATAAAATATATTCAGCATAAATATAAAAATAAACATATACATGAAAACACATATACACACATCCATGTGTAATATGAATTAATATGTGTATATGATGTAACTAGGCTTTGAACATTCCTAGATCATCTAAGATGGAGATGTGCATGTGAGAGACAGCAGAGACCTACTTCTTGAAAAAGACATTCCTTGATCCCCTTTCACAAAAATAGGAATTTCTTTCCATTAGCTGCCTAGATGGAAAAGGCTTTGTTTTCAAAATCACCCTACTGAAACAATCTCTCTTTTTAGCTGTGTTTAGAAGGAAAGATTTGCTCATCAGAAGTATGGACACCATGCACTTGACAATGCCACAGCACCTTGATGATCTGGGAAAGACCTAGGTCTTAAAGATCAAGGTATCCCAGTGTCTGGGCCAACACCAGTTGACCAGTTCCTATATCAGACAACTCTGGAGGAGATAGTGAGAGTGGTGTCTTTGCACAATACCTCCTCACTTTAATCCAAATTGCATGTAATGTCATGACATCACTTCCTTGATATCATGTTCCTCTTTGAGATCTAAGGACAATTACCTAGGTGGTTATGGGAAGAAAGTCCACCTTCCCCCCATACAAACCCTTAAGACTCCTGAATCCAAGAATCTTGAGTTTGGGCTAAGTTTCAGTTCTAAGCAGAGGCAGTAGAGTCCTGGCTCTGTGGGAGATTGAACTACGATGAACTTGGAGTTGGTATTTTAGATTTTTGTTGAGAGTTAAAAGATTCCATCTTCCTTTAGAGTTCTCATATCCAAAAGTCATCTCTCTTTACTATAACCCTGTGAGCAGATAGAGCAGGAAGAACCCAAGGTTCAGAGGTTTAAATTCAAATGGCCTAAGGTCATGCAAGGATTCATATCAAGATCTTCCATTTCCTGGTCTAGAACCCTTTCTTCTGCAGCACATGGCTCCAAAATACAGTCAATGTAAATTAGGGATAGGTCTCCTACACTCCCCAAAACCAGGATTGAAAATCTTAGAGTAGGGGTGGCTAGGTGGTGCAGTGGACAGAGCACTGGCCCTGGAGTCAGGAGTACCTGAGTTCAAATCCGGGCCTCACACACATAGTAATTGCTTAGCTGTGTGGCCTTGGGCAAGCCACTTAACCCCATTGCCTTGCAAAAAACCTTAAAAAAAGTACAAGGAAAATCTTAGTCATCTTGGATTTTCTCATTTCTATCACCACCATCACCCCAATACAGTTAGTTATTTGCCAAATCTTTTCAATTCTCATGCTTCAATAACTCTCCCACCCATTTCCTTCTTTCTGATTCCCATCACCACATCCCTAATCTGAACCCTTATCTCACCTCACCTATGTAATCATAATATCCTCTTGATTAGGGGGTCAATAATTTTACTGACATAAAAGCCCCTTTCCCCCATTCTATCCCCTCTCCAATCCATCACAAATAAATTAGCCATGTCAACTATCCAATTCACAGTAGTGAATCTCACTCCCCCCACCCTGACCCCTGTCAAATCCTTTAGTGATCCCCCTCCTTCCAGTCAGTGCATGGGAAGCTACACAGCTTAAGCAGGAGGCACTCCCAGAATTTCAAGGCAAACTCAGAAAACATTCACCCATTCTATGGTTGATGATTATTACCTTCAATGTTAAAGGGTGAGATTAGCCATTTCCAGGAGTAACCCACCCTAAGTCTGGCAAATAAATGTGTTGCTGATAAGACCAGGGTACTTCCTGGATCTCTAAACATGTATTATATTGGCTTGAGTCAAATGTACATGGTGAGGACTAATATAAGAAAAAGCTAGAAAAGTCGCTTGGGGCAAGATGGCGAAGGATGTTGTATGCCAGCTAAGAGACTTGTTCTATTCAAGGCACTCTGATCATTAGAATTACATAGACATAGAATATAAGCTCCCTGAAGCCCCTCTCTAAGTAAATTAAACAAGTAATTAATCAATGTGTGTTGACTGATCAATTAAAGATTGATTATAAAGGGTCAAAAAAGGACAGTGAGATGGAGCCAGCATTGAACAGGAAAAAAAAGATTCAATTGGATCTCATTTAAGAAATGGTGCAGCATTTCCAGTGACCCCAAGTTGCTTTCAACAATCAAGCCCCTTCTTTTTGGTGTTCCTGAGGCTGCATCACTTCAGTTGATGGTATATCAGACTCTCCAAAGGATTCCAATTGCATGCCCAAAGGGCACTGCAGAGACACTTGTGGTTGTAGGACCAAAATATATTGCCAATAACAGCTTCTGCACAAAAGTATCATTATAGACATCTTCAAGAACAGAAACAAACTGTGTCCCTAAGAGCTGACATTTTCTCCTCTAATGTCTATTCTAATTCTAACATTTTACATTGAAAGGTCCTATTCCTTTTTAACAGTCAACAGGAGCAAAGCTAGGTGCCTCAGTGAATAGAGTTCTGGACCTGGAGTCAGGAAGACTCATCTTCCTGAGTTCAAATCTGGCCTCACTACCTATGTGACCCTGGGCCACTTAAACCCTTTTTGCCTCAGTTTCTTCATCTGTAGAGTGAGTTGGAGAAGAAAATGGCAAGTCACTCCAGTATCTTTGCCAAGAAAACCCCAATGGGGTCCTAATAATTCAGACATGACTAAAAAAGACTAAACAGCAGTAAATAGTTGATATTCTATGATTCCTTTCAGCACTAACAATTCATATGCTAAAGGTCCATACAGTTCAAACATTCTAAGTTCCAAGGTCCCTTTGAGTATTGACATTCAATGTCCTAAGGTTATCTATGATTGTTCAAAGATCTCTTAGACAATAGATTTATGTTCTAAAAGTTCATTCAGCTCTATCATACTATGTTCAAAGGATCCTTCTAGAACTAAGATTCTATGTTCTAAGTTTCCTTCCAGCATTTAGTCTAAGTTCTTTTTTTAAGAGCTTTTTTATTTTTAAATTTATTTATTTATTTTCATCCATATGTACATGTATATTTTTAAGTTACAAAATTTCCTTCCACCCTCCTTTCCCACCCCACCTCCCCTCAGCAGTGAGCAGTCAGATTATCATCATACATACATATTTTGGATAGACATGTTTACATATTAGTCATCTTGGGTATGAGGAATTAGGATTAAGGGAAAGAGAAGCATAGGAGATAATTTTTATAATATGTTCATCAGATTCTAAAGGATTGGTTTTTCTTTTCTTTCTGTTTTATTTTGCTTTGCTTTTCTTCCTCTGGATGAGGATATCATTGCCCATAATCGGTCTTATATGGTTGACCTAGTTCTGGCAACTGCTGAGAGGAGTTGCTTACATCAAAGTTGATGATCTCACAACATTGTTGTTAATGTGTACATTATTCTCTTAGTTCTGATCCCTTTGCTCAGCATCAGATCCTGTAAGTCATTCCTTGCTTCTCTAGTTCCATGATTTGTTTAGCCATTCCCGAATTGATGGGCATCCCCTCAATTTCCAAATCTTTGCCACTACAAAAAGAACTGCTATGAATATTTTGGAACATGTAGGACTTTTCCCATTTTTTTTATAATTTCTTCTGGATATAGACCTAGAATTGGAATTGCTGGATCAAAGGGTATGAACAGTTTTATTGCTCTTTCGCATAGTTCCAAATTGCTCTCGAGAATAGTTGGATATGTTCACAACTCCACCAGCAATGCATCAATGTCCCAATCCTCCCACAACCTCTCCAACATTGATCATTTTCCCTTTTTCCTCATCTTGGCTAATCTGATAGGTGTGAGGAAATACCTCGTTGTTGTTTTAATTTGCATTTTTCTAATCAATAATGATTTGGGGGCATTTTTCATATGATTATATATAGTTTTAATTTCTTCATTTGAAAATAGTCTATTAATATCCTTTGATCATTTATCAATTGGGGAATGACTTATAACCTTATAAATTTGATGCAATTCTCTATATATTTTAGAAATGAGACTTTTATTAGAACTCCTAGCTGTGAAGATTATTTCCCAGTTTGCTGCTTTCCTTCTAATTTTTACAGTATTGATTTTATTAGTGCAAAACCTTTTTAATTTAATAGTCAAAATCATTCATTTTGCATTTTATAATGTACTCCAAATTTTGTTTGATCATAAATTTATCCCTTTTAAATAGATCTGATAGAGTATTTCTTAGTCTATTAATTTATCTATGATGTCACCCTTTATGTTTAAATCCTGTACCCATTTTGACTTTATTTTGGTATAGGGTGTGAGATGTGGATCTATGCCTAGATTTTACCATACTATTTTCTAGTTTTCCCAACAATTTTTGTCAAATTATGAGTTCTTATCCCAGAAAGGGATATCTTTGGGTTTAGCAAAGAGTAGGTTGCTGTAGTCATTTACTGCAGTTTCCTTGAATCGATCCTAATCCACTGATCCATTATTCTATTTCTTAACTAGTACCAAGCAGTTTTGATGACTGCTGCTTTATAGCATAATTTTAGATCTGGTAGAGCTAGGTCACCTTCCTTTACATTTTTATTCACCAGTTTCCTTACTATTCTTGCCTTTGTGTTGTTCCAGATGAATTTTGTTACTATTTTTTTCTAGCTTGGTAAAGTAGTTATTTGGTAGTTTGATTGGAATAGCACTGAATAAGTAATTTAATTTGGGTAGAATTCAGACAGTCTATGTTCTAAGGTCCTTTCCACTCTAACATTCTACGTTCTAAGGTTTTCTTCCAGCACTGGCATTTTGTGTTCTAAGGATCTATCTGTGTTCTAAGCTTTCTTCCAGTTCTGACATTTCATGTTCTAAGGTCCTGACAGTGCTACCATTCTATGATTTCATGTCCTTTCATGCTGTGACCTGCTTTCTTCTCAAGCCTGTTCCTTCTCTAACTTGCTGTGTTCTCTGCTGGGACTTCATGGATTTGTGTGGAAGAAAAGCCAGTATTTTCTTGGATTTTCTAATGTGAAGAGAATTCAAACAAGTACCAAAATATGCCTGCATTGGGGTTAAGGGAGGGGGAGCAACTGATGCTGGGTTCTTTTGACATTTCAATTTCATCGCAGGCAGTCCAGTTGCCAGAGAATAGCTGGGATGTTTCTTCTGGACAGCAAAAAGGTTAAATAAGCAGATGTTGGAGCAAATGAAATTATTTAAGAAGAAACAAATGGTTAAGATATTTGCTTGGCTCTTGTGTGACCAGATAAGGATCTTGGGCCCTTTCCCAACATTCCCCTCACCCTAAGGGACCCCATCCCCCTCAGTAAGTGTCTTCTGTCTCCAGAACTGAGGAAGGGAGTGAGTCCCTGGGTGTAATGATCGCAAAAGGACAGGCACCAAAAGTGAAAAAGCCTTTTTAAAAAAAAAAAATTAGAGTCATTTAAATAATTCTGCTTCAAACCAGAGAGTTAGGGGTGACAATAGGAGGGCATAGGCTTACTGACATTATCTAGGTAGGGTGATGGGATACAGTGGAAAAAAGACATGGAACTCAGAAGAGGAGGGGGAGGGAGGGGGAGGCAAGAGGCAAGACCTGGTTTGGTGTGACCTCAAGGTCTAGAGAAAGCCCCCATATCTACAGCTTTAATCTATACCAAGCCCTTTCCTCTAAAATTCTACAGAAGTGGGGACACAGTGCAAGAGTTAGAAGCCCTTCTTTCCAAAGGAAAAAACTGTCTCTCAAAGAAAGAGAATGAATGGCCCAAACTCTTCCTGCTGCCCCACCTACTGTCAGAACACTAGAGGTCTTTAGGTAATACAATGGAATGTGTCCTGGTTCTGAAGTCCCAGGATCTAGGTTCAAATCCCACTTCAGCTGCTTACTACACTTATCTGTGAAATCCTGGAGCTGAACCAGGTGACTTTTAAGTGCCTTCTAACTCAATATCTGTGGTCCTATTCCCTCCCCGAGTTTCTTTCTAGTCTGACAATCCTCTATGTCTGTCTGTCTGTCTCTGTTTGTGTCTGTCTATCTATCTGTCTGCTTCTCTCTCTCTCTCTCTCTCTCTCTCTCTCTCTCTCTCTCTCTCTCTCTCTCTCATCTTTCTCTGCCTCTCTCCTTGTTTCCAGCCCAACATATTCTCATGCAATTGATTTTTTATCTCAAATAAAAATGTTTACATTGATTTTCATTACATATTCCATCTCAATGAAACCATTAGAATGGAACAAACTTGTTTTTCACAAATTATATCCAATAACAGATCACATATTTATAAGCTCACAATTCACTGAAAGTAGAGAATTTAAGACCAACTATGCTTGCAGGTTTGTGACTATTAAAAATTTTTTTACTCAGTTCAACAAATTGATATCTTAATACTGGGGCTCTTAACCAAGTATGTAATCCAATGAAGCCTACAGACGCACTTTTCAGGCAAGTAGGTCATGCAGTGAATAAAAGGATAGATCTGGGGTCAGAAAGACTTAAATTCAAATCTAACCTTAGACATTTACTAGCTGTATGAAATAGGGCAGGTTGCTTAACTTTTGTCTGCATCAGTTTACTTAATCGTAAAATAAAGATAATAATAATAGCATCTAGTTCCCATGGTTATTCTAAGGATAAAGTGAGATAATGTTTGTAAAGTGCTTGGTGAAATCCCTGGAACATAGTAGGTACTTATTAAATTTTTGTTTCCTTTCTTCCTTCTTGGAAAGTTTATTTCATTCATAAAGTAAAATACATTGAGATGATGGGGCGACTAGGTGGCGCAGTGGATAAAGCACCAGTCTTGGAGTCAGGAGTACCTGGGTTCAAATCCAGTCTCAGACATTTAATAATTACATAGCTGTGTGGCCTTGGGCAAGCCACTTAACTCCATTTGCCTTGCAAAAGCCTAAAAAAATACATTGAGATGGTATAGGAAATAATTCCATTGAAACAGTTGACAAAATGTAATTTTTAAAAAAATTTTAAACCAAAATGAATAAAAGATTTAGACATAAAGGACAATCTAATAAGCAAGCTATGAGATCAAGGAATAGTTTACCTGTCAGATCTATGGAAAGGGAAGCAGTTTTTGACCAAGAAAGATATGGAAAACATCATTAAAAACAAACTAGATAATTTTGATTACATTAAATTAAAAAGCTTTTGCACAAACAAAACCACTATAACCAAGATCAAAAGAAATGTGGTAAATTGAGAAGCAATTTTTACAACTAGTGCTTCTGACAAAGGACTCATTTCTAAAATATACCAAGAAATGAGTCAAATTTATGAAAAACAAGCCAATCCTGAATTGACAAATGATCAAACAATATGCAGAGGCACTTTACAGATGAGGAAATCAAAGCAATGCATAGTCACATGAAAAATTGCTCCAAATCATTACTGATTAGAGAAATACAAATTAAAACATCTCTGAGGTACCACCTCACACTTTTCAGACTGGCCAGTATAATCAGAAAAGACAATGATCAGTGCTGGAAGGGAAAAGGGAAATCTAGGGCACTGAAGCATGTTGGTGGAGCTGTGAACTCATCCAACCTTTCTGGAGAGCAATTTGGAATTATGCCCAAAGGGAAATAAAAATGTGCATATCCTTTTGATCCAGCAATACCACTACTGGCTCTATACCCTGAAGAGATTATGAAAAAAGGGTAAAAAACATCACTTGAACAAAAATATTCATAGCATCCCTATTTGTGGTGGCAAAGAATTGGAAATTGAGTGAATGTCCATGAATTGGGGAATGGCTGAACAAACTGGGGTATATGTATGTTATGGAACACTATTTTCTATTAGAAAGCAGGAGGGATGGGAATTCAGAGACACCTGGAAGGATTTACATGAACTGATGCTAAGTGAGATGAGCAGAACCAGAAGAACACTGTACACCATAACAAAATTCAGCAATATAAAATCAAGTAGAATAAAATTTAAAAATTTAAAAAATTTAAGCCCACAGATCTTGGATTAAGAATCTTTGTCTTAAGAAGAAAATATCAAAATCAACAAAACATCCTGAGAAAATATCAAAGTGATAACTTCAAGCACCCTCTAATTAGTAATACCAAATGAGGATCTGGGTCCCTTTCCCAACATTCCCCTCATCTTAAAGGACCCCACCCCCCTCAGCAAGTGTCTTCTATCTTCAGAACCAGGGAAGCTAGTGAGTCCCTGGGGGTTAATGATCCCAAAAGGACAATCACTAAATGTGAAAGAGCTTTTTTTTTTATCAGAAGTGATTATCAAAGTGATTCAAGTAATTCTACTTCAGACCTGAGACTTAGGGGTGACAATAGGGAATTGATACTCATGAGAAATGTTCACTACCCTTATCAAAGACCTTTCCAATAGATGAGGGTCAAAAATCCATGTTCCTCTTTGTATATGTTCTTGTGTGAGTTCTAAATTATACTAAACCCCAAAACAGGGCAGGACCTCTCATATGAAATCCATTATTCTTCAAAAGTCTAGTCTAACCATTCATGTAAGTAATTCTAAGTGGATGAAAATGCCTATTGTATGTAGTATGAGATACAGTGGGATTGGCAAAACATAAAATTCATCCATCACTGCATCTATCTTGAATAAGCTTGGCAAATTCACTATAAACTGAACTTCCAATTGAAAGGGAAAGAGAGGAAATTGGATTAGCATGCCTTTGAGGAAATTACAAAGTTCTTAGAGGGTCATTTTTTCCTGAAACTAAATTCCATTTTTTTGACTTAGGTATTCTTCAGATGATGCTATCTAGCTGCAAGTCATAAAAAGCTACAATCTCCAAAGAAATAAAGTAGATTATACAATAGCAATAATGTGACAGAGACTTCCCAATGGGGGTCATAATTAGACTGAAATACATTATAGAGGAAGATTATGCAAGAGATTCAACAGGAGGATTTTACCAAAGAAATTTATAAAGCAGAAAGGGCAAGGGAGGAAAAATTTCCCAGTAAAATCTAAAAATAACCAATGGACAGACTGGATGCTCCAATGATAGCCATGCAATGTCAGGAATGTTAGGAAAATCCCTAGATGATTAGATGGTGCCCCATAGCAGATTTATGGGGGGAGGTAGACAAGAGCTATACAGATAGACCCACATCAATAAAATTAAAGATACATTGCTGTTTTGGAGTACAAATTTCATTTTTTTTAGCTTCTTCCCACTGTTCAAGTCTCATATGATAATATTTACTCTAATTCAGTCCATTGAAATTGTTTTATGTGAATTTCCTCAATCCTAACTAATGCATATTCATGTAAGTCATTGAATAAATTGTTGAAGAGACTAGGATAGAGCTCTTCGGCACCCTGATAGTGACCGCCCTAATGACTGATATCTACTCATTAATCAACACTTTCAGATTCTGCAATTGCTTAATTCTAAATCCACCTGACTCCATGATCATACAACCTACATCTCTCTACAATTTAAGATAATATGAAAAATTATGACAAGTACTCAGACAAAAACCAGGTAATTTACATCTACAAAAATCTCTTGATATACTTGTCTGGAAACCTTATCACAAATAGAAATACAGTTAGTATTTAAAATAACAATTTAAAGAACATCTTAGATAATAATGGCATTCAGGATATAATAGTGAAAAGGATTTTAAGGAGATAATCCAGTTTTTCTCTAACTTTTTTTTTAGGTTTTTGCAAGGCAAATGGGGTTAAGTGGCTTGCCCAAGGCCCACAGCTAGGTAATTATTAAGTGTCTGAGACTGGATTTGAACCCAGGTACTCCTGACTCCAGGGCCGGTGCTTTATCCACTGTGCCACCTAGCTACCCCTTTCTCTAACTTTTAATTTGAATACCCTATACACTCATAAAAATTATTGAGATCACCCACTCTTAAAGAATATTTGTTTTGTGAGTTATATTTATCAGTGTTTACTGTATAATAAATAAATCATCTTATTAGTATGAAAATATTTATGAATTCACTGACCCTCTAAAATATTCTCAGGAGTCCCCAGGTGTTCTTTAAGAAACACTAATCTAGTCTACCTCTTCTCAATTTACAGATGAAATAATGAGGCCAAGATCTATGAAGTGACTTGATCAAGGTCATATGAATAGTAAGAAATAGTTCCTAGATCAATAACCTTTGCCTTAAAGGTTCTTCTACCATGAATTATCTAAATCAATTGCTAGGTCCTTCCTAAGAGTTCACAAATGGACATTCTTATAATTCATTTTAGTACTTCTAATTTTCTAAGGTCCTTTCCAACCCTGCCATTCTTCATTTTATGTTCTAAGGATTATGCCAGTGTCTCTCAATATAGGATCAATCATCAGCAGAAAAATGGCTCACATTTACATAGAATTCTGAGGTTCTCAAAACACCTTCCTCACAACAACCATTACCACCACCACTTAACAGATGATGAGGCAGAGTCAAATTAAGTAAGAGACTTACTCACAAAAACACAATGTGGCTAGTCCATAATAGAATAAAATCTTAAACTTAGGTCTCTGACTCCAAGCCCAACTCTCTTTGATCTACACCTTGATGACTCCCAGGTGATCTCTGGAAAGTAATGAGTTCTTGAGCCAATAATTCATGGAATTGATCCATAAACAAATGATTGCTAGCACTGGCTTCTATGGAGTATTGAAAACACCATCCCTGCACACACACACACACACACACACACACACAGCAAATAGGTAAAAGACTTTGAGACCCATGTGGGTAGGCCCACCACCTACAAGTTCTCATTAACTGTACTATTGGGAAGACTCAAGAAGTGCAGCCATGTGTGACTTAGTCACCCAGCAGCCTCCCACTCCTCATTCTCCTTTCCAAAAGTCCTGTCCTTTACCCCTACTCTTCCCTATGGTACAAGGATTATAATTATGCTGTTTGAATCTTAATAATTAATATTTCTTTCATACCAGTTTTTCTTTTTTTTATAGTTGACAAAGGCCCCATAGCCTACAGATAAAGGGCATAGCTGGGAAGGAGTTGAGATACTGATATTCCTGATTTTCTCTGTCTCCAGAGATCAAGAACTTAAAGAGAGTCTCATCTTATTATATTATTCTATAGCCTTAGGCTATGCTTACATGAATATTTTAAAGCAAGTGGGATGAACTGAGCAGTTATCTTTTCCCTCTGAGTGAAGGATCTGGCTCTCCAACAGAGGTCTAGCTCCAGCAAGCCTTGGTCCTTAGCCTTGGCCTTGGCCCCTGGTAGCAATGGAAAATCTTCAAAGATGTCCTAAGCATCCACAACACTCCACAGAGTCATAAAATCTCTGTGATTTTGTGGACTTCACCAAAGCAGCATAGAATGTTTTTCATTGTTGAGTCAAAAAGACCTCACTTTAATCTGCCTCTCAGACCTTCATTAACTGTGTGACCTTGGGCAAATCATATAATCTCTCTCAGTCTCAGTTTCCTCCTATGTAAAAGGAACATAACAATAATAATAATAATAATAACAATAACTCCTACCTCTGGGGTTATTGAGCAGAACAAATGAGATATTGTACGTAAAATCTTGCCAACTTTAACTTGAAGCACTATATAAAAATATTATTATTTCAAGCCCCATCTTAAAAGGAACCCCCCTTTACAGCAGCCCCCAAAAGTCATTTTCCTGCCTCCACTTAAAAATCACATCATTAAGAACTTTCCTCTCTTTGAAGTTGTTTTAAAACTTTGGTGTTCAAAATATCATGAACATCAATTTCATTCTGTAGCTTTTAAAAGTGTATGAATCAACTTCTTTATAGCAGTATGAGGTAGGTAGTATAAGCATTATTATCCTTATTTTATAGATGAAGGAACTGAGGTTTCAGAGGAAATCATGCCTTTTGGAACCACATAGAACTTGAGAGATCATTTGAGTGAATACCCTTATTTTAAAGATGAGAAAACTGAGGGTCAAAAATGAAGATATTTTCCAATGACACAAAAGATGGAAATCCAGATTCCCAGATTCCAAATCCCCCATATCATATACTCCCTTACTTTTCCTAGGAAAATAGATAGGATTGTACTAGACAAAAGAACATCAGCATGGTGCAATGAATAGAGAACTGGACATGGAGTCATACAGGTATGGGGTCAAATTCTAAGTCAGGTAATTGTGTCACATGACCTTGGGCAAGTCATGCTGTGTCTTCAATCAGTGATAGAGTTGGATTAAATAGACCCAAAAGTCCCTTCCAGATGTATATCAAAGATCTCAGATGCTGTTTTGAAGGTCCCTTTGAACCTTAAATCCTATAATTCTAATCATTCTATAATGAATGTTCAAATAGAGTGGAGCTCTGGGGAATGTTGGTTGCCATGGTAACCTGTAAACTCTCTCCTCATTAGGGAAAGACAGTAACAGGGGTGATTATAAGTAGCCTACTGTGTCTTCCTCAATGTTTATTTCTTTGTTGTTGTTTTTTTCTCCTTATCTCCTAATCTCTACATTAAGGGAGAAGGAAGAAAAACTCCAAATAGCAGCCAGCTATGAAGAGGAATTGGGGACTTCTGGATAAAGGGCATTCCATATTAATTAGAAGAAATACATATACAAAAAAAGAGGTTGCCTAATAATAATTCCTACTTTTATAGAATTCATGGTCTTTCCTCCTTGTCTTCCCAGCTTTTCCATTTCTGTTATTCCTATCCTCATAGTCACCCAGGCTCAAAATTTTGGTGTTTTCCTCAGCTCTTCACTCTGTTCCATCCCCAATATCCAATCTGTTACCAAAACTTGCCATTAATATCATCATGACATCTCTCTTATTTGTTCCCTCCTTTCTATACACAATACACCACCATAATGAAGGGCCTTATCACTTTATACTTGGACTGTTTTGCAATAGTTTGGGGTTGGTCTTCCTCTTTAAAATCTCTTCACACTTCAAATTATCCTACACCCATCTGCCAAAAGTATGGGCACTACTAATAATAGCAATAAATAGTATTTATATAGCACAAACTATGTCCTAGGCATCATGCAAAGTGCTTCACAAATATTATTTCATTTTTGTCCTTATAACAATTCTCTCATCTTTTCACCAGGAATGCTTAGAAGTCCTTTTTCCATTTAAATGTCTATTTTTCCCTCGAAGGATTATGTTCATTTTGCTGAAAAGGTTATTCTTGATTGTAGTATTATCTATTTGGTCCTCTGGGATATAATATTCCAAGTCCTCTATTCCTTTAACATGATAAATCTTGCCTGATCCTGACAATAATTCCATGGTATTTGAATTATTTCCTTCTGGCAATTTGAAGTATTTTCTTTTTAATATAGGGACTCTGAAATTTGACTGTATTATTCTTTGAAATTTTCATTTTGGGATCTATTTTAGGAGTTGGTCAGGAGATTCTTTCAATTTCTATTTTACTTACTGATTCTAGAATACCAGGGCAGTTTTCCTTGATAATTTCTTGAAATATGATGTCTAGGCTCTTTTTTTTTCCTCATGACTTTACGTAGCCCAATATTTATTACATTAGCTCTCCTTGAGCTATTTCCCAGGTCAATTGTTTTTACAATGATATATTTCACATTTTCTTCTTTTTTTCTTCTTTTGACTTTGTTTTATTGTTTCTTGAAGTCTCGTGGAGTCAATAACTTTCTCATGTTCAAATCTTATAGGGAATTATTTTTTCAATGAATTTTGTTCCTTTTTTTATTTGGTAAATTTGCTTTTTTAGGTAGTTCTTTTCTTTAGATAGTTTTTGTGTCTTTTACCAGTAGGACAATTCTATCCTTTTAGGTGATATTTTCTTCAGTATTTTTGTGCCTCTTTTATGCAGTTGTTAATCATCTTGTCATAATTTCCTTGTATCACTCATTTCTTTTCTCATCTTTTTTTCTACCATTTTTTTTTATCTCTTTCTTCAACTCTTTGAGGAATTCTTGCTGGGCCCTGGTCCAATAAGTATTTTTCTATGGGGTTTTGTTTGTAACTGTTTTCACATTGTTATCATCTTCTGAATTTATGTCCTGGTCTTCCAAGCCACTCTAGTAGTTTTTCTGGTCAAATTATTTTCCATCATTTGCTCATTTTTCCAGCCTATTTCTTCACTTTGATCTTTATGTTAAAGTTGGGTTTGGGGAAGCCCTAAGACAAGTTCCAGGCTTTTTTTATGCTATTGTTATCAGAATTAAATCTGACAGTCTTCAAGTTTTCAGTGCTTCCAAGGTAGTTCTGATTCTGGGAAGAGTGAGGACATGCTAACCTGGTCTATAACTCTGGTCTTTACTCAAGAAGGACCCCTGCTCCTCTGCAGCTGCTAGTGCTAGTATTCCTTTTGGCTCTGAAACTTGACCAAATCTTAACACAGTCCATGGCAACTTCTCTCCATCCTGGCACTGCAACCCAGAACTGATTATGGACAAGAGAGCTGCCAATCAATGTGAACTGCATCCAGCAGTTCTGGTCATTTCTTTCTGACTAGTTGTCTGCTGTTGCTACTGCTGTCAAGGCCACCCCCATGGCCCATGGTGCTCCTCTCACAATCTGGACCCATACCTGTCTTCTCCTGTGGACCTCCTAAAAATCATAAGCTTGTTTAGCCATTCCAGAACTGATAGACATCCCTTTGATTTCCCATTTTTAGCCACTACAATAAGAGTTGTTCAAATATTTTTGTATAAATAGATCCTTTTACCTTTTTTTTAGATGTCTTTGGATATAAAACTAGCAGTAGTATTGCTGGATGGGTTTGCAAGTTTTACAGTTCTTTGGACAAAGTTCCAAATTGCTCCCCAGAATGGTTGGATCAGTTCACAAATCCACCAAGAGTGCTTTAGTAGGGTGGCTAGGTGGTGCAGTGGTTAGAGCACCGGCCATGGAGTCAGGAGCACCTGAGTTCAAATCCAGTCTCAGATACTTAATAATTACCTAGCTGTGTGGCCTTGGGCAAGCCACTTAACCCCCATTGCCTTGCAAAATCCTAAAAAAAAGTGCTATAGTGTCCCATCTTCCTAAAGCACCTTCAACATTCAATATTTTCCTTGTTTGTCATATAACCACTCTGATACGGTAGGGGTTGTTTTCCGTTCCTGTCATGTTAGTGTGATAGATATGAGGTGATTTAAAGCATTTTTATATGACTCTAGATAGCTTTGATTTCTTTGTCTGCAAACTGCCTGTTCATGTCCCCAAAGAACTTTCTAGACTGTTGGAAGATGCACCCAACAGGCTCGAGGCTGTTCTTCTGGCTCTTTGAACCATACTTTCTTTATTATTGCAAATAACAACACACAGTCATTTTGCAAAAGCAATTAAACCACTGTTGAGCTTTAAGGGGAGCTGCCCACCCATTTGCCAAAGAGCGATATATTCCTTTTCCCTTGGAGTAACCTTTACAAAGGGAGCTAATATAGCCCCATTAAAGGGTAAACTCTGATGTACTGTGTTTATTGACTGGCTGACTTCTCAACTGCGAGCATGTCTCCAGGCTGCTGAGTACATTTTGGCAATTTAAAATCTATATTTAACTAAAGTTGACAAAAATCTTCCACCCTCAGGAATTTTCCTGAATTGTTTGCTCAGTTTTTTCCCCTTCAATGGGGCTGAGGAGGGCTTGGTGGGTGATCACCAGCTCAGAAGAGGAGAGCTTTGCTGCCTCAAGTCATTTTGGACCCCTACCTGTTCTTTCTGCCCCCCTTCCTCAAGGATCTGCTATCTAGGGCCCCCAGGATCATGCCCTTTATGGTATACCAAAGACAGATGTCTCAATTGGCTCATTTAATCATAGTCCTAGGGGGTAGTCAGGCCTGTCCCAGTACAGATAATAATAACCAGAGAGTCAGCATTTAAGTCAGGAACATCTGAATTAAAGTCCTACCATATGTTGGCTTGCGACTCTAGGCAACGCATTGATGTTCTCACTGACCAAGCAGATTCCTAGGAAAATAAGTGCAGGTTAGTTGTCAATATGCATTGATACAGGAAATATCCATGCAAAGAATTTCCTATACCAGTTAAAACACAGGCTAAGAACAAAAAGAGGAAGGAGAAAGAGAAGAACTTACACAAGTCCACTAGTACTAGAAGCCAGATTCAGATCCTCCCCTGTTTCAAGGGTCAACAGGAAATATTTAGTTTTGAGTTCTATTTCTACCACTTGTTAATTACATGACCTTGGGAAGGCATCTTCTCGGTCTTGGTTTTCTTCTCTGTTCAGTGGTGATAATAAGGTTCTGCTTCCTCCTACACAGGGTTGTTTTGACCCAAAGGAGACAACTGATGCAATATGAACTGTATTAGTCAAGTATAAATTTGATATATTGCTATGATGAAAATATCTCCTACATCTAATACATGGAAAATGCTCAATAAAGTTCAATTGTCCAATCCAAATGTGACCTGAAGCAAGCCTCTCTCAGTAAAACGTCATTATTTTGTTAATCGCACATATTAGTTCTGCCTTAAGAAGCTAGGAGGCTGACAGCAAAGGAAATTGTTGTAAATTATTTTTTTTTTTTACTATTCAGTTATTTAGAAATTTCATAACCTTTCACTTTCACACACAAGGGACCTCAGAGATCATCAAATCCAATCTATACATAAATCTTCATTTCAGTACACCTCCCATTCAGCCTTTGGTTAAAGACCTTTAGCAAGGGAAAGCCCACCACCCCTCTAAATAGCACTTTTGGACTCTTCTAATGGTTGGAGAGTTTTCCTCATATCAAACCTAAATTTGCCCCTTTGCAACAAACCACTGCTCTTGCTTCTGTCCTCTGGGACAAAACAAATCCTACTTTCAAATGACAATTCTTTTTTTTAAGAAAGATTTTATTTATTTTCAGTTTTACAATCCTCCCCATTCTTGTTTCCTTCCCCCAACCCCCCACAGGAGGCATTCTGTTAGTATTTACATTGCTTCCATGTTATACATTAATCTCAGTTGAATGTGACAACAGAGAAATCATATCCTTAAGGAAGAAAAATAAGGTATGATATAGTGCAATTGCATAATAATATAATGGGTTGTCTTCTAATTTGACAGTAATAGTCTTTGGTCTTTGTTCAACGTCCATAATTCTTTCTCGGGATATAGATGGCATTCTCCATTGAGATAGCCCAAAATTGTCCCTGATTGTTGCACTGAAGGGATGAGCAAGTCCATCAAGGTAGATCAGCACCCCCATATTGCTGTTAGGGTACACAATGTTTATCTGGATCTGCTCATCTCACTCAGTATCAGTCCATGTAAATCCTTCCAGGCTTCCCTGAATTCCTGTCCCTCCTGGTTTCTAATAGAAAAATAGAATTCCATGACATACATATACCACAGTTTTGTAAGCCATTCCTCAATTGAAGAACATTCACTTAACTTCCAATTTTTTTGCTACCACAAATAGGGTCATTATGAATATTTTTGTACAGGTAATGTTTTTACCCTTTTTCATCATCTCTTCAGGATATACACCCAATAGTAGTGTTGCTAGATCAAATGGTATGCACATTTTTGTTGCCCTTTGGGCATAATTCCAAGTTGCTCTCCAGAAAGGTTGGGTGAGTTCACAGCTTCACCAACAATGTATTAGTGTCCCTGATTTCCTGCATCCCTTCCAACACTGATCATTGTCCTTTCTGGTCATATTGGCCAGTCTGAGAGGCATGAGGTGGTATCTCAGAGATGCTTTAATTTGCATTTCTCTAATAAATAATGATTTGGAGCAATTTTTCATATGACTATGGATTGCTTGATTTCCTCAGCTGTAAATTGCCTTTGCATATCCTTTGACCATTTGTCAATTAGGGAATAGCTTGCTTTTTTTTGAAAATTTGACTCAGTTCTCTGTATATTTTAGAAATGAGTCCTTTATCAGAAATACTAGTTGCAAAAGTTGTTTCCCAGTTTATGACATTTCTTTTGATCTTGGTTAAAGTGATTTTTCTTGCGCAAAAGTTTTTAATTTAATGTAATCAAAATTATCTAGTTTGTTTTGAATGATGTTCTCTATTTCTTCCGTGTTCATAAACCGTTTCCCTTTCCATAGATATGACAGGTAAACTACTCCTTGATCTTCTAGTTTGCTTATAATATTGTTTTTTTATCTCTAAATCCCATATACATTTGGATCTTATCTTTGTATAGGGTGAGGTGATGATCTAATCTAAGTTTCTTCCATACTAACTTCCAATTTTCCAAACAGTTTTTATCCCAATAGCTGAACTCTTTGGGTTTATCAAACAGCAGATGACTATAATCATTTCCTGCTATTGAACTGAGTCTATTCCACTGATCTATGACTCTATTTCTTAGCCAATACCAGACAGTTTTGATTACTGATGTTTTATAATATAATATTATATCTGGTAAGATTAAGCCGCCTTCTTTTGTCCTTTTTTCTATTGAATCCCTGGAAATTCTTGACTTTTTATTTCTCCATATAAATTTATTTACAACTTTTTCTAGCTCATTAAAGTAATTTTTTGGAATTTTGATTGGTAGGACACTAAACAAGTAATTTAGTTTTGGTAGAATTGTCATTTTTATTATATTAGCTCAACCTATCCATGAACAGTTGATGTTTGCCCAGGTATTTAAATCTGATTTTATTTACAGAGAAGAATTTTGTAATTGTTTTCAAAAAGTTTTTGAGTCTTTCTTGGCAGGTAGACTCCCAGGAATTTTATTTTGTCTGAGGTTGTTTTGAATGGGATTTCTCTTTCTAGCTCTTTCTGCTGTATCTTGCTAGTCATGTATAGAAATGTTGAGGATTTATGAGGGTTTGTTTTATATCTTGCTACTTTGCTAAAGTTGCTAATTATTTCTAGTAATTTTTTAGATGACTTTTTGGGATTCTCTAGGTATACCATCATGTCATCTGCAAAGAATGAAAGTTTTGTCTCCTCCTTCCCTATTCTAATTCCTTCAATTTCTTTTTCTTCTCTTATTGCTGAGGCTAATGTTTCTAATATGATATTGAATAGTAGTGGTGATAATGGGCATCCTTGTTTCAGCCCTGATTTTATGGGGAATGCCTCAAGCCTATCCCCATTGCATATAATGCTTATTGATGGTTTCAGATAAATACTGGTTATTATTCTAAGGAACAAACCATTTATACCTACACTCTCTAGTGTTTTTATTATGAATGGGTGCTGTATTTTGTCTACAGATTTTTCAGCATCTATTGATATGATCATATGATTTCTGATAGATATGTTACTGATATAATCAATTATACTAACAGTTTTCCTAATATTGAAACAACCCTGCAATCCTGGGATAAATCCTACTTGGTCATAGTGTATTATCTTAGTGATAACTTGTTGTAAGCATTTTGCTAAGATTTTATTTAAGATTTTTGCATCTATATTCATCAGGGATATAGGTCTATAATTTTCTTTCTCTGTTTTAACTCTTCCTGGTTTAGGTATCAGCACCATATTGGTGTCATAGAAAGAATTAAGCAGAGTTCTGTCTTCACCTATTTTTCCAAAGAGTTGATATAGAACTGGAACCAATTGTTCTCTAAATGTTTGATAGAATTCACTTGTGAAGCCACCCTGGAGATCTTTTCTTAGGCAGTTCAATCATGGCTTGTTGAATTTCTTTTTCTGAGATAGGGTTATTTAGGTTTTTAATTTCCTTTTCATTTAATATGGGCAACCTATATTTTTGTAAATATTCATCCATTTCACTTAGATTATCAAATTTATTGGCATAGAGCTGGGCAAAATAGTTACAAATTATTACTTTAATTTCTTCCTCATTAAATTCTTCCTCAGAGTTCAACATTCTCATTTATGATACTAGCAATTTGGTTTTCTTCTTTCTGTTTTTTAATCAAACTGACCAGAGGTTTATCAAATTTTAATGGTTTTTTTCATAAACTAACTCTTGGTTTTATTTATTAATTCAATAGTTTTCTTGCTTTTGATTTTATTAATTTCTCCTTTAATTTTTAGAATTTCTAATTTTTATTTAATTGGGGATTGGTTTAATTTGTTCTTTCTCTAATTTTTTTTAGTTGCATACTTAGTTCATTGATTTCTTCTTTCTCTAATTTATTCATGTAAGCATTTAAAAGATATAATATATTCCCTGACAGCCACCTTGAGTGTATCTCATAGATTTTGGTATATTGTATCATTATTGTCATTCTCTAGGATGAAATAATTAATTCTTTCTATAATTTGTTGCTTGATCCACTCATTCTTTAAAATGAGGTTATTTAGTTTCAGATTAGTTCTGAGTCTATATCTCCCTGGCCCAGTATTGCATCTGAGAAAAATGTATTCACTATTTCTGCCTTTCTACAATTGATTTTTGTGTAAGTGCCATGTACTACAGAAAAAAAGTATATTCCTTTCTATCCTCCATTCAATTTCCTTCATAATTCTATCATATCTAGGTTTTCTAATAATCTATTTACCTCCTTAACTTCCTTCTTGTTTATTTTATGATTCAGTTTATCTAAATCTGAGAGTGGGAGGTCTCCCATTATTAGCTGTCTATGTCTGTCTGTAACTCATTCAACTTCTCTAAGAATTTGGATGCTGTCCCATTGGGTGCATATATATTAAGTATTGAAATAACTTTGTTGTCTATGCTACCTTTTAGGAGGATATAGTTTCCTTCCTTATCTCTATCTATTTTTCAGCTGCTTTGCCTGAGATAAGGATTGCTACCCCTGCTTTTTTCACTTCAACTGAAGCAAAATACATTTTGCTCCAACCTTTTTTTTTTTAGGTTTTTGCAAGGCAAATGGGGTTAAGTGGCTTGCCCAAGGCCACACAGCTAAGTAATTATTAAGTGTCTGAGACCAGATTTGAACTCAGGTACTCCTGACTCCGGAGATAGTGCTCTATCCACTGTGCCACCTAGCCACCCCTTCCTCCAACCTTTTGCCTTTACTTTATATGTATCTCTCTGCTTCATGAGTTTCTTGTAAGCAGCATATTGTAGGATTCTGGTTTTTAATCCACTCTGCTATTCACTTATGTTTTAAGGGAGAGTTTATCCCACTCACATTCAAAGTTATAATTATTAACTCTTTATTGCCTTCCATGCTATCTTCCTTCTGTTTGTATTTTTCTCCCTTTCTCCATATTCCCCAGTGTTTTGTTTCTGAATACCACCACCTTCAGTATGTTTGCTCTCATATCAACCCCTTCCCCTTTTTCCCCTTTCCCTTTTCCCCTTCTTTCCTTCCTTCTGTTAGTTCCCCTTTTTCTCTCTGTCCCCACCCAGCCTCCACTTTTCCCCCTTTTTAATGCTTGAAAGGTAAGATAAGTTCCTTAAGTTGATTAAGTGTGTCTAAGTTAACTCTAAGCCAAGTCTGATGAGATGAAGATTCACATGGTTCTCACCTTCTTCCCTTCTTCCACTCAATTACAATAGGTCTTTTGTACCAATTGATGTAATGAGATTTACCCCATTCAGCCTCCCTCCAACCTCCTTACTGCCTCCCTTTTTAAGGAGGTATTATTTTTAAATCATTCTATCTGAATCACAGAAAAGTTATGAGTCTCCATCACTTCTGGCTATGTATATTCTCTCTAATAGAGTTACAATTCTCAATAGTTATGAGACTCTTTCTCCCAAGTGGATATATAGCCAGTTTCATCTTATTGTATAGCAGTTTGTTTTTTAACATTTTTCTGTGTCTCTTGAGCCTCCTATTTGATGTCCAGATTTTCTATTTAGCTCTGGTCTTTTCATCATGAAATCCTGAGTCTCCCATTTCATTAAATGTACATCTTTTCCCCTGGAATAGAAGGTTCAGTTTTGCTGGTTAGTGGATTCTTGGCTGCATTCCAAGCTCCTTTGCTCTTTGGAATATCTCATTCCAGGCTCATGGATCCCTTAATGTTGCTTGCAGCCTGGTCGTGCATAATCCTTACTGTGGCTCTTTGGTATTTAATTTTTTTTTTCTTTCTCCCTGCTTGTAGGATTGTTTTCTTTTATCTGATAGTTCTGGAATTTGGTCACAACATTCCTTGGTGTTTTCATTTTAGGATTTCTTTCCGGAGGGATTGTTGTATTCTTTCAATAAATATTTTGCCTTCTGGTTCCATGATATCAGGGCAAATTTTCCATCACTAAATCCTGTGATATTAAGTCCAGGCTTTTTTTCTCTTCAATGTTTTCAGGAAGACCAATAATTCTCAGATTCTCCCAGCTTGATCTGTTCTCAAGGTCAGTGGTTTTGCTGATGAGGTATTTTACATTTTTTTTTAGTATTTTGGTTTTGTTTAACACAATCTTGTTGTCTCATGAAGTCCTTAGTTTCTGCTGATTCCATTCTTTTTTTTAGAGAAGAAGATTTTTCTTCATTTATCTTTTGCAACTCCTTTTCCAGTTGGTCCATTCTATTTTTGAAGGACTTTTCTATTTGCCCAAATGTAGTTTTGAGAGAATCATTTCCTTTTTGCATTTGCCCTATTAAGACTTTGAGAGAGTGGGGTGGCTAGGTGATGCAGTGGCTAGAGCACCGGACTTGAAGTCAGGAGTACCTGGGTTCAAATCCAACCTCAGACACTTAGTAATTATCTAGCCATGTGGCCTTGGGCAAGCCACTTAACCCCATTGCCTTGAAAAATCTAAAAAAAGACTTTGAGAGATTCATTGTCTTTTTGCATTTTCCCAATTGAGGATTTGAGAGAATCATTTTCTTTTTGCATTTGCCCAACTGGAGATCTGAGAGTTAGTCTCATTTTGTATTTGTCCAATTGTATTTTCCAAGGATTTGTTTTCCTGTTGCAGGATGTTAATTTTCTCTTGCAAGGTGTTAATTTCTCTGAATTTCTTTTCCCAATTTTTCCAACTGATTTTTAAACTCCTTCCTGATTTTTTCAAGGAAGTCTTTCTGGTCCAGAGACCAATTCATATTCTCCTCAGCAGTGCTAGATCTCTCTGGGTTAGAATCTGATTCTTCTATGTATTTCTCCATGGGCCCCCCTTTTCTGTGGCCTTTTTTCATCTTATGTTTGGGGGAGGGGTGGAGCTGGCTCTCAGAGGTTTGCTTTTGTAGACGCTAGAGGTTTTGTTTACTTGGTTTAGTAATTGCAATGGCCAATCAGTAGGGAGTGCTGGTTTCTTTCTCTTGAGTGAAGTGCTCAGCAGCAGGGTCTGAGTTGACCTTGAACACTGGGCTGGGTCCTGGGGGAGGGAGTTAATCTCTTTCTGTTGAGTGAACTCTGTTGCCCTGGGTGGGGGGCTGTTCATTGTTTGTTCTGGGCAAAAAGTTCTGCTGAAAGTATGGAGCTCAGGGCCCCAGACCAGCTGGTCATTCTCCAATCATTGTCTGAGACTTTGTGCTGGACCTCACCCTCCTGTAGCTCCTCTCCCCTGTCTCCTCACCAAAGTCTCCTCAGCTAAAGTTGGATCTCGAACCTGCCACTCAGCAAAATCTGTACAGCTGAGGCTGGCGCTCTAGCTTCCCCCAGCTTCTGTCCTGTGCTGATTCCCACTTTCCTCTCCCAGTTCACCTATGTTCCCCTGAAACAGACTTTCTTGGTAAGTGTTCTTCTCCTAGCTTCTCTTTCTGGGTTTTGTTGATCGAATTTCTTTTAAGAGGTTTCTCTGATGTTATTTCTGAGGGGGAGGAGAGAGCACCTATCACAGTACCTGTCTTCTCTCTGCCATCTTGGCTGGAAGTCTTCAAATGACAATTCTTCATATAATTGAAAGTAATTATCACATCCCTTCCAAGTAATTTCCAGAATTAACAACCCCATCTTCCTCATATGGAATAACAACAAGGCCATTCCCAATTCTGGTTGTTCTCCTTGGGACAGTTTCCATTCTATCAATGTCCTTCCTAAAACATGGTTACAAGAATGAAACAGAACTATCAGATTTCCCCCTCCCCCCAGTAGAATATAATGGGATACTTCCTTCTCTAGTCATAGGTGCTATGCCTCTCTCCATCTAGTCAAATGAGTTAATTTTGTTGACTGATATAGCAGTCTATAATGACCAAATAGTGAATTTGTAGTCCATTTATACAATCCAGATTATTATGAACTGCTGACTTGTAAAAAAATATCGAACAGAAATATAGAGTATTATATGAATCACTATTTGATTTAATCTTTTTAGAGGAAATTCTAGCCTATTAAGATTGTTGAAGGGCAGCTAGGGAGAGTAGTGAGTAGTATTGGACATGGAGTCAGGAAAATTCATCTTCCTCAGTTTAAATATGGCCTTAGACACTGATCTGTGTGACCCTGAACAAATCACCCAACCCTTTAGTTTTCTCATCTCAAAATGAGCTCCAGGAGAAAGTAAACTACTCCATTTTCTTTACCAAGAAAATACTATATGGGGGGGGGGGGGGCACAAAGAGTCAAACATGACTGAAGTGACTGAGAAACAACAAAAAAGATCTTTTCAGACTCTAATTCTGTCATGCAATATGTGAGCTAAGGTTCCAAACAGTGAACAAGTATTTAATAAATACCTGCCATCAGGAATGATCTTGTCCAAAGGAATAAAGATTGAATGTCAAGTGTGAGAAACTGATGGATGGTCAACTTGGCTAGATCACAGAGTTTATAAAGCAGAGTAATGTACAATGACTATGGAAACATAGATAGGAAAAATATTATGAGGGGGTTTAAAAATGTGGAGTTTGTAGTTGTTCCTGGGGAGTCACTAGATTTTATTGAGTATGGAAGTGATATAATCAAATCTGTACTGAGACTTTTATTTGGATCTGACAAAGGGAAAGGATGTCTCATTGTCAGATACTAGGTGGCACAGTGCATAAAAATATGGGTCTTGAGTCAGGAAGGCCTAAATTCAAATCCAGTCTTATACATTTACTAGCTGTGTGACCCTCAGTAAGTCATTTTACCTTATTTGCCTCAGTTTCTTCATTGGCCAAATGGGGTAGAGAAGGAAATGGAAATGAAAGACTACTCTAGTATCTCTGTCCCCATCTTTGTGACCCTCATTTAGGGTCACAAACACTCAGACATGATTAAAATGGCTGAACAACAACAGAGGAAAGAAAAAGAGTATGTGTGTATATGTTCAAGGGAGGAGGGTGAGATAAAGGTTTTTGAGATGCAGAGGAAAAAAGGGAATTCAGATTGAATGGCCTTAATTTTCTCAATAAAGTAATAGGTGGGATCCTCAAATGACTGAGAATGGGGAGGAGGAAGTGTGGGAGATTTGAAATAAGATTTTGGAAAAGCTTTTGTGGAGGAGTGAGATAAAGAATAAAAGGATTGCCTTGCTGCAGTAATGACCCAATTGAAACTGAATAACATGAATTTATAATATACTCCATTGGTATGGTTGTGGGACTTCTTCCAGTATTCTGCAATCAGCACTGGGAGTTAGCTGATGGGAGTAGTTCAGGACTGAAGTATAGCAAGGGATGAGCTGCATTACAATGGGTGACAAGGGATTCAAGAGTAGTGCAGTGGAAAGTTGACTTATCTAACCATAAGGTCAAGATTGGAGAGGGATGGAAATGAAGTTAGATTTGGGCACAATGACCTAGGAAGGTATGTAGGCATTGACTGTCTCCATGAGGAATAGAAACAGGTATAGGAAGGATGAGACATGGAAAGAGCTGGAATGAAAATGAGTTATAATTACGTAGTGGAATGTCATAATTTTTTATTATGGAAGTAGAACACCTGGAGATTATGGTGATATCCAGTTTATGGCACTCCCTTTGTGTTAATGATGTAGAATGAAGAAGTAGGTTATAAAAATGGAAGGATATTGAGCATTCAGAAGGCTTGGGAACTTCAGAGAATATCAGCATGAATGTTTTAAAGTAAGAATTGAGGAACAGAGGAAGATGGTGAATCTGGTTAACTCATTGAGAAAAGAAGGGGAATTATAATTTAGAAGAATTAAATTACCATAATTTAGAATTAAAAAATGAAAATTTTGATGCTGTTGAATAATGGTGGTAAAGGGAGAATTCAGATGTGGCGGTAGGGTACACAAAGTATTCTGACACCCTTCCAAGACCAATATGTAGGGCTATGGTTGATGGTGTAGTCACTGATGGATGAAGATGTCATTCTCTGTGAGGGCTAATAGATTAAAGGGGTCTGAAAGAGATCCAGAATTAAGGGAAATTTGTTTACTGTGGAATAAGGAGTCCAGAGGGCACAGTGGAGGAAGACAGCTGAGAAATGGAGGGGTATACAATGGTTCTTGTCCTTTGTTATTGAAGAAGACCAAAATGACATCACTATGTTTGAAACAAATTATAGCATGTCCAATTGTGGCTGATCAGACCAAAATGATTTTGGATTAACTGAACCACAGCATCCACAGGTCAAGCACAAATAGTTCATGTGACTACCTGTGGTGGATACTTAAAACTTAAGATTGTCATGTTTTCTTTGAGCTGCTTCAATTCTGCCTTTCTCATGGAGCACAACCCCCTCATTGATGAGGGCAATGCCATGTGGGGTGGTCTTGTACAATCAGTTCTAATGTTCTTCAATGAGACCTTCAGGATGTCTCAGTATCGTTTTTTCTGACCCCCTTGTGAACACTTGCCCTAGGAGAGTTCTCCATAAAATAGTTTTTTTTTTTTGTCAAGAATATACATCTAGCATTCTAACAATGTGTCCAGCCCATTGAACTCTCTGTAGTAATATTGGAATGCTAGGCAGTTTAGTTCAAGAAAGGATCTCAATGTCTGGTGTCTTCTCCTGCTAAATGATCTTCAGAAACTTCATAAAACAATTTAAATGGAAGCAATTGATTTTACTGACATAGCACTGGAAGACTGTCCTGGTATTCACAGGCATTTAGCACAATGGCTCTGTAGACCTTCAGTTTGGTAATCAGTCTAATACCTCTTCTCTCCCATACTTTCTTTCAGAGTTTCCCAAATACTGAGGTAGCTCTGAAAATTCCAGTATCAATTTCATTGACAATGTGTACCTCCTTGGAAAGGACACTGCCAAGGTAAGTGAACTTCTCCATAGTACTCAAAACTTCTCCATCTGCTCTAATTGATGGTATAGTGTTGCCTGATAGAGCACCTGTATTTTGTTGGTGTTAATTGCTAGCATAGAATCGAATTATACTTTGTTGCATCTCAGCTTCAGAGGCTATATTGAGTGCACAATCATCTGCAAACAGAAGATTGTGCACCAACATTCTCTCCATTTTAGTCTTTGCTTGTAGCCTTTCAAAGTTGAAGAATTTGCCATCGATGCAGTAGCTGACTTTGAGATAATGTTCATCCTCCATGAAGGCATTTGATAACATCACTGAAAACATCATATGGGAGCAAGGACACAACCTTGTTTTACTTCATTGGTGACTGAGAAATCTTGAGAGCATCATCCATTATTCAGAAACCCAGGCATGCATTCCATCATGAAATTGTCATACAGTACTGATGAACTTCTCCAGGCAACCAAATTTTGATATAATTTTCCATAAACCCTCACAACTGATGATATCAAAGAGCTTAGTCAGATCTCCAAATATATACAAACCTATGTTCTGTTCCTGGCATTTTTCCTAGAATGGTCAGGCAGCAAACACCATATTGACTATCCCTTGACCCTTTCTGAAGCCACCCTGGCTCTCTGGGAGGTAACCATCTTCCAGGTGAAGAATCAGCTTTTTGAGAAGGACTCTGGAGAGAATCTTACCAATAATGACTAAAATAAAAATCCCTTGTGATTGTCACAGGACAATCTATTCCCTTTACCTTTATGGAGATGGACAATGGAGGCATCCTTGAATACTTGGGGGATAACTTCATGCCATATAAATTTTCAGTCAGTTTTTAGATGAGCAAAGAACCCCCCACCTTGTAGATCTCAGTTGGAATAGAATCAGGACCAGGTGCTTTGCCACTTGAAAGGAGACTAATGGCATTCAAAACCTCTTCTTCAGTTGGAACTTCATTGAGGGACTGATTGACTTCAACTTGAGGTAAGGGGTCAATGACTTCTGCATTGATTGATGGTCTGTTAAGAACACTATGGAAGTTAAGGATATGATTTCTCTCTCATGACATTCAACTTAGATCAATGCAAACCATGGAAACAATGTAAAGACTAGCAGACTACCTTCTGTGGTGGGTGGGGAGGGAAGCAAAATTGGGGGGAAATTGTAAAATTCAAATTAAATAAAATCTTTTTTTTAAAAAGGGCACTATGGAAGCTCATCTCTCTAGGATCATGTCCCTGTCATTAATCAGTGTTAATCCATCAGTACTGAATAGTTGAGATGTACCATATGTCTTTGACCCATAAATAGCATTCAGGGCATCATGAAAGCATTTTGGTTTGTTACTACCTGCAAAAAACTGAATTTCATATCCCTTTTTACCAGGCTAAAAGTTTTGCGGCTTGCACTTTACTTTTGATTGAATTAAATGCTGCCTTCTTAGAAATGGATGAACTGCCCTGCTGGTAAATCCTGTGAAGTTCTTATTTTTCATTTAACAGCTTCTATATATCCATATGATTTTCATCAGATCAGTCTAGATGTTTGAAAGTGTTCTGACCCTGATGGGCAAATGTAGTCAGTGGTTTATATCAAATATCTGAAAACCATCACTTTTTTTTTCTATTCCACTGTTGCCAACTATGTGTTGGTTTAGTTTTCCCTACAAGTCAGCAACAAACTATTCTCACTGAGAGGCACTCTAATATCCTGATATTAATTCATCCAATTTTACCTTGGGGCCACTGTTTCAGTTGAATGTGAATATTTAGCTTAGAGAGGATGAGTCTGTGATCAGTCCATCACTCTGCACCACACATTGTCTATGTCATTCTCACATGTTGTCTGTTTCTTCTCCTTACAATCACATAGTCTAAAAGATGCCAATGTTTGCTCTAAGGGTACAGCCATAAAGTTTTATTGCATTTAGGTAAATGGAAGACAGTCTTTGTGATAAGAAGGTCATGGGATGTGCAAGTCTTCAGTAGAAGGTTACCATTGCTGTTTCCAACTCCATTCTTCCAAAGGACTCCTACTACATCTGGTAATCTGAGCCTACATTATCATAAAGTCACCCAGAATTATAAACTTGTCCTTTTTTGGTGGTAAGAATCTCCAGTTCTTCATAAAATTTTTATTTAACTTCATCATGATGGGAGCATAGACACTGATAAGGATGGCATGGCATTTTCCTTGGAAGCAGCAATTTCCTTATCATGAGCCTGTTATTCACCTATTTTGGTAGACATTCAAGAATGCTGAATACATTATTTTTGATTGCAAAACCTAGCCCAGTTTCACAGCATCCCCTTTCTCTGTGGCCACTCCAGAAAAACACGTATCCAGTTCCAACTTCAGTAAGCTGATCTTCATTTGCTAGTCTTGTTTCACTCAGGGCTGCAATTTGTATACCATACCTGCTGAGTTCTTTTGAAACAAGAGTTGTTCTTCTTTTTTATTTTTTTATTTAATATTTAGTCTCATTTTGTACAAATAATGTATTTTTACATTAATAAAATATTCTTTTTAAGAGTAAATGAAATACCCCCTCCCCCATAAATATAGACTCGCTTGAGCGATAAAGTAAAGCGGAGAGAAAAAAATTAAAATTAAAAAAATAATAATAATAATTTTAGGTATTGCCAGGTGGCGCAATGGACAGAGCACCAGCCCTGGAGCCATGAGCACTCAAGCCCACATCCGGCCCCGTACACCCAACAACAGTCACCCAGCTGTGTGACATGCAAGCCACCCAAAGTCAACTGATCTGCAAAAATCAAAAAAAAAAAAGACCCAAAATAAAATAAAATAGTAATAATAGTAAGGGTGGCTGGGTGGAGGACAGAGCATTGTTCCTTGAGCAAGGAGCACCCAGGTCCAAATCTGGCTTCAGACACCCAACGATCACCCTGCTATATGGCCCCAGGAAGGCAATCCAGCCCCATCTGCCCTGCATACCCCCCAAAAAATAATAATAATAAAAAATGTGCTTGAGTCTTTGTTCCAATACCAACAACTCTGTCACGGGTGGATCACATTCTTTATGATAAGTCCATGGCAAAAGTTACTTCCAAATTTTTCCACCATTGCCATTGCTGATTGCAACTCCCTCCTTTCGTATGTCTCCACTACCACGTATTATGTTTTCTCTCTCCTTTCACTCTGACTCTGCTGTAGGGTAGCTGAGTGGTGCAGCAGACAGATCCCTGGTCCTGGGGCCAAGAGGCCCTGAACCACCATACCACCCCTTAGGCCCAGCATCTACTTGGCCCTATGGTCCTGAACAGGCCATCCAATCCCAGCCCTTTCCAAGAAGTAAAAAAGAAAATATGTTATATCTGATGACTCTCCCCCCCCCCATGGTCCATCCTCTCCTCCTTCATTCACATCCTCACCCCTTCCCCCTGTCCCCCCCCTCCTTCTTGCTCCAGATGCCTATACCCCATTGAGTATATACACTGTTTCCTTTCCTAACCACCTCTGATGAGAGTGAAGATTCCCTCATTTCCCCTTGCCTTCCCCCCATTCCATATCTTTGCAATAGCTCATTGTAATAAAGAAAAATCTTATTATATGAAATATCTTGGCCTATTCCCCCTCTCCTTTTTCTTTCTCCCATTACATTTCCCTTTTTTCTATTGACTCCATTTTTACACCATATTTTATCTTCAAATTCAGTTTTCTCCTGTGCTTCTACTATAAAAGCTCCCTCTACCTGCTCTATTAACTAAGAAGGCTCCTATAAGTATTATCAGTGTCATTTTTCTATGCAGGAATACATGCAGTTCATCATCAAGTCCCTCATATTTTCCCCTTCTCCTCCAATCTCTATGCTTCACCCGAGTCCTGTATCTGAAGATTAAACCTTCTGTTCACCTCTGGCCATTCCAACAGGAACATTTGAAATTCCCCTGGTTCATTGAAAGTCCATTTTTTTTCCCTGGAAGAGGACATTCATTTTTGCTGGGTAATTGATTCTTGGTTGCATTCTAAGCTCTTTTGCCTTCCAGTATATTATATTCCAAGCTCTATGAGCTTCCACTGTAGCTGCTGCTAATAAGTCCTGTGTGATCCTGACTGCAGCTCCATGATATTTGAACTGTGTCCTTCTGGCTGCTTGTAATATTTACTCTTTTACTTGGGAGTTCTGGAATTTGGCTAAAATATTCCTAGGGGTTGATTTTTTGGGATCTCTTTCTTGGGGGGATCGATGGATTCTTTCCATTTCTATTTTGCCCTCTGCTTCTAGAATATCAGGGCAATTTTCCTGTAGTAATTCTTTGAAAATGATGTCAAGGCTCTTTTCCTGATCATGACTTTCAGGTATTCCAATAATTTTTAAATTATCTTTCCTAAGTCTGTTTTCCATATCAGCTGCTTTTTCAATGAGATATTTCACATTTTCTTCTAATTTTTCATTTTTTTTTTTTGGTTTTGAAGTATTCATTCCTGATTTCTGGTAAATTCATCAATCTCCCTGAATTCTATTCTTTGTCTGAAGGATTTGTTCTCCTCAGAGAGTTTTCTTATCTCTTTTTTCCGTCTGGCCAGTTTTGCTTTTTAAAGCATTCTTCTCCTCAATATCTTTTTGAACTGTTTTATCAATTTGACCTAAGCTGGTTTTTAGCATGCTATTTTCTTCAGCATTTTTTTGGATTTCCTTGACTAGGCTGCTGACTTCAATTTCAAGTTTTTCGTGCATCTCTCTCATTTCTTTTCCCAGTTTTTCTTCTAACACCCTCATTTGATTTTCAAAGTCTTTTTTGAGCTCTGTCATAGCCTGATCCCAATTTCTGTTTTTCTTGGAGTCTTTAGATGCAGGGGCTTGTGCTTCCTCATCTTCAGACTGAGTATTTTGATCCTTCTTGGGCTCATATGCAAAATATTTCTCAATGGTGTTCCTCTTTTTTCTCTGCTTGCTCATTTCCCCATCCTAAGCCTGTTTTAGGGGTGCTTCCTGAGCTTTTGAGACACTCCCACAAGGGTTTCAGTGTACGAGGCTCTGTCCTCCCTCCTGGTCTGTGAATGACCATAAGCACCCCCTTCTTCCATGGGGCTGAGGTAAAGGGGCCCTGCTGTTCTGTGGGGGGCCTAGACTGCAATCAGGATCTGAATGTGGTCAGAACCCCAGAGTCATGTTCCAAGGGCAGAGCTTGGCAGTCTCTATCTCTTCACTCCCCTCCCTAGGTTCAATGGGCTCATGCCTTGGGGCCTCCTGCTTACCAGTTTCACCTGCTTCTGTTCCTAGAACTCTGCTGTGTTGGCCATGCTGCTCTCTGTGTGCCCTGAGGGCTGGGCTTCAAGTGCTCGCTCTGGCAGAGGTCCCCCGCTGTTCCCCCAATTTGTGCTTGATGCTCCCCAGGGTATAGCTCAGGAAACTCCCCCCGCTGCTGTGAGCCATGGCTCTCAGTGCCCTGGGACTGCCTCCAGGAGGCTAAAGTTCTTTCTCTCTGGCTGGCCACCCCTTTGGCAGGCCGCCCCTCCAACTCTGGGGAGCAGAGCCTTTCTGCTCTTTTCCAGGTTACCTTGAGTAGGAGAACTGCCTCAATGGGTCCTTCTATGGGTTCTATCTCTTGAAAATTTAGTTAGAGTCCTTAGCTTATGAGTTTTATGAGAGAGCACCTAAGACAAGATCCTTTCTTGTCACCATCTTGACTCCGCCCCCAAGAGTTGTTTTTCTTTAAGGTCTATTGGATCTTGTGCTGACTATGAGTGTGCAAATGCTCCATGCCTTGATGGTGAGTGGAATCTTCTTTGAAGAAATTTTTATAGATTTGGGCGGGAGGGGGGGAGTTTCAACTGGACTGTGGGATTCCCCACCTGCCATGGTAATCAGTCTAGGGTTGGCTAATGAGCAGATGATCCTTAAAAGGGCTGCTCAGTCACCCAAAGGGTTGTCAAATCTCACCACTGCTTTTAGTGGGGAAATGACTCTATGGCCTGGGTCTCCTATGTGCAAGATTATGACTACAGCTCCCAGTGTATTGCCACAGGACTTTGAGGAATGGTTATGAGTAATGTCTTTTATTGAGTGCATAAATTGGATTTAAATGAGATAGAGCTGCACAAAATCAACAGCCTCACTCTCTCTTCCAAAGTCATCATGATCCAGCAGAGTGAGAGAAAGTCAAGACAACTGGCAATGGCTCAAGATGCACTGAATGAACTTGGTGTCTTCAACATCTCACCAAAACATAAGCATTCCACAGCATCTGCTTTAGCTGGCTTCATGGCCGTTGGAACAAACTGTTCTCCTCTGCCCATTCCATTAGTGGAAGACTTCACATGCTTTAGGTAGACATCCTCCTCTACTCATCGATGAGTTTGAGACTCCCTTGGTTACCCTCAACCTGGTTTAGCCCATTTGCTGAAACAGTTTACCACAGTGTGGTCACTATGCATGCTATAGCTTCTTGGAGCCACAAGTGAGAGTTAGGTGACTCAAGTGGACATCAAAGGTGGAAAGCAACCCTGAAAAGCTCTCACATCAAGGTACTAGTTTTCCTTGAACACACCTTATACCCCAGAACACCCTACACCTTGACCCCACAATAGGGTTAAGATGAGAGAACAGGATGGGTACAATTTTTATTTTGTTTTGATTTCTTTTAATGCGGCCAATGATTGAGTTATATAGAAACTGAGAAAGAAACAGATGGTGGGAAATCATTAACTATAAAAGTAATAGTGAATGATAGAAGAAAATTAAAGTTCATGTTCTCCCAGAGGTATTATTGCTAGACATCAACCAGGCATGTAGGGCCTTATTCAACCTAATTTATTTTGTTTGTGTGTGGAGAGATAGGGCAGAAGGCCCTTGTGAACTGGGTTTCCAGTTAGCAAAGGACATGAGATTGGGCCTGGGTCTTTGGGCAAACTGGTTTGATGCTCTTGATAGATTTATGCAATCTGAATATGAAATGTGAAGAAGAAAAGCATGGAAGTCTTTATTGAATACACTATTAAAATCTAAGTACACTACAAAAATTAAATAAGGTAGTCTTGATATAATATTTTCTTGATTAAGCTATGCTGGATTTGATGCTGGTGGTTTTCTTTTCTAGATGTGCATCAATTATCATTTTTTGCCTAGAATAAAAACCAATATCACTAATCAATAGATTAAAGACTCATTGTCTTCCCTTTTCTTAAAAAAGTGGGGAGGGAAATACTTTTTCTTCTCTAGTCATAGATGCAAAGCTAGAAAACCTTGAGAGGCAATCTAGTCCAATATCCTTATTTTTACAGATGAAAAAACTAAAGCTTAGCAAAGGCAAGTAACTTGTCCAGATTCATGTAGACAATAAGTGTCAAATCAGGATTCAAACCCAGGTCTTCTGACTTCAAATTTAGCACTCTTTAGCATCTTTGGTATCACATTTGTTTTCCATTATCTTTAAAAGATGGCCAAAGATAATCTACAGCAATCATGTTCTACCCATTGATGTTTTTCATCTGGACCTGTGTGTGTGTGTGTGTGTGTGGGTGGGTGGGTGTGTGTACATATATATGTCAGTGCATTCTTCTCATTGGTACATCAGGAACATTTGATAAGCTAACATCAGATATAGGAATTAAGGAATTGTAGTAATAACAATCATAGCTATGAAAATCTTAAAGCATGAATTTATGGTACACTGAATTTTATCCCAACAGGGATAAAAAACAAAAAACATGCCTCAAAGGAAAGACTGAAATGAAACTTTCTGTAATAATCATCACTTTCATTTCCAGGGATTCTTTTCTCACAACAACTCTGTGAATTAGTATGAGAATTATTTCCTGATTTCATAGATAAGGAAAATGACATCCAGAGAGGTTAAGCAAATTGCCCAAGATTACCACAGGTATTTATGTCAGAGGAAAGATGTGAAACCAGATGTTCTGTTTCCACAGAACTTTTTCACAATGCCTACCACATACAAATCTGTAAGAATTAGCTGAAAGAAGGGCAGTTTCCTCAATAGAAATATGAAACTTTGGAGGAGAGATGAGCTTAAGGAAGAATATAAGGATTTTTGGTTTGGGAATTTTTAAGTTTGAGAAGCTTATGTTAAGTTTTGAGATGGGGAATATAGAGCATGGAAGGAGAGCAGAGAAGACAGACCAGGACAGAGCTTTGGTGAGAGACCCATTGTTAGGAGTGAAAAATGATAATCCAGCAAAAAAGAGACCAAGAATAAGTTGTCAGACAAGGAGTAATAAATACAGAAGATAAGGGATGAGGAAAAAAGCGTCTAGATGGTCAACAATTTGAAGAATGTCATATCCATCAAGAATTGGAACTAAGAAAAAGCCCATCAAATTCAGAAGTGAAAAGATTATTGGTAACCTTCCAGAGAATAGTTTCAGTCATGTGGTAGGTCTGGAAGCCAGATTTCAAGGTGATAATTGAGTAGGAGGCAAGTCAGTGGAAGAAGAATGGGTTGGTCGTTTTTTTTTTTTCCTAACAGTTTGACTGTGAAAAGGAGGATCATGAGATCCAAGGAGGGATATAGGATGATAGATTGAGGACTTGTCAGGGTCAAGGGAAGGATTTATTTTTCAGAATCAGAGTGGCGTAGATCTATTTGTATTTAGTAGGGGAAATTTCAGTAGCTAAGACTAGATCAAAGATGAGACACTTCAAGACTTTGTACCCCTGACATAGGATCAGTTAAAGAATCTGGGCATATTTAACCTGAAGAAGAGAAAAGTTAGGAGTACCTGATAAAGGTTTTCAAGAACTTAGGGACCAATTGTTTTGAACAGAAATTAGACTTGTCTGGAACAATCAGAAGTTGAAAAACAGACTTGATGTCTAAACAAATAGAATTGCCCCAAAGTGGGATGTTCTGCCTAAATAAGTAGTGGAATCTCTCTCTTTAATTACCATAAAGCTATATAAAGTTGTCATAAAGAGACTGGATGACTGCATGTCCTGAATTTTATTATAGGGATCACTTTCACATATGAATTTGACTGCATGAATGATGATGTCCATTCCAAATCTCAAATTCTATGATTTTATGATTGTGATTGTGAGATAATGAAAAGGCAAGATTTGAAAGGGTTTGAGATCAATTGCAGAAGGATAGTTGATGACTTTGCACAGAGAAGAGTCAAGCCTTCCTTAAAGAATATAATGAAGAATTTATTAAGGATGTGAGGTATAGACTAAGAGAGAAACTCTCAAAGTATGGTCATTATTTTCTGAGGAAAATTTTTGAAATTTCTGAAAGAGAAGGAATAGTGTAGTGTAGAAATTATGAAGAGTGGAGAAGTTTAGAAGGGATATAAAGTGTAGGCTATGAACTGTAATAGATTGAGAGGGACAAGATTTAAAGGCAGAGAAAAGACTATGGCTGAACTAGTTAATTCTAGGTTTAAGAGCTCAAAGGGAGAAAAAATGATGCCAAACCAGGGAGGATGAGCCAGCTATGAAAAGAAAGAAGCATTTAATGACTAAAGGATGACATGAGACAAAAGAATTGATTTGGGAGGAGTGCAATGCATTCACTATATTCTTAACTACATTATTTTACTAAGTTAAAATCCTTTTCATAATGAAGGCTATGCATAGAGGGAAATGAAATAAATCAGTTCTCCTATTCCTATTACTTAAACATTAGAAATCTATAATCTACAAACACACTATACAACTGACTCCAATACACATTTCCATCTTTATCTCATATAGTCTATGCTCCCACCCCACCAATCTGTATAACTAGCCTTATGTCCCTGAACTCTTTTTTCAATTCCCAGACTAAAAATTCTATTCCCACCAGATGAAAATCTACCCACTTTCTAAAAACCAGTCCAATTATCAACTTTTCCAAAATGGCTTCCTTAATTCTTTATGGAAATTTATATTTTTCATCCCTCAGACCTCCTATGTCTCTTTCTTTGTACTTCTCCTATGTAATTGACATGTTTTACTTTCACTGAAAGATGAGAAAATTTAGGCCTGGAATGAACTTTCATCACTTTCCAAGCAGTCTATTTCAATTGCCTAACTGAATTAAACTGAATTACTTACTCTACTTTTTCCCCATCTTCAATCAATCAGCAAAACAGCTGCCAAATTGATATTCTTAAAACCCCTATTTATAGGGGATATATATATATATATTTACCTACATATACATTTATATCCATATATACACACATATACATATATATATATATATATCCCCTATATGAAGCCCCTCTAAATCTTTAATGGCTCCCTACTTTTTCTTCAATCTGACATTTAAAACCTTCTACCATCTACACCTTATTATCCTTTCATTCCTCTAATTTCACTCTCTATTACAGTCAAACTACTAGCTTTTAATCGTACACAACTTTATAGCCTTTGCATATTCCTAAATCAGTATGGGCTTCCTATTTTCATGCCCTTCTGAGTGTTACACAGTTTTCTCATGCTTACTAAGCTCTTTAGTCCCTAATAGGAGAGGGGATCTAAAATATGAAGATGTTAATGATCTTCTGGAATGTTTATATTGTTTGACGTTACAGTGATAGGTCTCAAATATGGCATAACTTAAGCTAAATGATCCTAATGCCCAGAAAGCATACAAGCAAAGACAGACAGTTTTTGTGTTTTTCTTCTGATCCCTCTCTTAAACAATTCTCATAGTTTCTAATTAGATAAAATTCCTAACAGATTTTAGCTGCTTATGAGTACTACTCTTTTGCTACTCTCTCCAAATTTCTGATCCCAATAAAAGAAAACTCCTCCAACCCAAGTCTCACATGAGATTAGTATTAGTAAATAACTTGAGACTCTCTATCATATCTAGGTCTGTTTAGGAATTTCCACTCCCATTCTGGCACTAGTTAATCTCCCTGTTTTAACCCCAACTTCTTGCTAGATGAGTATTTTGCTTCTGTGAGAATGAACTTTTATCATACTGCTATATAAAGTATAGGTGTTTATGCTTCTTTGACAGTTTGCTATGCTGCATAATAATAAATGTCTTTGTAATAGTTTCCTCGATACTAATTTACTATGAATCCTCTAACCCATGTCTTTGCTTTAATCCAAGTCATGAAGTTAAATAAAATGTTTTACTAGGATCAGATCTTTTGTCTAGCAAGGTTACTTCACCCATTTATGGATGCTAACCTAGAAAGCAATAGTTTTTTGAAAGGAATATGTTCCATAACTGTGTGGAACTTTTCAACATAGCAACTTCTTCAGTCCTTAAAAATCAGTGAGCTGTCCTTTTTTCCATTTGTCAGAAGTACCATTAAAGGTTGATAATTTCTCTCTGCTGCTACAATACAACTGTACTGCCAGAATCTCTTCCATTTACTTCCTTATTTCATAGAGAAGAAATGTGTTTCATTCTAGGAATAGCTTCACTTGACTTATCTGCAGCAATCCCCCCCCCCCCAAATCCCCTGTATTCCCTCCTACAATGTATTATAGTCACAGAAATCCTAAGAAGTTTAACTGCTAAATGATTTTCCTAAAAGTCAAACTCAACCTCAACTCCAACTCAATACAACAATTCAGTTCACCAATTATTAAGCAACTAGGTGCTTATTTTTAAAAATATATTTAAATTTAAATATGAATGTAAATAAATAAAATTAAATATAAATATATTGTAAATGATAAACATATGAAAATATTGAAATGAATGAAAATGATGCAGTCCCTACTTATAAAACTATGTAATCTGGTAATAATGATAACTCACAACTCCATAGCAGTTTATGGTTTATGAAACATTATCTTCTGAACAAATTTCTGAAATATACTTAGAAACTAGCACATAGTACATTCTTAATATCTGTTGATTGAGCAGTTAAAATTGCTGTTTACAACTGAAGAAATCAAGGCTTGGAGGAGTTAAATAACTTATGCAGCTAGTAAGGACCAGCATAAGGGATGACCACCATGCCTGGAACAATCACCCTCCTTGTCTCTACCTCCTATTTTCCCTGACTTCTTTCAAGTCTCAGCTAAAATCTCTCTTTCTACAGGAAACCTTTACTTCTCAATGCCAGCATTTTCCCTCTGAAATAACTTCTTTCTACTCTGTGTCTTCCTTTGTATAGAGTTGTTTGCATGTTGTGAGCCCATAGAAGATAAGGACTATTTTTACTTTCCTTTTTTATCTTCAGAGTTTATCACAGTCCCGGGCACATATTAGCTACTTTATAAATGCTGGTTGATGTACTTGACTTGAAAAATATATTAAAAATACATACAAAGTAAAATGGAGGCAGAGGTGCAGTAAGAACTAAGAGATCAACGAAGGATATCACAGAATTTTAAAGGGACATGAGGTTAGAATACACAAAAGCTTCATTACTGAGTAGTTAACTTTCTTCTGCTTTATAACATGAAAACTTGAACTTTGTCTAATTTGGGAGTTTTTGCAAGGTAATAGGGTTAAGTGACTTGCCCAAAGGTCATATGGCTAAGTAATTATAAAGTATCTGAGGTCACATTTGAACTCAGATCCTCCTGACTCCATGGCTGATGTTCTATCCTCAGCACCACCTGACTGCCCCCTTTTTCTAGCTTTTGGAAGGATTGGATGGGAATATTGATACATGGAAGCAAATTTTTGAGTCTAGGATGTGTCTTCGAGGATAACTAACAAACTTCAAACCCATTGGTGATTTAGAGAAATGTCTCTCCAGAATATGGGAAGACTTTTCCTGATAGAATGGGCAGATGAGAATAATGTGTTCTAATGACCATGAAGGTAACTGAAGCAGGATTATGGAACACTTAGAGCTTGGTCAAAAATCAAAGACCTCAAGATCATCCACTACATCCTGGAAATTGCCAGTTATCTTGAATTTTGTCTTGCTACTGGACTTTGATGATTATGAAAGAGAGACAACTCTGCGTCACTTAATTCCAACTGAAGGACAAGTAAAGGCATCATCCCTTGATTTCATTGATCCTCTTCAAGAACAAAGGACAAGCAAGAGGTCTTTGAAGATGAGAAGTTGCCTTAAAGTCAAATAATACATTTGGACATAAGAAGACTAGAAATTCTGCACACAAGGAAAACCTTCCTCCAATTACTAGTTAAGAAATAAAGACTATCTCTCTACCCTCTAGTTCAAATACTAATTGGAGTAAAGGGTGCTCCTCAATCCTCATCAATAGTTTCCAGATCAGAATTCACTGACAACTCATTGAAAGTAATAGAACTAACTTATGCTTACCCCTCGTTCATCATCTTATTGAGATGATGCTTATCTAACTTGGTCATCATCATACCGAGTGTTCCATTCAACTCTGGCAGGCAACAATGTCTGACTGATTTTTAGTTGACTACTGTATCATTTTTCTTGTACCTCTAAGTTGAAGTAGTTCATGCTACTATTGGTACCAGACTCCAAGGAAGGAAGGACCACGATGTGTTTCCAAGAAGTAATAAAATGTTTCAAGTAAAACAGGTGACACTTGTTTGAATAGTTCTTGATGTCCTTTCAAATGCCTTTACTGGAATAATGATATTGTCCATGATATTTTATATACAGGAAAATATACAGGAAAACGCCTTGATTACTTATAACATTATGTCACATATAGTATGCATCTCTGTTATTTGTGGGTTTTTTCCCAGTTCAATGACTCTTTCCAATTCATATTTTAAAGAGTCATGATCATTTTTTTACATGAGGTGTGGGAGATAGGGAAGAAACCAAGACAGCACCATTTATTTATTTATTTAGTTTTTTATTTAGTTTTCATGCCTTACATTGATGTAAACTGAAAATGTTTTGAGTAAACATAAACCCCCTCCCCCCCCCCAAGAAGATGAGAAGCCTCAAGAATAGAAAGAGAGAAAAAAAAAATTGTACTTCAGTCTGTGTCCGGATTTCAATGTCTCTGTCTCTGGGGCGAGTTGCTTTCTTTATCATAAGTCCACCAGAGAAGTTACTTCAAAGAGAAGTTACTTCAATATTTTTCCCACAGTTGCTATTACTAGATGTACCTCCACTCTGTTTCTCCCCACTTTCATTTTTTCTGTTCTCTCTCTCCTTTCATCCTGATCCTGTCCAAAAGTGTGTTGAAATCTGTGTACCCTCTCCCCCAATCTTCCCTCTCTTCTATCACCTATTCCCCCCCTTCCCTACCTCCATTGCCCCCCTCCCTTTCTTCTTATTTTTCTCTAGGGTAAGATAGAATTCCTCACCCTATTAAGCATGTATTCTATTTTCTCTCTGAATCATTTTTTTTGCAAGGCAAATGGGCTTAAGTGGCTTGCCCAAGGCCCCACAGCTAGGTAATTATTAAGTGTCTGAGGCTGGATTTGAACTCAGGTACTCCTGACTCCAGGGCCAGTGCTCTATCCACTGTGCCACCTAGCCGCCCCATCTCTGAGCCATTTCTGATGAGAATGAAGGCTCACCCATTTCCCATTGCTTTCCCCCTTTCCACTCCATTGGAAAAAGTTTTTCTTGACTCATATGTGAAATTTCTTAGCTTCTTCTTCATCTCTTTTTCCTTCCTCCCAGTACTTTCTTTTATCACCCATTGACTCCATCTTTTTACTATATTATACCATTATATTCCACTCCTTCCTTCCTATGTCCTGTCTATATATGTTCCTTCTAACAGTTCTTGTAAATGAGAAAGTTCATATGAGTTATGAGTATCTTCTTCCCATGCAGGAATACAAAAAGTTCCATATCATTAAGTTTCTCATAGTTAGTTCCTCTCTTCCACTCCATCTATGGTTCACCAGAGTCCTGTACTTGGAAATCAAACTTTCTGTTCAGCTTGGGTTGTTTCAATAGGAAAGTTTGAAAGTCCCCTGTTTTCATTGAAAGTTCATCTTTTCCCCTGAAAGAGGATGTTCAGTTTTGCTGGGTAATTGATTCTCGGTTGTAAACCAAGATCTTTTGCCTTCTGGAATATCATATTCCAATCCCTAGGAACCCTTAATGTAGATGCTGCCAGATCCTGTGTAATTCTGGCTATGGAGCCTTGGTAGTTGAATTGTTTGTTTTTGTCAGCTTTTAGAATTTTCTCTTTGATTTGGGAGTTTGGGGATTTGGCTATAATATTCCTGGAGGTTTTTCTTTTGGGATCTCTTTCAGGAGGTGACTGGTGAATTCTCTTGATTTCTATTTTACCCTCTGCTTCTAGGATGAAAATGAAGTTTAAGCTCTTCTCCTGGTCGTGGCTTTCAGATAGCCTAATATCTTTTAAATTATTTCTTCTGGATCTGCTTTTGAGGTCAGTTATTTTCCCAATGAGATAATTCACATTTTCTTCTAATTTTTGGCTCTTTTTGGAAGAGTTTTATTTCTTCCTGATTTCTTGCAAAGTCATCAGCTTCCTTTAGTTCTATTCTGCATTTGAAGGAGTTATTTTCTTCAGAAAGCTTTTTTTTTAATTCCTTTTTCAGCTGACCAATTATGATTTTTAAGGCATTCTCCTCATTTGCCTTTTGTTTTGGTTTATCCATTAGGCCTAAACTGGTTTTTAACATATTATTTTCTTCAGTATTTTTTTGTATTTCTTTCACCAAGCTTTTGATTTGGTTTTCATTATTTTCCTGCATTACTCTCATTTCTCCTCCCAGTTTTTCCCCCATCTCCCTTAATTGCTTTTCAAAGTCTTTTTTGAGCTCATCCATAGTTTGGTCCCATTTTCTATTTCTCTTGGAGGGTTTGGATACTGAAGCTTCAATTTTATTGTCATCTGAGTATGTGTTTTGATCTTGCATGGGACTAAAGTAATTCTCTATGGTCAGATTCTTCTTTTTCTGTTGTTTACTCATTTCCTCAGCCCAAGACAGCACTTCCAATGCTTTGGGTTTTTGAGGGGGAGGGGAACAACCCACAGGGACCTTTATTCCTCTAAGGTCTTATGCTCTCCTGCCTGCTCTTTGATATGTAGATGGTCCCCTTACTTCCCTCTGCCCTTGGGGCTATAAGGAGGGATCCTGCTATCTTAGTATAGAAGTCCAAACTGCAATATTTGAGTGTAGGCAAACAGCAGAGTTCTACCCCAGGGAGAAAAGAGAAACCTATGCAGAGTTCCCTTACTGTCTCTGGGGGTGCAGGCTGCTTTCTCCCAATTCCTGCTGCAGATTCTGTGGACAGTATAGTTTAAATGGAAAAATTCTCCCATTGACAATAATGAGAATAGGATATTAGAGGAATGTAGTCTTCTCCACCTCACAAAAATGATTCATTCCCAAAAAAACTTTCATAGTACACGTCTTAGGAAAAATATGATTACTATTCATTTCAGTGGGTCCAAATTTTTTTCTCCTGAACTCCAAAATTGACACCCATATGTAAAGTTTACATATTTAAGTCTTTCATGCAAAAGTAAAGATAAAGACAAAATAACACAATGAAATTATACAATACTCACTGAACAAGTTGACATTGTGTGAAAAGATACAAAGATTGGGGGAGTTTTTGAGGAGAATCATTTAACTATCTCTTCATTTTAGGGAGCATGATGCTCAAGACTATCCTCATAAACTATCAAACCAAAAGTATAATCTTAGAGGACTATTCTGAGAACATGACCTAGTCTTTATATTCAATCATGCCCGAAATGCTATGAGTAATGAAACTTGATCATTGTAAATATGATTAAAATCCTTGCAAGACAAAGTAGGGGTACGAAATTCAACTCCTCATAAAAATTAAATTTTCATAATACAAGTAAACTTATGTCAGAGAATGATTCTATTAGCAAAGCTAAATACCACAGTAATAGGGGTTATTATTCTTTTCTTGGTTATTATTATTATTATTATTATTATCATCATCATCATCACCACCATCACTACCATCATCTCAAAAGAATTTCAATGTGTCTCTCAACAGTTCATTTAAAACATCTAGTTGGGTCCAGCCATCCTTCTGACAGTCACTCTACCTCAATATATTCTTGTTCTCTCTTGAATAAGATCATGAGTTAAGTCCTTGACCTCTGTCAATCACTTTTTCTAACTGCACTGACCACATAAATAACCCAGAGAGCATCTCTGCTCTTTTAAGCATAGAAGCATTAGAACATTGGACCATTTTCCACTTTCTGGAATTATAAGTCATATTTCCCTTACAATCTATTCTATTAACCCACCTATTCTCTTTCTGACTGGTGGGAGAAAGAAACAAAAAAGGAATTTTTTAAATGTAAAACCATTCTGACTCCCACAAGACCTCCTCCTGCTTCAGGCCTTGAATATTCAAGAAATGTTTTTATTGGGGGGGTGGGTTGAGTTGAAATAGCAACCATGGCAGCCTGCAGAGACTTCCTGGAGATTCTGAGAACATCAATCAGATTCACAGTTGGAGAAGAGAAAAAGAGTATGGCAATTCCTAGCCAAAAGCACTTCCAACATAATTTTTGCTTCAATTCCATTCTTCCTTTTGGGGAACATGTCCCATAAAACTACAAACAGTCTAACCATAAAACAGTCTGCAAGTGTTACCATTTTGATTCAAATATAGGCTTTACTTTTTTAAAAATTTACCTTGTATGAAATTCTAAGGGCAATCCATAATCCAATTCATAATAAGAGGATTTTTTTACAACTATGATTTTCATGAGAACTACCTATAGCTTTACTTTTAGTAAGAAAAATAGCCTTTAATGCCATTCCTAGTAATAAAATAATCTCCAATAACACACTGTCCAAGAGAAAGGTCTACAATAATACTATGTAAGAGAATAGCCTGCAATCAAGCCATTAATAAGAAAATGACCTACAAAAAATCATACTCAGTAAAAGAATAAGGAAAAATAACAGATAGGAGGAAAATCATGATGCTTAAAATGAATAAAACATCTCTAATTGAATTTGAAGTCACTTTCTCATTTTGAAAATATACATTCTGAAATGACAAGACTAGAATTTGCCACTGACTAGGGCAGAGAAAGGGGACAGCAATTCATAAATTACTTTACTCCTATTCCCTAATACCATGATCTAATTGTTTGTTTTTTGCATCCTTCTGATCACTTTCTCCTTTTGATCTTCTGTGGCTTATTCTAACACATACAGTGGCTAAAAATTAAATGTGAAAGGCTTATTAAATTAATGCTCCCTCAAACCCTAGAAATTAGGCCAACAAGATGGGGATCCAGCATATTTCTGCTATCTTCACAAACGGGATCTCTATTACAATTTCTTATTAATTTGTTGAGTTTTTTTATTTTAATCTCAAGTAGTCATAAAATTATTTTTCTTTGTATACTGAAAACACCAAGGGAGAAAAGTATGAAGGGAAAGATTGAATAAATTTGCATGTATAAACATGGTCATTTTATAATCATGTGTTGCTGAGATACAAATAACTCAACAACAGGATGCCACAGTCTCAAAGATGGGAAGAATCAAAAAACATTGACTAATAGAGTTGGAAGAGATCTTAGCAGCAAGAACTCTTGGAAAAAATGTCTTAGCAGTTTGTCCAAACAAAAGTGGAATGAGCTAATGTTTGTTAAGTCCTCAACCAAAGGCTGTCCATCTATCAGGAATGTTGTAGGAGTCTGGGCCCAAGGTAGAATGAGTTGAACTTGATGACCTCTGAATTCCGATCTAACTCAGATCAAATGAGTCAAAGAAGATGGAATAACAGTTAGAACATCAGCAATTTAGAGTTAGTTTAATCCAGCATTTTTTAAGGTGGTTTTTTTTTTTGTGCAATGCAATGGGGTTAAATGGCTTGTCCAAGACCATACAGCTAGATAATTAAGTGCCTGAGGCCAGATTTGAACTCAGATCCTCCTGACTCCAGGGTGAGTGCCCTGTCTACTGTACCACCTAACCACCCCTCAGCATAGGCTTTTTACAGAAGAAGAAAAGAAGCAACTAGTCTAAGAAAAGCCTAGTCCTATGATTTCTTCATTTAGTAGTGGAGTTAGAATTAGAACTAGGACTTTTGACAAACATCTAAGTCCAATTGAAGTAATTTCTCTAATTTAACAAATTTCAATCATTTCATTTCCAACTGGTGATGTGTGCTTATTTCCACCTGGACATTTTCTTCTCTGTTTTGGATGCAGGATTAGTAAGAAAATCCCCTTATGTCTTTTTATAGGAGAGAGAAAACCTGAACAAGAGTGTTCAAATAAGATGACATATAATTAAGAGTTAATTAGTATGATATAGATGGTATCTACTGTAGAAGTCCTGAAGACACTGTCAGCTGAGGTCAATCGGAAAGATTTCATTGGGGAGGTAGGATCTTGGATCTTAAAAAGGAGATGGAATTTGAATAGAGAGGAAAAATTATGAAAACTCCATAAATATTGTAATATAGACAGTTCTATAATTCACCAAAACAAGTTAACATTCACTCTTATTTGGTTCAATTCATTCACCATGAAAATTTTTTTTCTGTAAATATAAACATACATTTTCCTCCTTACCACTAAACTTGAAAGCTTAGATGAGTCCAGAGTATATTATTCTTCTATATGGATCTGGGAATCTAGGTCAGGTCATTATTAAAGACCATGATCTAGCCAACATATTCTATACTAAGTTGTCACAATTTAATGGAAGTTTTGATTGAAATGACTCTGCATTCCCATTAAATGAAGAAGCAAAGTTTTAGCTGGATCAGAATGAACAAATTTGTATATGTATTTATATTCACACATAAGCACATTTATATAGATAAGTACTAGTATACATGCTGCAAATTAACATTTTTAACCAGATTTGTGATTCCATTGATATAGCAAAAAACATTATCTCCCAGTGCAGACCTTCAGCTACTTTACAACTCACTGTCTTAGTTGCAGTGCTACTGAGAAGCTAAGAGAGTGGGTCAGTATCAATATGTGTCACAGGTAGAACTTACTTCTCTATATCCCAAGGTCCCATTCAACTCTGACCAGCGTCCAAGACTTTGACAAATGTAAGAGATTCTGATGAGTCTGCATGAGTCACATTCATGGTAGAGAAATTATTGATACAGAAGACAGAGAAGAGTTCCCATGTCACACATTATTTTTGAACATATTTTTTATGCTTAGCCTCAAATTACTAGTACTTTTGCTTTCCATTTGAGCCTTATATCTCCTTTCTGGAACTTAATTTCCATATGGATAAAAAAAACTAGTCAATTGGTAAATAATAAGCCAATTTATTGCCTTTGAAGGACAAAGAGTTGTAGACATATTAATATCAGGAAACTGTCAGAACTCATTACTGATTACTTGTAATACTTATAAAATGGTTCCCATTGTTCCATTTAAATTCAAAATAAAAAATAACATCTCCCTCATTCTTTTGATGGGGGAACAGTTTGTTTATTGCCATAGATTGTACCAGAGAGTGAGCCTAGAGCCCTGGATTCTAGGTTCAATTCTGCTTCTCTATTGTCATGTTGGGCAAGTCATTTTTTCTTTCTAGGTCTCAGTTTCCCAGTTTTCAAAATAAGGATCCTAGACCAGATTGTCTAAATTTCATCTTGTTGATTCTACTAAGAAGGTAAGAAAAGATAAGACAGCTTTCTGATTCATCAGTTCCCTGGAAGCTTCACCCTTTTAGCAGAAAAGCATGCTTTCCCCTATGCTCATCTGTTCTAAAATAGAGTTGCATTTTCTCACTGGGAAACTTAGGGCCATTTTTATCTGACTATAACAGAAAAACTGGAACTGGACCAACTGTCTTAGACCCTCTTCCAATCAGACTGCATCCTACTATTTCAGTCAAATTTCACATTACTTTTTTTGTTCATCCTTTGCTTTGCATAATGACTGAATTGTTCCCTGTTGGAGACCAACCTGTCCCTCTTGCCTCCAAGCATTCATACAGGTATTTCCTCAGTCCTTGAAACACTTCCTAATCCTCTTCACCTATTGAAACATTTTCCTTCCTTCAATATAGGAGAATTATCTTCATTTTGACATCATTGGAATGTATTGAGGGCTCTTCAGATTATAAAGCAACAAATTATTTAGCTCTCTGCTTTACTTACTCCCTACTTCCCATTCCAATTTCAATATCAGTTTGCTCTTATTCATGTAACATACTCAAAACTGGAGGAGAAAATTTAGTTAGACATCATCCCAACTCATGTTCATCTCATATCCTTCCCATTTGATTTCAAGTTTATTGGGGGTAGAAATAATTTTGTTTTTTATTGTATCCCAGAACCCAGCACATGACAAAAGAAAAAAAATTATTAAGCTTCAACTTTATGCCAAGCACAATACTAATAAAATATGATCTGATTTGATCTTTACAACTTCAATTTGAGAAGTAGGAGCTATATTCTCCCTATTTTATAGTTTTGAGAAAATTGAGACCAGCAAAGATTAAGTGAGTGACTTGCCCAGGGTCACACATTAAGTGTCTGAAACTGGATCTGAACTCCAGTCTTTCTACTCCAGGGTGAGTATTCTATACACACTGCACCATTCACCTGATTTCTTTGCTCAAGACATACTCAACATAGATTTGTTGAACTAAAATGAATTAATGGAATTAAATCAGACTATCCAAACCCCTCAATGAAGGGATGAGGAAACTGAGGTCACCCAATGTCTGTCAGTAACAGAGGCAAGACTAGAAGCAAATCATATTTAATCATCAGACTACTTCTCGAAGAAAATTAGAGAACCAAGCCCCTATCGTTGTAATTGAAGAAAATGGAAGGGAAAGGGAATTCTCCCAAGGTCATATATTTATAAAGAAAGTGATAGGACATCTAATAAATACGTGTCAATGGGTTGTTTTTTTAAAACAGAACTTTCATAGGGACAGAATCAGACTTGTTTAATCTTTCCATGATTTTTTAAATAGAAACTCTATTTCATGGTCAAAATTCTAGGGCAAGGGTGGGGAATCTTTTATTCTGCCAAGGGCCATTTGAATATTTATAACATCATTTGGGAGCAAACATTTAATTCACTCCTAAAAAGCTACTAAAATTTATTGAATTTCGAGTCCTGCCTATGGTTACCTTGGCAATGCCATACCAATACAGCCTGAGGACCAGAGTTTTTCTTTCCCTGTTCTAGATGGTACATGTTTGCCCACATCTCATCTGAGTGTCTTTAAGATATAACCATGTCTTAGTTATTATTATAGCAACTCCACAGGCAGTAGAAAAAAGTAGAAAATAATGGAAAACATGGTTTTGTCCTTGGGTGAAACATGGGAAGGTCAAAAAAGTCTATTGGAGGTTTGACCAAGACTAAGAAGGGATGGACTGCATCTTTTTTCATAACAGAAAGTTTCATCACTTATTTTTGGTAAATGAGCTCCCAGAAAGGGAAATTACTTCAGAGTGTGGGAGTTGCCAGAGAAAGAAATACAAGGAGCACTTATGAGACTAAGTAAGTTGTGGGAGGGAATGTCTGCCTAGGGGAAAGTAAGGCCTGAACTCCTTACAGTAAAACATTTAAGCTGAAGGAACTAAATTTTCTCCAGCCTGGAAAAGAAAAACCAGAAGACCCCCAAATGAAATGGGTCTTAGCAAACTTAGCTTAGCTATCATCTTAACTGAGTTAAACTTAGCTAACTTTATCCACCTTCCATACAATCTGACATCTGTTCAATTTTGCTTTATTTGTGGCACCCATTTAGGGGCTACTTCCTTCATTATCATATACATTGGTAAACTGAGTCCCTAGAGGGAGATTTGACTGTTTCCCTCCCTCAAAATTCTAGAAGTAATCCTGAGGGATTGATGGTTTCTAATACTGACATTCATAGGCCTCTAACTGATGTGCTCCCTATCTTTTTAAATCAGCTTTTAGTAAAGAGCATTTATTAATGTGATATATAGTATAAGAATTCTTGGTTAAAAAAATCTCCCCAGGTTAAAGGATATGAACAGGCCATTATCAGAAAAAGAAAGCAAAGTTATCAATAATCATATAAAAAAAAGAATTCTTTAAATGACTAATAATTAGAGAAATTCAAATTAAAATAGCTGAAGTACCACTCACATCTATCAGATTGGCTAGCATGACAGAAAAGGAAAATAAATGTTGGAAGGGATATGGGAAAGTAGAAATACTAGTACACTGTTGGTGGAGTTGTGAATTAATCCATCTACTCTACAGTGCAATTTGGAATGATGCCTAAAAGACTATGAAACCATGCATACCACTACTGGGTCTGTGTCCTGAAGAGATCAAAGTAAAAAGAAATATTCATAGCAAATGTATTTTAAGTACCTCTTTCTGTGATGGCTAAGAATTAGAAACTGAAGGAATGTCTATCAATTGGGGTAAGGCTGAACAAGCTGTGATATATGATTTAATGGAATATTATTGTGCTATAAGAAATGACAAACAGGATGATTTGAGAAAAACATGGAAAGACTTGAACTGATAAAAAGTGAAGTGAACAGAACCAGGAGACCATTATACAAAGTAACAGCAACAATGTGTGACTTAACTATTCTCAGCAAAATATGATCCAAGACAATCCCAAAGGCTTCATGATGAAAAATACTATCCACCTCCAGAGAAAGAACTGATGTCAATTTGAATTTAGAAAAAAATGCTATTTTTTCTCTTTTTTTCCTTCCTTCCTTTTCTTCCTTTCTTCTTTTCTTTCTTGTTTGAATTTTCTGTTTTCCAGATTTATGCATTCCCTTTAATTTTGGTTACATTGCATAAACTTTACAATTTGGTTGCAATGCATAAACTTTACAATCTAATTTAGTCAAAATTATCTAGTTTGCATTTCAGAATATTATCTATTTCTCGTTATCTATATCTTGCTTCTTGTTTATTCTCCTCTCTATAGATAATAATGATTCCTTGCACTTCTAATCTATCACCCTTTGTATCTAAATCATGTGCCAGTTTTGCCCTTTTCCTTATATAAGGTATGAAATGATAGCCTATGCCTAACTTCTCCCATCCTATTTTCCAGTTTTCCCAGCAGTTTTTATCAAATAGCAAGCTCTTATCCCAGAAGCTAGAGGCTTTGGGTAACTCAATTCTATATCTTGTGACCTATTCCACTGATTCATCACTCTCTTTCTTAGCCAGTACCAACTAGTTTTGATAATTGTTTCTTTAAAATACAGGTTTAGATCTGGTATGACTACACCATTTTCCTTTGCATTTTTTCCTATTAATTCCCTTGATATTCTTGATCTTTTGTTCTTCCAGATAAAAATTATTTTTTCTAGTTCTATAAAATATTTTTCGTCATTTGGCATGGCATTGAATAAGTACATCAATTGAGGTAGAACTGCCACTTTTGCAATATTAGTTCAACCTACTCACGAGCAATTGATATTTTTCTAGTTGTTTAGATACAAGAAAAAATGGAGCTGAAATGCAATTGAAATAATGAATATAATGTTCCAAAAATTCAGAAATTCAGAAGCAGAACTAGGAAGGGAATAAATATTACTTGGCCTGCGTTTCTCCCCAAAATAGAAGCCCCATAGTAGGACTCATTCTATGGGGCAATACAATGAGATGATAGGCGGTTCCAGAGTGAGATGGTGAGATATGGTAGCAAGATCCAGAAAGTCAGAAGTACAGCTGGGAGGGGTAATGGATAGGATGGTGCAGACAATAACCTTGGCAAGGTCCTGAGCCTCTAAGCCTAAGTGAGAGAATCCCAGGACTTGAAATCAGGAAGAGCTGTTTAAATCCCCTTAAATGCCTCAAGCATTTCCTAGCTCCTAAAACTTAGCTATTTTCATATGGCTTCTCAGAGAAACAGCATTGTACAGTGTCAAGGTTCACCTCCTTGGAAATCTTGAAGCAGATTAGTGGTTAGACGACCATTCAGGTATGCCATAATGGAGATTCCCTTAGTTAATAAGTTGACTGGTGGCCACTTAATGTCCCTTTCAACTTGCAAAATGTATGATTCTTTGAATGGCCTTCTGAATCCTCCCTCCTCAGTTAGATGCCTTCAAATCAATTTGTGCTGGAAAAGCAATTTTCTGTCCCATAATATTCTCATCTGTTCAAAGTGGCTCCATTTCAACCTAAAAGCAAAGTCACTTCTCAATACAGTAAAAGACTGTGTGATTACTCTGGGTCTACATTAAATATTGTGATGATCTGTTTCCAATAAGAAGATAATTTTCCTTTTATGTGACTCACTTTTGGGGAGAATTCTGTGGTCATCTGAAGCCCAAAATTTCTACAACACTTGATACAGTTTCCATGAATTGAACTGACTTTACTTTTCAGTCTTCTTCACATCTATAACACCTCTTAAATGTCATGTATTTAAAGATGCTTCTCAGAAGTCCCTCAAACTCAACATGGCCAAGAATGATATTCCTCCCAAAATATGCCCTCTTGGCATCACTGTTTCTGTCTGTGGCACCACCATTCATGCTTTTTTGCATATTCTAAACTTTAAAACTGTCTTTGACTCTTTCTTCTCACTCATTTCTCACAAGTATCAGTTCCTAAGTCCTGCTACATATTCTACAACCCTCTCATCCATGAATACCTGTCTTTGATAAACTTGCATCTCCCCCAATGCCCAGCACAAAGCTTTCTACAAAGTAGACACTTTTAATGAAAGTTGAATACACTTAACACTTGTTTCACCTTAGGCACTGTAATTAATGAATATATTGGAATAGATGACCTCAGAGAAACTTTTCAGTTTAAAATCTATTGTTTTGTGAATTGAGCACTATATTACCCTAAATACCTTCCTGTTCATTATCCCAATAATGAGATGTCTTTAAAAGGAATGACCATGGTGTAAATCTAGCTTGTTTCATAGTTATGTGGATAAGTATGGGGAAAAGTAAATACTAAATTCATAGTAAAACAACACATATGATGACAAGTTTCATATAGTTTTTCTCTGAGCTTCTGCTGTTTCTACGTTTCACTCATTTCAGAAACATTTTCCATAAGATCTTAACAAGTTCACTGCCAGTCCCCCAAAGAATTTGAAAGGCCTATCAATTTCATCTGAAAATTTAAACATCTTAAATAAATATGAAAGAAATTAGAGGAGTTCTGCTTGGCCCCAGGGGGCTGAACTAGTAACAGCGGGGAGAAGTTGCAGAAGATTAGATTTCTATTTAAAACATGGAAACATATCAGTCACAATCATAGCTCTTCAAGTGGAATGGCCCATCTCAGAAGGGAGTAAGTTCCTCATCAATGGAGGCATTCAAGCAAAGGCTAGATGATCATTCTGGGGGATGCTATAAAGGACATTCACATTTCAGGTAGAGGTCAGACTGCCTGAAGTCCCTTCTAGGTTCAAGAATTTAGGATTCTGTACTTCTATTATTCTGTATCACAGAAGGAATGGATACCTCAGAGAGGTATCAATTTTACTACCCACTGATCCCTTGCAATTTGAAATTCTTTGATACATTGGAACATATTTCAATAGTATATGCCATCTTTTTTCTCTTCATCTTGAACTTTCTAAAAAAGAGCACCTAGCAATGGTCAGGTAGGCAGCAAAGATTGGTGTAATAAAATTAGAAATAAAGTGATGGAGACCTCAATGTTCTAAATGTCCTGATGTTCTATTCTACATGAAGATTTCATTGTTCTAAAGAGATGAGTTTTAGCATCATTAGAATTCAAAATTTAGATATAGTATTCTTATCTATCTTTTAAAGCTTAACTCAAATATTACTTACTACAGGATAACTTACCTGATCACTCCCAAACATCCTTTGCCCAGCACTCTTCCCTTCTCTCATGTCCTTACTTGTACCATTATAATAATAGCTCACATCTAGTCAAACTATTTACAAACTTCTTTCCTAAAAACCATCTTATGAAGAAGATAGTGCAGATGTCATTATTCTTATTTTACATATTAGAAACCCAAGATTCAGAGAAATAAAAATTGAATTGTCCCTAGTCATACATTAATTGTACAGATTTGGATCAAAGTATTCTAATTACAAGTCTGGTATGTTTTTGACCAAACCATGTTGCCTCCATTATAAAGTCAGATAGCATATTTATGTACCTATGCTTTATGCTTCCACTAGACTCTCAACCTGATGAGGGCAGGAGCTATATCATTTAAATTTTATAATTTCCCCTACTATCTACTATAGAACTATGCACAGTCAAGCATTTGTTGATTGATTGAATGAATAAATAATAATTGCATTTTTCTGTGGGAATTTTTATTTCTCTAGTTTTTCCATTTCTTTCCTTCCTCTGCCTACAGAAGAGGAAAGAATAAAACATTTTTCCCCACTTGAGAAATTTCACTTGTTCATGGCTCACCTTACTTATTTAGTTTTTTCCTTCCTCCACTTCATCCTTCTCTCAAAGCTCCACCATGAGCAATTGATTCCCAGTTTCTGTTCCCCACTCGCCACATCCAACCTGGAGACAGTATAATCATTAACAATTTTGATTAGGCGACTGCTTTTATTATTAGAATATGATGTATATATCCTGATCTAGAGGTTGGAAGATCTGCTATTACCTCTTCTAGTCATGTGACTTTTAGCAAATTAGTTTCCCTCTCTCTTTGTTTCTTTCCCTATAAATTGAGAATAATCAACTGCAGTCCCCACTTCACAGAGCTCTTGTTAGGAAAATGCTTGGCAATCATAGGACAGAATAGGATTTGGGGGGTTTTGTTTTGTTTTATTTTGGTCGTGGTGGTTGGTTGGTTGATTGGTTGGTTGATTATCAGGATATCTGGAAGGAAGCTTTCATGAGAACAAATTAGAAGAGAATTCAATGTTCTTGTTTCAAAGAAACTCACATTATTCATGATAGATGCTCCCTTAGTCATCTAAGCTTATATGTTTTCCAACATTTTCCCATGAAAGCATTCACTTTTTCCAACAAGTCAATTAGCTTATTCCATACTTAATTGTTATATAGAGCCCAAATCTAAATAAAGGCAAGCAGGATGAGCAATAACAGCAAGAATCTTTAGACTTCATAATTCTTTCCAAAACTCTCCTTCAAAGGGTGGCTAGCTGGTGCAATGGATAGAGCACCAGCCCTGGAGTCAGGAGTACCTGAGTTCAAATCTGGCCTCAGACACTTAATAATTACCTAGCTATGTGGCCTTGGGCAAGCCACTTAACCCCATTGCCTTGCAAAAAAAAAAAAAAAAAAAAAAAAAACTCTCCTTCAGTATTCAGCTACAGAACGAAGAGAGGATTAAGTCTTAGGAAGACCTGAATTTGAATCCTATCTCAGACACTCACAAGTGACAATGGAAAAGTCACTTAACCTCTCTCAGTCTCAGATTGTAGTAATAATGATAATAATAGCACCTTGCTTATCAAGTTGTTGTTAAGGATCAAATGAAATATAGTAATGCATATAAAGAGCTTGGCAAATAGAATATTTGGCAAGTACTATAAGCATAGAGCTATTATTATCCACTTCGTCATCATCATTATTAGCTTTTCCTCATTTTCTCCCCATTTATCTATCCTCTCTTCATCCAACTGGGAGACAAAAGACTTAACTCTGTCCTTGTCAAATCTGCAACTTTGGGGAAAATACTGAATTTTTTCAACTCTTGGTTTCCTCATCTATAAAATGTCAATAATAATATTCTCATTGTCTAACTCACAGGGTTCTTATGAAGATAGTGACCACCATAAATTGTGAAATGTTATAGGAAAGAGAGCTATTATTGTGATTTCTGAAATGCATAAAAAAGAATGTATTTTTTTTCCTCTTGCTCAATAAATATTTTCCATTGTGGTACTCTTGACCTTCCTTATCTATGATTGTTTCATCAATATTGCCTTAAAATTATAGAATTTTAGAGTTGGAAGACCTTTTTGTGAAAAACATTGTAATCCATTTCTGAAGCAAGATTCTCTTCTACATTATCTTCAATATGAGGATATCCAGATTCTGTATAAAGACCTGCAATAATGGGGAACTCACTCTTTTTTGAGATAGCCATTCCACTTATAAGTACATAATTCCTGAGAATGCAAGAAACCCTTTAATGAAAACTGTTATTTTATCCACATGACTATATTTTTCACCATTTGAAATTGCCAAATTCTTGCCAAGCTTTTTCAACAAATTCTCCAGAGTCTCTAATGAACACACTGGAGATCCACTTTGGAGGGGAATTTGTTTTAAATATTTTTTTTGGTCTTTTTTTTTAGTTTTTTTTTTTTGCAAGGCAAACAGAGTTAAGTGGCTTGCCCAAGGCCACACAGCTAGGTAATTATTAAGTGTCTGAGACCACATTTGAACCCAGGTACTCCTGACTCCAGGGCCGGTGCTTTATCCACTACACCACCTAGCCGCCCCTGTTTTAAATATTTTGCAGATATAAATCCCCACTCTCAGACCATCACTCAGCTATTGATTTTATTATATGAGTGCTTGGCCTCCCTTTCCACTCATCTATGTCCTTGGTACTGCTTTTTACATCGCTTCTCATGCAGCATGTCATCATCTGGTAATTTGTTCGAGCCTATCGACACCTACCTTGCAGTCTCTCCTTGTCCTTTTGGTCATGTGCCATTGTAATTCTTCTGAGATCAGTACGTTCCATGATTCATGGTCATATAGCATCACTCAAAGAATACTAGCATTGAAAAGATTGACTTTTGCAACAATAAGCAGAAATATTACCAGGAACATTTTTACTAAAAGAAAAAAGAAAAACAAAATAGGGACCCTTGCATAAGCAATCATTAGTCCTAAAGGTGCAAATCTCCCATGTCAGTTTAACCTTCTTCATTTATAACCTGTATTTACTAAGTGACTTCTCAGACCTGCTATGGGACAGGGTAATTGTCTGTTCCACATCTCTGCCAACACAAACACAAGGTCAAGGCACAGAATTTAATTGGTCACTAATAGAACTTAGAATAATAATGGCTCACTTTTCTAGAGCACTTTGCATTTTATAAAGCCTTTTTCTCTCAGTAACCAATCAAATAGTTTAAGGGCTGTCACCTATAAGAGAAATTGGACATGTTCCATTTGGAAACAAAAGAAAGAACCAGGGGAAAAAAACAGAGGGAAGGTACAGAGCAACAAATTCTGGCCCAATCTAAGGGTAAGCTTCCTAATATCTAAAGATTGCCTAAAGTGGAAAAATAACAACTTAAAATAGCTTACTCTTCCAAGGATGCCTTTGAATAGGCTGGCTAACTAATTTTGAGCAATATTTTAGCAGGAACTCTTGTTTAGACCCAGTTTTGACAAGATTACCACTCTAGGTCTATTTTGGGTCTGAATATTATTGTGATACAGTGACCTTTGAAGTCCCTTCTAATTCTATGATTCTATAATTTTATGATGCCGTAAATCTCTCTTTATCATCATTAAGTTCCCAGTCATTCTGGGGCTCTAACTATTCTGATCTCCTGCCATATCCCAGCTCTGTACACATGTTTATGATATGCCTTATTTCTGACACATGTTCCATTGATAGCTCTGTGACATCTCTCTACATCCAACTCAAGTGTAAACTTCCTTCAGGAAGCCTGCTCTAATATCACCACAAAGTTCTTTGACCTTTCCTGTTCCCTCTATTCCTAACTTGCACACATATCGCATCTCCATATTAGACTTTTGACTTTCACATACATACCCCAAGCAGTAAGCAGTGTCTTATAGAGTGCTTTGCTGAATTGAATTAAGGGAGATGATCCAAGTATTATTGACATTCCTTAGTCTCTCAAAGATGCATCTATGTTGAGCTGATACATGAATAGAAATCCCCCTTGTACCATCTCTCAAAAGGGGTCATTCAGTTTCCACTTAAAGTTATTCAGTGAATAATAATGTGATGTCCCTTGAACAGTGATATCCCTTGATATGACCTATTCTACTTTGGGGCAGATTAGATTCTTAGGAATTTGTTTCTTTTTATTTGGTCTTTAAATATGTTTCTATGCAATACACACTAATTGCTCTGAGTTCAGCCAATGAGGGTGAGGACAAATTTCATCTCTCTTCCCCATGACAATTCATTAAATACATGAAGATAATTATCATATCCCCTTTAAGTCATATTCTTATTTTGATTAAACATTCCTAGGACCTTCAACTCATTCACCAATAATGTAATTCCCCATCCTATTACCATGATGATTTTTTAAAAATGTATCTCTTTTATCTTAACACTGTTATACAGTATGAGCTTACTAAAGCAGTAGATAACAGGATTATCCCATCCATCCAATAAGAGTAAGCCTCTCAATATAATTTAAATTCACTTGACATTTTTAAATAAACAAGTTTCATTGTTGATTCAATGAGCTTAAAGGACACTCAAATTCCCAGATCTTTTTCTCTTATGAACTCATACTACTATCCTGACTTGTATAATTGATTACTTGAACTAATATAAAAGAATTACATTTATTCCAATTACATTTTCTCTTTCTAGCCTATCATGATATTTATTTATATCCTATTTCTATTATCCAATGTGTTAGCTACCCCTCCCACTTTCCTGGAATATGCAAATATAACAAGCCTGATATCTGTGCCTTCATCCAAATCATTGATAAAAATGTTGAACATCACAAAGCCAAATACAGATCCACTTAAAAATCAACTTTCAAAATGACAGCAAACCAGAAACTACTTTATGGCGATTATTATTTCATAGCTTTATTCTAAAAGGTGATTCATATTCATATTTCTGGACATAACCAACCTTCTTTATTGCTTCTGAATGTTTACCAACAGAGGAATGGACATAGAAATTATAATCTGTTTTCTCTAATTCTAGCAATACTCTTTGAACCAGTCAAATCTAACTACATTTCCAGAAATATGGATATCAAGCCTATAATTCACCATTTTGTTCATAAATAATAGCATTGGAGATGGTCAAATACCTTACTGAAATCTAAGTATTATATGTCTAGGGAGTCCCTAGTTCAATGTCTAATAACTGAAGAGATGTCCCTCTGAATCCTTTCTTGGCTCTTGACTTGCCTCTGGCCTCAGATGACTCTGGAAGAGAGAATGAGGCTAATGACTTTGCTCAGCACTATCTCACTTAAACTCAATCCATTTGCAAGTCAAAACATCATCTCATTATGAGATATTATATCATTGACCTTCAAGAATGAAGGAAAAACAACAGTTGTCTAGTAATCTCATCGAATTAGAGATGTTAGACTTGTATAACTTGTCCCTAAAATATCCTATTGGGACTTAGTGACAGTCTTAACATTTTTGAGTGCTCACAAACCAAGTAATTCAGCATGCATTCTTAGTGTCTACAGTGTGACAAGCACTGTGTTACATGTTGGGAATTTGAAAATGAAAAATAAATATTCTTTGTGATTAAGGAATTTATTTTTTATTGGATAGCTATGTACATATATAAGTATATTATATATATATATATATATATATATATATATATATATACAAATATACAAACACATATACATTTATATATACATGTTCACATACACAAAAAAACTGGTGGAAAGAAATTGGCATCTGGGAGATTCAGGAGATTTTATGTGATATTTGAACTATCTATAACAATAAATAATATAATAACTAATATATATATATATGCATATATGCTGCTTCATACTGTGTGCTAAATGTTTTATATCATCTCATTTGCTCCTCACAACAAACCTGGAAGGTAAGTACTATTATTATCATCTTCATTTTACAAAGGAAAAAATAGGAGATTAAATAAGAAAAATGGAGGTTAAATGACTTGTCTAAAATCACTATAACTAGTAGATACCTGAGACTAGATTTGAACTCAGATCTTCCTAACTACTGGCACTGCACACTGTCCACGGCATTCTCTCCTTGGAATTACATTGTGATTCCATTCCAGGAATGTAGGACAGACTTCAGACCAGAAATGGAGTACTACATGTGAGAAATAACTAGCTAGCTTGGTTATATTGCAGAGTACAGGAGGAAAAGAAAGATATAATGAAGTTGGAAAGGTTAGTTGAGGTCAGGTTGGTAAGTGCTTTAAGTTTATATTTTATCATAGGGTCAAAAAAGGACCACTGGAATCTTCCGAATAGGAGAAGGACATGGTCAAATATGAATTTTAGGGTGGCTGAATGAAGCTTGGATTAGAGTGGGGGAGAAACTTGAAGCAGAGAAACTAATAAAAGGATTTATAGTACATCAGATAAGTAGTGATAAGGTCTTAAACTACAGTGGATGCTGTGGGAGTAGTGAGGAAATTTAAGTCATCCAGAAAAATCTGATGCTATGGGGGGGGGGGGGCGTCTAGATGGTGCAGTGGATAGAGCACCAGCCCTGGAGCCAGGAGTTCAAATCTGACCTCAGACTCTTAATAATTACCTAGCTGTGTGAATTTGGACAAGCCACATAACACCATTTGTCTTGCAAAAACCTAAAAAAAAAAATCTGATGCTATGAAAGTGGAAAAGGCTAGTCTTGGCAATTGAATAAATATATGAGAAGAAAGAAAGCTTGTGGTTGAAGACAGCATTAAAATTGTGGACCTAAGAGACAGAATAACAATGATTTCTTCAATGGGACTGGTGAAGTTTGAAAGGATGAGTTTGAAGATAAAGATGATGAATTCTATTTGGAACATGTTAAATCTGAGATGTTTATGGAACACCCAGTCTTAAATGTTTGACAATCAGTTAGTGATAGAGAACAGAAGCTCAGGTTTTAATTAGATTGCAGTCAGAGAGTCTTAAGCAGAGAGATGAAGATTAAATCCATGGTGCCCAAAAGAGTCACCAAAGAAAAGAATCCCAGGGTAGAATCTTGGGGAAACTCCATAGTTAGGGGTAGTGATATAGGTAACAGGAGGAAGAGAGGTCAGATTGGAGTACATTCTAAAACTCTGATAAGAATCAGTCAAATTCATGGTTCTAATAGGCATTTCTTTTTGATTTTGAGATCATTCTATTTGGCAAAGAAAACAGAAGCAAAGTAAGAATCGACTCTTCCCTTCTTTCTCATTCCGCCTGCTCCAATAAGCAGTCCTATATCACTTCTTTGAACTTCCTCTTTAGTTGAGGAAGCTTTTAAAAGTCCTTCCTTCTTGACAGTCTCTACATTCATCATTAGCCTCAGGTCATTTTGAGCATTCACACTGCTGACATTACCTTTATGAGGCTATGCTGCTTTGGGGCATTTATAATGCTTTTGCTCTCAGCCTCTATATATATCTCTTGAATTAAAATAGCTGAAGAGTACCATGTTCATCTGTATTGATCTCTTTCAACAACATCTCTCTTTTCTTCACAGGAATCATTTCTATTTCTGCTTCTAGAAATTTATCTTTTAAGGCTCTCCATTTCTTTGGGCTAACTTCCTAAGGCATTATAGTTATTATCTCTGAACTCTGAATTACGTTACCTCCAAATATTTGGTACATGCTCTAGAGGCAAAAAAACTTACTATATTACAATTAATATAATTTCTTCTACCTAGAGGGTTTCTGTATCTTGATTTTGCCTCAGACATAAAGATACCTGGGATTAGTTAGAGATATACAAGACTTTAAATCAGTATAGCATCAAACTTCTATTTAATTGTTAGAAAATTTCCTAATTGGGAACTCTGAATTATTGTGATTGTACTAGCAGCTATTTGTATGATATAAATACCATAAAATAACAGAGAGCATGGCTAAATGGATCTTGGGGCTTTTATTTTGCCCTTAGGCTGAAAGTTATAGCAAGATATGACAAAGTCTTCAACATTCAATAAAAGAAAATAAAAATTGAGACCTAGTTGAAATTTTTCTCTTCTCCTTTGAGAAGGGAGAAGGGACAAGAAAGGCTGCCTTTCACATCAATATTGGTCAAAGTTACAGTATTGCTGTTACTGATACAGTATAATGTATCTTCTGATACAATGATCTTGTAACTGTGTTCACTTAACTTTGCATCACTTCAAATCTGAAACCATCCTACTCATTCTTTTTTTATAGTACAATATGATGACAATCATATACCGTGATTTGGCCAGTCATTCCCCAACTATGAAAGACTTGGTTGCCCTGATCAAGACAATGATCTAAGATAATTCTGAAGGACTCATGATTATAAGTGCTTTCTACCTTCAGAGAGAGAATTGACGAATTCTGAGTAAAGATTAAAGTATAATTTTCCCCTTTAGCTATCTTTTATAATAAGGCTAAGTGAAAATATATTTTGCATGATTTCACATTGTATAATTGATATCATATTGGTGATTTCTAAGTTGGTGAGGGAATAGAGGGAAAAGAAAATTTTGAAATCAAAATTTTTAAAATTAATGTTAAAAATAAATAATTGAAAAACAAAAGAAATAATGATCACCACCTGTATGACCTTGAAAGTTATGTAAACACACACACACACACACACACACACACACACACACACACACACATACACACAATAAGAATCCCGTTCTTTGTTTTCTTTGACTTTTGAAAAGTAAAATCAAGGCAAGATTTTTTTTTTCAACTGCTTAACCTTAATTGGAAAAAGTATCAACAAATTAATCAATTAAAAAGCAATTATTAGCTACTTACTTTATTTATGGACTACATTTTCCTATCCCTGAGCCTAACTTTCCATCATTTTTTAATACTATAAAGTAATTCTTTGGTAGTTTCAGTGGTATAAATATTGAATAAATAATTTAGGTAGAATTATCATTTTTATTATATTGGCTTGGCTTACCTATTAGTAATTAATGTTTCTCCACTTGTTTAGATCTCTCTCTTATTTGTGTTCACAGGTAGTAGAATCTCAAGTATTTTATGTTGTCTGCAGTTATTTTAAATGGAATTTTTCTATCTTTTGCTGCTGGGCTGTATTGGTAATATATATAAATTCTCTCTTTTCCCCATCACCACCATTCTGCTTTCTTGAGAAAGCTACTCTTATCTTCGTTCATGATTTCCATTTTGCCAACCACTGCTAAAGGATTTCCAATTCCAATCAAAGGATTTCAAACTCAAAGTTCCAACAATTTCCTAAATATCATAGTTGGAAATCTCCTGCCATGATATCTAACATGAGAGATTTAAAATGAATTCCTTATCTTCCTCCCAAACCAGTTCTTACTTCTGACTCTGTCAATGGTGCTGCCATTCTTTCAGTTACAGAAAATCCAAATCTTCATTTCACTTTTAATATTCAAAACCTATTCCATTCACTCCCTAAAATAGCATGAAACAATGAAGAGAATTCTAGACTTAAATTCAAGAGACTTGGATTTGAATTCTGGGTCAAATATTTAAGAGATGGGTGCCTGGTCATTGCCTCACTATTTCTGCCAGTTTCCTTATCTTAAAAATAATAATACTTTCTCAAATAATGAAGAAATCTTTATGCGGAAAATAACTTCCTAAGCCCTATCACAATTTTTAAAACAGAAGCTATTACTGTTCAATAAGTGACCAAATTCTGTTGTTTTTAACATTTCAAATCTTTTGGGAATGAGAATATAGAGAAAAGAGGCTAGAACAGGAGAATAAAAGTGCCAAAGACTAATTTTACTGATCTTACACTATCTTCAAAGCCTTCTTTCCTTGAATGACTCATTATAACTCAGGCAGCCATGAACTCATCTCAACCTTTTTTCCCAGATGTTCATATTTTCCACCTGATCCACCTCTCTGGGTAAAGAGTTACTGAACATTATTCCCCAAGGTGTGAAGTAGGAATTCCTGTTCTTTGTTCAGGGTTTCCCTCTTTCAAGGTCAGGATATAAACAATTCTACACAGACATGTATTTATAGTAAAAGCCATATCAACATCAACATTAGACAAGAAGCATCATAGTAATGGGAAAAATAAATTATATTGGTATCCTGGAGGGTTGAGTTTCAGCTTTGCTTCTGGGCATTGACTTAGCTTCAGGAACCTTGAGTAAATCAGATCTTTTAACTTTGCTGGCTTCAAATTCCTTATTTGCATTATAGCATCATAGCCCTAGCAAAAAACTATTTCATCATATCATTATAGAGATTCAAAGAAATCTAGAAGAACCTAGAGACATAGGATAATTGAATCATTGATTTAGATCTGGAATAAATTTCTGAAGTCATTGAATCCAATCGCTTCTTTTTTTTATATAGCTGAGGAAACTGATGGGTTAACTAATAATAGCTAACATCTATAGAGAACTTTAAGGTTTGTAAAATATTCTTCATATGCTATCTCATTTGATCTTCACAGCAACCCTGTGACATAGATATTATTATCATTATTATTATTATCTTCCCTTTATAGCTAAGGAACCTGGAAAAGGTTAAATGAATTGGTTAAATGAATTGCCTAGATTCGCACAGTTAATGACTGTCTGAGGCAGGATTTGAATTTAGCTATTCCAGACTCTACAGTCTATATTCTATCCTTTGTGCCAATTACCTGTGTACCAGCCTTGCCCAGACAATAAAGTGATTCAAACCCAGGTTCTCCTGATTTCAGGTCCAATACTCTCTTAACTCATTTGGAGAAAATGAATCTCAGAAAGATTGAAGTTGGATGCCTTAAAACATAAAATAAGAAAACTGACATATAAACTATGTCAGATTTGGAAAGGATCTTAAAATATAGAAAACAAAAAGATCTAAGTGAAAGCCATTTCAGAGCAAAGAACATCAAAACTAAATGGGACTCTAGAAATGTTTCATCAAGTACAATTCAGAGATGAAAAATGAGGCTCAGCGATAAATGAATCTCCCAATATCATATAGCAAAAATGACCAAAATATCGACTAGAACTTATTCTGACTCCAGTCACGGGTTTTTACACTGACTTAAGCTACTGGGATAATGGATTTTAAGTATGATATAAATGTATGCTATTCTTATTTTTATGATCCTCTCTAGAGGATAAAACTAGAACTTCTCTTCCCCACAAGCCCCTGTGCTCTGCAGCAGTTGGGGCACATTTATCACTGAAGTATTGTACTAATTCCTCATCTCCCCCTCTTTGCCCAATAACTTCCAAGTATTCAATATTCACTTGGCCAATGAAGACAATTCTACACCCAGATAATAGAAGGCCTGGCACAAACTTGATCCATTTTGGTACAGAAGCACAAGCTGAAACATTTTCTTCCAAGTCTTATGTCTGTTGTAACTTGATGTAAAAAGAACTTTGGACTTTTAGTAAGGAGAAAAGAATTCTTAAATTGGCTTCAACATTGACTAGCTGTATAACTGTGGACAAATCATTTTTTCTCCCTGAGTTTCAGTTTCCACCTCTATAAAACTGGGACAGTTGCATTTCCTTTATAACTCTATTGATGTACAGCCTTTAAAGAACTATAGAGATAGTTTCTGTTTCTATTACCTAACTCTACTGCATAGTACATAGTGGGAGTTTAAAAATGCTTAATATAATTAAAAGCAGTTGTGAAAGTATACAACATTAATTGTACAGATTTGGATCAAAGTATTCTAATTACAAGTCTGGTATGTTTTTGACCAAACCATGTTGCCTCCATTATAAAGTCAGATAGCATATTTATGTACCTATGCTTTATGCTTCCACTAGACTCTCAACCTGATGAGGGCAGGAGCTATATCATTTAAACAAATGCAAAATAAAGTTCTGAGGATCTTATAAACATCAAATTATATTGATGTAAGATGTATGTATTTTGCTCATATATGTTAGCTGTTTGTCAATATGGATCGTGCAAATGCAACTCATAGAGAGGAATGAATAGATATTTTGGGGCTTTTGTCCACCTTTCTTCAAGGGGTTTTACTCTTCAGTAAAGAGTCTTGTCTACTTCCCTCCATCCTTCAATCCAAGAGGTTTGCTTCCTGCCTGCAGGAGAGTAGGAGGTTGGGGTCACTAGGCTGGTCATTCTTCTCTCCTCAGAGACAGGGTAACAGAAAATTATATCTACCTAATATCCCTTAATTAATCTTCAGCAGCTAGGTGGCACAGTGGATAAAGCACTGGCCTTGGAGCCAGGAGGTCAGGAGTTCAAATCCAGCCTCAGACACTTGGCATTTACTAGCTGTGTGACCTTGCACACATCATTTAACCCTAATTGCCTCACATTCAGGGCCACCTTCAGTTGTCCTGATCCATATCTGGCCACTGAACCCAGATGACTCTGGAGGAGAAAATGAGGCTAGTGATTTAGCCCCTCACTCAAATCCAATCTATGTGCTTGTTATGGCATCACCTCCCTGATGTCCTGGTCTTCTTTGATAATGAAGTACAAATATCATCATAAGTAATGTTAGTCTAGAAAAAATGAGTTGAATTACTAATTTTTCCCCTGGTTCTATCTTTTAAAGAGGAAAGGGTGCAGCTTATATCCAAACATTTGACACCTTTCCCACCGAAAGCTACAGAAAAGACAAAAAAGTGATTATTGATGATTTATAAATAAACCCACTAATCTACCTAGATAGGAAGTAAAAATCAGAGAAATTACATAAAATAGAATATATCAGACAAATACATTGGGTGAATGAATTTTCCCTCTGCGAACAAAATATTTAACCTAGAGAGGTTATAACCTAGAGAGGCCCTGAGCTCATCTAACAGTAATTCAGGGATATATTGATAGCTTGGTTTCCCCCAAGATGTCTTGCTATATCTGTTCTCTTTCTCTCCATTTCTTCTTAAATAGAGTCAGGAATCCCACATCTCTCTCAAAGAAGGAAGCAAGAAAAAGATTTTTTTTGTTTTTTTTCCTTTTCTTAAACTCTCTTGTCAATTCTGCTTCTCAGGAAGACTCACAGATAATCATTTTCTCTTTCTACTTATGAGGAGAGTGTAATGCAAAAGCACTAGATTGAACTATGAGCCACATTGACTTATTTAAAAGGGTCATCAATTCAATTTGGGAATCCAGAAGAGAACTTAGAAGTTTCTTATCTGGTCAGACTTACTCATTTTACAAATGAGTAAAATGAGATACAGTGAATTTAGAATCAGGAAGACCTGATTTCAAATTCTGTTCCAGATGCTTAGTAGCTGTGGGATCTTGGACAAGTCACTTCAATTTTTCTCAGGCTGAGTTTTCTCATTTGTTAAATGAGGATTATTATAGCACATAGTTCTCAAAATTATTAGTAGGATAAATTGAGAACATTTTTGTAAACTGAAATGAGCTATATAAATTTAATATGTCATTGTTTTGCCTTGCTCATGGTTCCATGAATATTAAATGGAAGTGGGACTTTAGAACCTGAACCCTCTACTTTTGAGTGTTTTCCTCTGCAGTTCACTGCATTTCAAAGGCTTATCCATGTAAGTCTCCTTATCCTTCAAACTCAGCAAGTACATTTGTCCCTCTCCAGTTTCTGTCTTAAAATTTTTCCCTCAGAGTACAGAAAATTAGATTAGCAATCTTATTTAATAGTCATGAGCAAGGCCCTTTCCGTATATGAAGTTCAATTTCTCCACTTGTAAAATCAAGAGCATTAGATGAGATGGTTTCTAAGATTTATCCTAATTCTGACATTCTCTGATACTCTGAATCCCTGATGTCCAATAAGGTCTTGAGGTCCAGCATCCAAGGATTCTCATTGTCACCAGATCAGCGCAGAAATTAAATAGAGTTCCATATCCAGGACTATGGAACTGAAAGGTTTTGCAGGGAAAAAATTGAAAATAATTAACCTGAGATTTGTCACCTTGTCTAGAAATGTTTAGCAGAAATGATAAAGATAATAAGAATGAGAACAATGACATTATATAATTCATTGACAAGAAGTGATAAAGCAGTAGAATTTCAGCTAGAATTGTGTGAAGTAGGGACTTTATGTACCCTGGAACTACTATAGTAATTACAACTATGAAAGTCTGATAATTCAGCAAATTGGATAAAGACTGGTAACTTGAGTTTTGGCACCACCATAGATTAGAGTAACAGCCTGACTAGTATGATTTTACTGCTCTTAAGAATCTTAAGAGACAGGGTAGTTTAAGGTTAAAGGTTGGTCCTCCTCAAATCTATGGTGAAAATCAGTTTGGCCACAGAAGAGAGATGCACAAAAGGCTAAGAGGCACTCCTGCATGTTCTGGCTCCACAAGAAGACAAGACTCATTAAAATCAATTCCCCTACTTGTTGGAAATGCTTCAGTGACTCATACTGTCCTGCATGAAAGAGAATGAAGATGGTCATGATTTCATTATTAACCAGTGTGGCATCAAAACAAAATCGGAAACAGAGCTTACCAGTAATAAGCAAGAATTCCATCCCAACTTTGCTATACTGGTGCCTTCAGCTCTAAGTCATATATAGTATATTACAGCTCAGTAATTCAGGTCAATTTTGAGAAGTAACTTTCACCCCTACACTCTGGTTAGGTAAAAACAAGAGGCAAAATCAAGGATTTATGGAAATCAGAAGAGCAAAAATAATGAATAAAATTGAGATTATTGATAATAATCATTTAAAACTCATAAAATATACCTTAAGATGAAACAGATAAAAAAATGCATCTCAAATGATGTTAAAGAAGAGATGGGCATACTTAGGATGGAATTTTGAGTAATATTTTTTTTTTTACTCTGACAACAAGAATCCAACTAGAACGGCAATTAAATGAAATCAGTTTTATTCTAATTGTCATCCTTCCTCATCTGACAAAAAGTTCTCATCCTCCTTCATTTGATAGAAAGTACAAAAACATTTCAGCACACCATGTAGAGCCTCACTCATAATAGGTGCTTAATGTTTATTGGTTGATGGATGTGGAGTGACCATTTCCAAGGTAAAAATTATAGAAATAAAGGTAGATATATCAAGAGAAATCTTAAAAAATAGGCATTATACACTCCTGAAACAGTTGCAAACTGAACAAACTATTGAAGACCAGCAGAAGAACACTGAAGGATTATATGAATAGATAACTAGAACATGAAATAGAAAATGTAAATATTTTTCACCAAGTTAAACACAGTCAAGGAACAAGTAGAAAGGAATCTAGAACACAAAAGTATGTCAGAATTCTCGGCATTCCTTAATGAACAAAAAAGAAATAAAAACCCAAAAGTTTAAGGAATCAAAGCAGAACAAAGAAGAAAAGAAAAAAGTAAATATCCATCAAAAACTTCCTAGAACTGAGTAGAGGAATCATTGTACATTTCATAGTGGTATACTTGTGGGAAAGTCATAGGCTTAGAACAAAAAATTTAGCACTTTCATTTGATCTCAGAATCTTTGGATTTTTTTTTTAGGTTTTTGAAAGGCAAATGGGGTTAAGTGGCTTGCCCAAGGCCACACAGCTAGGTAATTATTAAGTGTCTGAGATCGGATTTGAACCCAGGTACTCCTGACTCCAAGGCCGGTGCTTTATCCACTATGCCACCTAGCCACCCCATCTCTGGATTTTTTTAAGAGTTATAAGAAATCTTAGAGGTCATTTGGTCTAATTGCTATCTGAAAAGTGATTACTCTCTACAATAGTCCCCCAAAGTTGTCACTTTTCTACTGTTTAAACACCTGTAGTATTGTGGATTCCATTACCTACCAAGAGAGTCATTTTAGTTTTGGACAGTTTTGTTCTTTGGACAGGAGATTCTTTTTTGATGGAGTCAGAATGTACATCTATGTGTTTTCCACTCACTGGTCCTAATTCTGTTCTCAAGTTTTAATTAGAGTGAGTGAATATATACTGCTCTCACCATTCCCACCAAACCTTATCTTCTCTGGGCCAAATATCATGAGTTATTTCAATGTATTTTTAAATAATATAGCTTTGAGTCTTCTCACTAGCCTATCTGTAAGTCAATTAACATTTATTAAATGTCTACTAAATACTGAACATGTACTAAGCACTGGGGATATTTACCTTCGTTTGGATGCTTTTTCTGAAAATTGAACCCTTAGAACTGATGGAATTCGGCTTCGGCAGATTCTAGATATAAGCTACTTAATGCAATTCAAAATTACATTGACCCTTTGGCTGCTATATCATGCTGTTAACTTATATTGAGCTTGATGTCTATTAAAATCTCTAAGTCTCTCCTTTACAAATGGTTGCCTAGTCATGCTGTCCCCATCCTTTCACTTTTACAGTTGATTTCTTTTAACCTCAATTTAAGGCTTTACATTTATTCCTGTCATATTCAATGATTCACCCCCTGTTAGATTTAGTCCAGCATTATAGGCTCCAGAAATATTTTGGACCCTGAATCTGATGACAACTTATGAGCTACCTTTTCCAACTTCCTGTCATCTGCATCTAATAGATTATCTAAGCTATTATTCAAGTCACATTACCAATATTTTCAACACATCATTGAACCAGTGACTTAAAATTAATTCTATTTAAAGCAAAATCCTTCAAAATGTCATGTAGCAAAGATAGAATCTTACTGAGAAAAATAGCTAGAAACTTTGACTTAATTTGGTTAATTAATATCTGGACATCATTCATATTATTGATTAATGACAATAATGTTTTAAACATATAAATTCTGCAAGTTTATGTCATTATAGTTGTCTTGTGATACACAGTGATAGCCTGGAGTGGTGGGAAGGAGTCATATTTTAGAAAAGGCAATGACAAGCTGGAGAACTTCCAAAGAAGGGTATCATGGCAGGAGACTAAAGATAATATCATACAAGAATCAACTGAAAGAATGGGAAAAGTTTAGCCTAGGAACAAAAAAAGATTTAAAGAAGACATCATTATTAGCTTTAAGTGCTTTCCTCCATTGGAATGAGTTCCTTGAGAATCAGGACTGGTTTTTTTATCTTTCTTTATTTCTACAAGATTTGGCATATGTTAAGTGCTGATTAAATGCTTTTGACTGACTATTTGAAGAGTTTTCATGGAAAAAAGGGATTTGGCCCCATATGTCAGAGAAACAGGGACAATAAATGAAAGTTACAGGGAGACCAATATCTATTCAGTTCATGGTAGAACTTCCTAAAGATTAGAGTCATCTAAAAGGTAGATGAGCTATTGAATTAGTGAGTTAATTAGTTTCCTCATTAAGGAAAGTCTTCAATATAAAGTGAGATGACTCTTTATTGGAGATAATGTAGAGAAGGTCCCTTTTTAGACCTTACAGGATAGTCAAGATTCCATAAGGGAATATTAGAGTCAGAATACCTGGATTCCAATTTTGATTCTGCCACTAATTTACTGAGCAGTCTTGGGTATTGACTCTTCCCTTTGAGTCAATTTCTTCCTCTGTAAAAAGAGGAATTGGGACTAAGATGATCTCTCAAGTGCCCTCTAACTCTGAAAGTAAAGTTAAAAATGCACCTTCAAGGATAGATGGCAAAATCCACAAGAAGAACATTAGAACATTAGAACAATGAAAGAAAGTGAAACCTTTCTTCCTCCCCCTAGAAAAGACAAGTCACAAGATGGTGTGAGAACGGCAGTTACAGAAAGTAGGTTAATTCATTCCACTTCCAAAGAGGAAATTTGTCCTCCATTGAGGTCAACACCCTAAGACAAAGTCTTATCCCTGAGCTAGTTACAGCAATAAAGGGCAGCTAGATGGCATGGATAGAGCACTGACCTTGGAGTCAGGAGGACAGGAGTTTGAGTTCGGCCTCAGACACTTGACACTGTGTGAACTTGAATAAGTCACTTAACTCTGATTGTCTCACATCCAGGGCCATCTCCAGTCATCCTGATTCATATCTGGTCACTGGACCCAGCTGCCTCTGGAAGAGAAAGTGAGGTTGGAGACTTAGCACAGCTCCCCCTCATTCAAATGCAATTCATGTGCTTGTCATAACATCTCTTCCCTGATGTCATGATCTTCTTCAAGAATGAAGGACAAACAGGGGAAGCTAGGTGGCACAGTGGTTAGAGCACCAGCCGTGGAGTCAGGAGTACCTGAGTTCAAATCCAACCTCAGACACTTAATAATTACCTAGCTATGTGGCCTTGGGCAAGCCATTTAAGCCCATTGCCTTGCAAAAAAACTAAGAAAATAATAAATAAAAAGAATGAAGGACAAACACAAAAATCCTTGCATTCATAATACTAGAGAATGGTCATGAAAGACAATGTTTTTGATCCTAGCATTTTGTCCAATGAAGAAGTTATCACAAAAAGGTGAGCGCATCCTGGGTCCCTGGAATAGGATTCTCAGCAAGAAAACCTGGTTGGAGAATGATTCCAGGCAAATAATACCAAAAAAAGAAGCTACTTCAAAAATGGGAGAATAGACCACTTAAAGCAGAGGGTAAATGGTGGCATATGTAAAAAGGTATGAGGTGCAGGAAGAGAAGAAAAAGCATGAGAAACAGGGAGGTAGAATCTTGGAGACACTTCAATGGAAGACCAAAATCACCAGTTGTGGAACCATCTGGATTCAATTATTTCAACTTATGATTACATGGAAAATGGAAATTTGCAGGGACTGACATGAGAGCACTCACAAAAAAGTAAATTCAATTTTCCAGACTCTCAGTCTCTTTAGGCAAATCTGATTTTCACATTCCTAATTTGAGTTGGTGGGTTTAGGTGGTTATTTTTGTACTGTTTTGACAAGATCATTGGGATATTATCCTCAAAAGAGACTTACTTTTATCATTGGTTCTTTCAGTACTTCTAGATTCCCAAGTATCTCAGCTAGCTTGGTCTCTGAGAATTGCTGGAGCCAAAAAACAGAAAGTTATTCCCCTGTAGCCCACCTGGAAATAATTATAGCAACAGCAATTACACAATTATAATTTATATAGTCCTTTAAGTTTCACAAAAAATATAAATATATTCTCTTATTCAATTCACACAACACTGTAAAATTCTATTTCTTTACATTCATGGAAACTGAGGCTAGGAGACATTAAATAACTTAAATGGGGTCACACAGCTAGTAAAGGTTGGGAGCAGAATTTGAACTTAAATGTTCCTGACTACAAATTCAACATTCTCTTAACCACCTATCTGCCTTGGAAATGAACCTTTCCAAACTTATTTTCTCAATGATATTATAAAATTCAAATCATATTACAATCTCAAAAGATTCAGAATAGGAATGATCCAATAGGCAGCAGAGACAGAGGTGATGGGGATAAGTAGACACCCACATGCTGTCAATTATTAGATATGAATAAACATAAAACATTATAATATTTGGGAATATAAAATCAGAAAAAGGGATGTCAGTTAACTTCTTAGATTGAGGGACAACATGTATGTTATTGGAGCTATGGTCTAAAGCTGAAAGGAAATTAAAGACCCTAGAGTCTAGCCCCTGAGAAAACTGAAATCTAGGGAGTTTAAGTGACTTATTCTGATCACACAGCTAGTATCTGAGGCAGGATTTGAACTCAATTTTCATTGTTCTACCAGCCCTAAGAAGTGGTCATCAAGTCTTCACTTGGTCACCTTATTCCCCTCTGAGGTAGCCTTTTCCACTTTTAAACAGCCCTAATCATTGGAAGTTTTTTTTTCCCTCAGGACAAGTCAAAATCCTTTTTTTCATTCACTCCTGGTTATGCCTTCTAGAACCAAGAAAATCAAGTCTAATTTCTTCACATGATAAAACTTGAAATGTTTTGACTGTCATATATATCACATTATTGATGCATATTTGATACTCAAATATTACCTGCATTTGTTTGGATTATCATTTCAAAGCAACAGTGGGACTTCAGATTTATTCATTTATCTCTGAAATAGTTCTCTATTTCATCTTGATCTATTGGTTCTATTTCTTTAAATGATTTTAGAGTCTAATTCTCTCATCTATATGCTAGCTATCCTTCTAAGCTTTATGTTATCCACAAGTTGAAGAGGCATGCTATCTATTTACTCATGCAAATCCTTGATATAAAATTGAAGAGAAAGGGGGTATTATGAACAGGGCATTTCCATTGGGACATACCACTAGATATTGCTCTCCTGAATGAGATTGATTCATAATAACAGATCTACTCATTAAGCCACTCATTCAAAACAAACCTATTAATACAGTCTCATGTCTTTATCAACAACTTCTGTAAAATAATTATAAGTTCAAGGGAAAGAAATCTACCTAACTCTAAATTTCTAAAAGATCCTAGGCTTTTTTTTTCAGTCAGGACTAATTAGGCAATTCTGATTCAACCTGGACCAGGAGTAGGGCCCTTCTTCTCTCTCCATGTTATTGGATAAGAAAGAAGGTTTTTTCTCCAGAGTGCAGACAAATTGAATTAAAGATCCACCCAGATGGGCTCCTGGAATGGAAGAAACTAAGAAGATTGAGGGTCCAAAGTGTTTGACTGAATATCAAGTCATGACTTAGTAAATAGAAAAATGCTGACGTAAAATCATAGAATCATATAGTCTTAAAATTAGAAGGCAACTAAGTAGCACAATGAATAGCACCAGCCCTGTGACCTTGGTCAAGTCACTTAACCCCAATTGCCTTGCAAAAACAAAAACAATCTAGAAGAGAACTTTCAAGGATCATGGAAGGTAAAATAATAGGTATAGAAAAAAACATAAAACAGAGACTTCTAGTTCTATAAGGAACCTCAGGACATAGAATTTTTTTAGAATTTTACTGTCAATCTAAAGCAAATTACTAACCTATAGTGTGACCACTCAACTCTTTTCTCTGAAAATCAAAACAATATTTTTCCTAGTGTTACATACTTCTCCTGTCCCATATAATTTCTCTTTTAAAATTTTTATTTAAGACAATAGGGTTAAGTGACTTGCCCAAGATCACACAGCTAGGTAATTATTAAATGTCTGAGATGAAATTTGAACTCATGTCCTCCTAACTTCAGGGCCAGTGCTCTATCCACTGCATCACCTAGCTGCCCCCATATAATTTCTTAAAGATTACCAGAATCAACTCATAGAATCAAAGAATCTCAAATTCAAGAAACCAAATAATCTTTTGTGTCCTTAGTTGCTTTAGTTGGGTTCAATACTTCATGACCTTTGTTTTTCTTATTAGACAAACTGGAATGGTTTACCATCTCCTGCTCCAGGTCATTTTCAGATGAGGAAATTGAGGCAAAGAGGGTTAAGAGTTTGAGGCTAGATTTGAATTCAGGAAGATGAATCTTCCTGATTCCAGGCCCAGTGCTCTGTGTACTATGGCACCATCTTACCTGTCCCAATTAGTCTATCTCATACCTAAAATAAAAGAATCTCTTCTATAAGATAACTGACAAATGGTTCTCTAGCCTTTATCTAAAGATCTTCTACTTCTTTATTTTGGAACGTGTGAATTAGTTAGAAGTTGCTTTCCTAGAATCAAGTTTAAAATCTTAGTTTTTTGTAATATCTACCCATTTCTCCTAGTTCTACCCTTTAGGGTCAAACAGAACAAATCTAATCTGTCTTTCACATGAGAGTCCTGTCAAAACTTAATACCTATCCTGTCCTAACTTTTTGGTCCTCTCAGCTAAATTCTTTAGTTTCTTAAATTTTTTCTCATTGAACAATACTAATCTTGTCAATGTCTTTTCATAAATATGTGCCCTTTATTAAGCACATTACTTTATCTGTGGTTTGTGGTCTAACTAAGCGAAGATTTGTCAGTATTGTCCCTTACCCATTCCTCAAAAAATATGTCTTTCTCCCTTAATGAAACCTAAAAATTGCATTGACTTTATTGAATGTCATATCTAAATTTTAACTTATATTGAGCTTACAGACCAAAAAAATTAATACATATTTTTTGAGATGACTAGTAATCCATGCCTCCTTCATTAGATATTTTGTGAAGTTGAGTTTTTGAATCCCTATTCAATTTTATATTATTTAGATTATAAACATTGTTTAAATTCATCTTAAATCTTGCTTAATATCATCTTTCATGTTGTCCATTTATAAGCTATCCCTTCCTCCATAGCAACCACATTGTCAAGTTTTTTCCAATACCCTGATAAATCATTTTCTGAATGTAATAACTTGAATTCAAGGAAGGTATCTAGGCCTCTCTTACCATTTCCTCAATTATCTCCAATTTCAATGACCTCTTAAGTATATTTGTTCTACATTCACCAGCCTATAACAATCTCTTACCATTACCCCAGATTATTGAAGTCAAGTAGGTGTAGAAATCCAAGGGTCCTAAAGGGGAAAAATATCATATGAAAAGGGGCAGTTGGGAATGCGGTAAAAAACACAGTAAAATTTTCCTAACATCTAACTTGTTAGAATATTCTATACTGACCTACTGCTTCATAATATCTGACCAAATACCAATTGGTTACTTAGAACTGTTAGAACTTAGGACAAAAGATTTTGGAACTGGAAATTAAAATCATAGAATTATATGATTATGGAAAATTAGCATTGAAAATCCTCCTAATTGGTTTCCTTCAAGTCTCATCACAATACAAATGTCCTTCACATAACTCTCAAAGTGATTTTCCTCAACCTCAGATATAACCATGTTTTCCTCTACTCAATAAACTTCAGTGACTTCATCTTATCTCTGGGGTCAAATAGAAACTCCTTTGTTTGACTTAATGTTAATAGTATTTTTTCCAATTACATATAAAGATAGTTTTCAACCTTCATTTTTGTAAGATTTTGAGTCCAATTTTTTACCCCCCTTCTCTTTCCTCCCCAAGATATCAAGCAATCTGATATAGACTATACATTATAATCATATTTCCATATTAGTCATGTTGTGAAAAAAGAATCAGAATAAAAGGGAACAAAGATGAGAAAGAAAAAATTAAAGAAGTGAAAATACTATGTTTCAATCTGCATTCAGACTCCAAAATTATTTCTCTGGATATGAATGGGATTTTCTATCCTGTAAGTCTTTTGGAATTGTCTTGGGTCAATGTTTTGCCTAGAAGAGTTCTGTGTGTCATAACTGACAATGACACAATCTACAACATAATTTTCTCACCTTGTTATTTATGTTCTTCATTCACACAAACTGTCTTCTACCTCTGCACCTTTGGAGTGACTGTCACTCAGACCTGGAATGCACACCCTCTTCATGTCCACCTCTTAGAATTCCTAGTTTTCTGAAACACTCAGCTCAAGTACCACCTTAAACATGAAACCTTTCTGATTACACAGCTGCTAGTCACCTCTCCAAAAAAAATCACCTTTTATTTATTTTACATATATTTTATACATTTCTACATATACATGGCACAGTAGGTGAGTGCTGCCCTAGAGTCAAGAGGACCTAAGTTCAAATCCGGACTCAGACACTTAATATCTACTTAGCAGTGTGACCTTGGGCAAGTCATTTAACTCCATTGCCTTGCAAAAAGCAACACCAACAACAAATTGGATAGCTAGGTGATGCAATGGATAGAGCATTGGTCTTGGGGTTAGGAGGATAAGAATTTGAATCCAACCTTAGACACTTGCCATTTACTAGTTGTATGATCTTAGGCAAGGCACTTTAACCCTGACTGCCTCACATGAAGGGCCATCTCCAATCATCCCAATTCCTATCTGGCCACTAGATCCAGATAGCTGTGGAGGAAAAAGTGAGGCAGGTGACTTAGCACATCATCACCCTCTTACTCAAATCCAATTCATGTTCTTGTCATGGCAATACCTCCCTGTTGTCATGGACTTCTTCGAGAAGGAAAGTCAACTATCATCATCATATGTCCATGCCCTTGAAGGTTAGCACTATTTATTTCATGTTGTCTTTGAATTTCCAATACCTGGTACACCGGTGCTAAATAAATGTTTGCTGATTTCAAATACTCCCTGTGTAACCTCAGACAAGTCACAGTTTAACTTCCTTTCCAAGTCTAAATCTATGCTTTTATAATCATATGATTAATTGATTGAGAAAATATTAAAGCTGGAAGAAATCTTAGAATATAAGTTGTTAGATTTGCAAGAGATCCTAGCATGTAAAATTTCAAACTGGAAAGAAACTGTACACCATAGACTATAAAAACTTGAAAGGACCTTAGGACTGAAGATTTTGGAAGTAGAAGAGATCTTGAACTTAGAATGTTAAGCTGCTAGGAGTTTAAGAGATCTAATCCAAGCCTGTCGATTTTAAATAAGAGAAATGAGCCCCAGAAAGGGGAAGTTGAATCCCTAAGGTTATACATCTAACTATTTGAGGTTTGGAACAAGATCATTCAATTTCCATAACAATTGACTAAAAGTTTTCTTAGAAAAATAAGGATTGTTTCATTGAGAATGACACAAATTAACTACAGAGGTTTTGCTTTGTCTTATTCCTCCAAGAGTTACTGAATATTAATACCACGCAGTTTTTAGTAAGGAATTAAAGGAAGGTGTTTTGAAGTAAAGTTGAAATGTGTTCCCCCAGAGAGATCATTTCTTGGCATTGATATTTAGAAAATAAAGAAAAACAGATAATACAAGTACTATTCTGTAGGCTATTGGCAGAGATGGATGCATTTTTTCCAGTAGGAAAAATCATAAACTCAGACTTGTATAATAAATTGCAGAAAAGCAGACCATGAAGCTACCTACAATAGGACTGTTGGGACTCAGTTATCAGAGACTATAACCCTGGCTGCATCAATAAACCTAGTGTATTGTCTTGTCAATTCTGTCTTCACCACAGACCCCTCCTCACTGTTATAGCAACCCCACCCTCATTCAGGGGTTCATTTTCTCTTCCTTAGACTATTGTGACAGCCTCCTAGCCAGTCTCTCTGCCTCCAGCCTCTTCCTTCTAATCCATCCTCTACACATGGGGATGATGGTTGCATTTTATGGTTACAACCCTTTGTAAAAGGATATTAGCATTGCTTGGAACCTTCCTAACTGCTTGTATTCCTCACATCAGTCCTATTAGGTAAGAAGCAAGATGTAATTATTTCCATTTAACAGATGAAAAAACTGAGTCTTTGAGAAGTTAAGTGATTTGCCTAAGATCACATAAATCAAACAATTCCTTAAACCGGGCTTAGAATCAAAGAATCACAGACTGTGAGAACTGAAAAGCACCTTCAAAATCATCTGGTCCAATTTTTTTTCCCATTTTTTAAATGAGGAAACTGAGGTCTACCATACTGAAGTTATCTGGCCATCAAGCAGTTAGTTATTCAGTGGTACAGCCAAAATCCCAAATCAATTTTACTTCTGTTCAATGCTCTTTGTACTACAACAAACTGTGAAGCATTAGAATTCCCCATTTGGTTTCAAGTATTGTCTCCAGAAAGCTATTTTAAAATATACACATTCTATGTACCTTGTGAGACATTATTAAAACACCCTGATACATTCAGATGATTTATATGATCAAATTAGCTCTTGTCACCTAACAGAATGGATCTAGTGAAAAGGGACCCAAAAATATACTAATCCTAGATAGAAATCTTTAAAGAGGTCAAAAACAAGGGAACTTGTCTTTTGTATACAAAATATTTATAGCACTATATTTTGTATAGAGAAATATATTACATATATATACAAAATATTTATAGCATTATATTTTACAAAGGCAAAGAATTGAAGTGAAAATAGCCATCTAATTTACAGATGAGGAGATCAAAACAATCCATAGTCATATGAAAAATTGCTCTAAATCATTACTTATTAGAGAAATGCAAATTAAAGTTTCTCTGAGGTACCACTTCACACCTCTCAGACTGGCCAATATGACCAGAGAGGACAATGATCATTATTGGAAGGGCTATGGGAAATCTGGGACACTATTACACTGTTGATGGAGCTGTGAACTCATCCAACCTTTCTGGCAAGCAATTTGGAAGCACAACCAAAGGGCAACAAAAATTTGCATACCCTTTGATCCAGCAATACCACTACTGGGTCTATGCCCTGAAGAGATGATGAAAAAAGGTAAAAACATCACTTGTACAAAAAATGTTCATAGCAGCCCTGATTGTGGTGGCAAAGAATTGGAAATCAAGTAAATGTCCTTCAATTGAGGAATGGCTTAGCACACTGTGGTATATGTATGTCATGGAATACTATTGTTCTATTAGAAACCAGGAGGGATAGGAATTCAGGGAAACCTAGGGGGATTTGCATGAACTGATGCTGAGCGAGATGAGCAGAACCAGAAAAACACTGTACACCCTAACAGCAACATGGGGGTGATGTTCAACCTTGAAGGACTTGTTCATTCCATCAGTGCAACAATCAGGGACAACTTGGGGCTGTCTGCAATGGAGAATACCATCTGTATCCAGAGAAAGAACTGAGGAGTTTGAACAAAGACCAAGGACTATTACCTTTAATTTAGAAAAAAAGTGATATCTTATTGTCTGATCTTGGTATCTCTTCTACTTTATGTTCCTCCTTAAGGATATGATTTCTCTCTCATTGCATTCAATTTGGATCAATGTATATCATGGAAACAATGTAAAGATTGCCAAATTGCCTTCTGGGGGGGGTGGGGGGAGGGAGGTAAGATTGGGGGAAAATTGTAAAACTCAAAATAAATAAAAATTTTATAATTCAAAAAAATAAGTAGCCATCAATTGGGAAATGGTTGAAAAAATTAGTACATCAGAATGTAATGGAATATTACTTTGCCTTAAGGAATTGTGACTATGAAGAACTTTGAAAAACTTGGTTAGAATCATATGAATTGATAAATGTGGAAGTAAGGAAAAACCAAAGAATATAAATTGTTCAAGGGGAATAATCAAAGTAATATAAGGAAAACAATGCTGAAAGACAGCATAATGCTGATCAATAAAGAGATTAATCTTTATTCCAGAGGATCGACAGTAAAGCCTACACGATTTAGAGATAGATTAAACCTGTAAAATAGGACATCCATTGATAGCCATGGACAAGAATTTGTTTATTCATGTACCTACATTTTTTTTGAAAAGGGAGTGTTCTTTAGGGAAGGAAAATATTAATATAAAATGACAATGATATGAGAATGGAAGATCATCAACAAAGCATTTCTTTTATAAAAATAATAATAAATTATTATCAATATCCTTTAAAATGTGCAATTTTTTAAAATTCCAATAGATTATCTATCAGAAGCATTTCTGCTGTAGTCATTTTGTCATCTATAATCATCTACAATCACTATTATACATCTATAATCAATATTATGTGTCAGAAAAGAATTGATTTATTTTTTAAAATGAAAATAAAAAAGATAAAGGGTCAAAATTTTCACCAACTCAGGAACAGGATGATATAGATAGGAATATAAGCTCTTTCAGGGTAAATACTATGCTTTAAAAGTCTTTTATATAGTAGGGGCTTAAGAAACATAGACTGTGCTTACATGTTGAAATATAATCATTTTAGGGGAGACTAGGTGATGCAGTGGATAGAGCCCCAGCCCTGGAGTCAGGAGTACCTGAGTTCAAATCTGGCCTCATACATTTAATAATTACCTATCTGTGTGGCCTTGAGCAAGCCACTTAACCCCATTGACTTGAAAAAACCTAAAAAAAAGAAATATAATTATTTAATTGGTTTGAACTAAGGAAAAGATTTAAAGGAGAGTGGAAAAATAGTACCAAATTCAAAAGGAAAGATGGAATCTGTTGCTTTATTCTAGAACTCTATATTCTATATCTATCTATTCTATCTATTCTATAACTCTATATTCTCTATTGAAAGTTACACATATCTAGAATACAATGAGAAGTGATGTTTTGATTGCTGGCTCCAAATTCCAAGAGGATCATCCAGTGCTTTCTTCAGTGAGTTCTTAAAGTAACAAATAGCTATGCAGAGGTTCCTTTCAGTTTTAGGCATTCTGGTAATAGATGACCACATATTTCTACAGAATTGTAAGACTTATCAGGTACCTTTTTCACAACATTCCCTTAAGGCAGGTAGTATAAATATTATCACCATTTTATACAAAAGGTATTGTAATAATTTGCTTGCAATCACACAAATCTCTAGGACAGCTAGGTGGCACAATGGATAGTGCTCTGGATTTGGAGTCAGGAAGACTCATCTCCATGAGTTCAAATCTATCCTCAGATATTCTCTATTAGTTGTGTGACCCTGAGCACAGCACTTAATCTATGTTTGCCTCAACTTCCTCATTTATAAAATGAGCTGGAGGAGAAAATGGCAAGTCACTCCAGCGTCTTTGTCAAGAAAATCCCAAATGGAGTTTTCAAGACTCAGACATGGCTGAAATGACTGAATAATAACACAACACAATTAGTAAATATCAAAGATTTGTACTTAGATACCAAGTCCCTTGTTCTTTCCCCCCATACCAAAGCTGGCTCACTATTTAATTCGAATTGAGAAGTATTCATTAAGTGTCTATTGTATACAGTGAATAAGAGTAGACACTGATGAATCAAAGGAAAAAAAGGTGGAAAATTTTGTTTCTGAAAGGTTTGGATAATATTAACCATATGATTATGGTATAATATTAATGTATGATTATGTAAGTTCATATAAAGTAGATCCTTGATGATTCATGAATGGGCCAAAATGTACTGACAGGATGAGGCCACTGTCATTAGTAACCAAAAAGATAGGAAGAACTAAGACTTATGGGAAATGTCTTGGTAGTGATTTCATCACAAGACATGGGAGAGATGAGGTACACATCACACTTCTGCTAGTCAAAGGAGTAACCAAGATTCACTTCCAAACATGGACCAGGATGAGATTATCTTAAGTAAGGAAATTTTGAACTAGTGAGATATATTGATCTGTTTAGCTTAGAACACTTCAATTTGTTGGGTCCTGCTGTCCAAAGGTTGTAGATTTTAGTCTTTCCTTGTAAATAAAAATTTTTCTAAACATCCAAGTGCAATAAAAAAACAAAAGAAAAAGAGAAAGCAGCAAGAATTCCCCACCACCACCACCATCAAATGAAGTAGATTGATCTAAAGTACCTGTGGATATAGGAAATGAGGGTACACAAGATCCTTTATAGGTAAAAAATATTGAATACTCTTTCTTTAGAATATGCCAAGATTATAGATTTTTGGAGCTAGAGCTTAGAGGTCATCTAGTCCAACCTTGTAATTTTACATGTAAAGAAACACAAGGCAGAGATGCCAACCCATCTATTCTAACTCCAGTTAAGAATTTTGTACCATTACTTCCATGACCTTTGACTAATAGCATCATATGACCCATATGAGCATTGTCTTCTCATCGACATCCCAGGGAGATTTATGGGACAGTTATGAAGTTCCACTGGTCTAGGGGATTTGACAAATGTAATACTAGACCTTCAGATCTACCACTTTATTATCAGAGCCTAAATTGACTCATGATTCATAACCTCTTATCTGAAGCAGCCCAATCTGAGATTCCACCTTTTCTTGAAATTGCAGTTGCAAAACTAGTTACCCATAACATGTGATTAGCTGCTAAATATTCTGATTTTTTGGACCTTGAATTCTTTTCTGAAATCCATACCCTCAAAGACTCCTTCTTGACTTCAAGTAAAATTTAAAACTTTTACCCTAAAATTCTAAGATTTCCATAATCTAGTGACAGGTTTATATCAGTCAAATTTCAGTCAAACTGAACTAAATCATGCTCCCCCAAACATGGATAGTATTATCCATTCTTGCTTCATGCCCTTGCTTTTTCCTTTACTTGTTGAATTTTTTTGATCTCTTACTGTCTCAGGAGCCCAACACGAAAACAGCCAAGAGCCAAAATCACAGAATCTGTTGATACTAATCTCTTAGCATGTGATACTGAATATATCAGTTTCTGGGTCTAGATCTTATCTTACTGGTAGACTGTAAATTCCATTAGTAAAGGAACTTAGCAAATTTTGCATTTCCATAATGGGCAAGTTTGGTGTACAACACACAATGCTGTATATCTATTGAATTATATCTCAAAAGATACATAGGCATTAAACAAGGATTTATTTAACAATTGTGTGTACCTAGCCTTGCGCTAAGCTTTCTGCCTTCAGTATTTGGCAATGCCATCACACAGTATTTTTTCTTCTTCATGAATCTGAAAGCAGCTGGAACCTAAATGCTGCTATGATAATTAAGTCTGTTGTCTTTAGAGAGGGGCGGCTAACTGGTTGACAATTTTACATTCACAGCTTTGAATATTTTGTGACAAGATGTAGGAGAAATATGAGACTAGGAAGACAAAACAGTAAAGCACATGAAGACAGTTAAATGCTCAAACCTTTTTGAAGAAGGGACTAACCATAAAACTTTGGTAGCTTGGTCACTAAATTCCCCCTTTCCCATAATTTTCCAACAAGCTAAGTCAGAATCAGGGTCAGCAGCCTACCTTTGACTGCAAACTCTTGCCTTCCACCCTGCTATAGGCAAAATCCCTATAAGAAAACAGTGAATTTAGATATTACGCTACTCAGGAAATGCTTATTCACATTACAGAAAAGTTCTTCATGTTATGCAAGGTCATTATATAATAATAATTCCCTTTAAATACCCATTTCTCATGGCATGTTAAAAAAATCAAATTTTTGTCAGAACGCAAGCAACACAAACAAAAACATGTGGCTATATTTTCAATGTCAGTTTATTTTATTTTTTTCCAGATACATGCAAAGATAGTTTTCAATAGGGCAGCTAGATGGTACATTGGATAAGAGCACTGGCCCTGGAATCAGGAGGACCTAAGTTCAAATCCAGCCTCAGACACTTAATACTTACTTAGCTGTGTAACCATGAGCAAGTCACTTAACCCCATTGCCTTGCAGAATAACGCCCCCCCAATGTAGTTTTTAACATTGATCTTTTTGCAAGTTTTTGAGTTCTGCATTTTTCTATCTTCCTCCCTTTCTTCCCCTCTCTTCACAACAGTGAGTAATCTGATATAGGTTATACTGATAAAATCATGTTTAACATATTTGAATTTTAGGGGTGGCTAGGTGGTGCAGTGAATAGAGCACCGGCCTTGGAGTCAGGAGTACCTGGGTTCAAATCCGACCTCAGACACTTAATAATTACCTAGCCATGTGGCCTTGGGCAAGCCACTTAATCCCATTGCCTTGAAAAATCTAAAAAAAACCCATATTTCCACATCAATCATTTTGTGAAAAGAATCAGAACTAAAGGGGAAAGATCCATGAAAAAAATAAATAAAGCAACTTTAAAAAAGTGAAAATAATATGGTTTGATCTGCATTAAGACTCCATATTGATTTGTTTGGTTTGGGGGGGGGTTGGATGTGATGGCATCTTCTATCATAAATCTTTTAGAATTGTACTTGATTCCTGAACTGCTGAGAGGAGCTAAGTACATCATAGATGATGGTCACAAAATGTTGTTATTAATGTGGACTGTGTTCTGGTTCTGCTCACTTCAATAAGCATCGATTCTTCAAGACTTTCTGGGCTCTTCTGAATTCCACCTATTCATGATTTCTTACATTTTTACATACCATATTTTGTTTAGTCATTCCTCATCTAATGGACATTCCCTCAATTTCCAATTCTTTGCCACTACAAAAAGAGTTTTTAAAATATTTTTGATATATGTGGGTCTTTCCCCCTTTTTTATCATCTCTTTAGGATACAGACCTAATAGTGCTATTGCTGGATCAAAGGGTATGCATGTTTTTATTGCCCTTTGGGCATAGTTCCAAATAGCTCTCCAAAACCAGTTGAATTAGTTCACAATTGCACCAACTGTACATTAGTGTCTCAGTTTTCTGTGGTCTATAGTAAGAGCATTAGATTTGCCTCAGAGATTCATTTCTCTGGATTCAATCTCTCCTAAGACTTATTATTTATGTGACTCATAGGCAAGTCACAACCTCTTTGAAACTGTCTCCTCTTCTGCAAAATGAGGATTAATAATAGTTGTGATACTTTTTAAGGATTAAATGGGATTAAAGTATTAAAGGACTTTATAAGACTAAGAGCACTGAATAAATGTTGGTCACTTACATGCCATTGGAAATGATTTCATTTCAAATCTCTGTTAAAAAGATGAGGTCGACTTAGATTAGGGATTCTTAACCTAGACTGTCAAAAACAAAAATAAATGAAAGATAATTATATTGACAACTATTTCAAAGTAATTATTTTTTTCTTTAACCATTCAAATTTTATTTTATGCATTTAAAAATATTTTTCTGCAAAAGAGTCACAGATTTCATTAGACTGCCAAAGAGATCCACTTCACGAAAAAGTTTAGAAACCTTGGTCTACAAGGTACCTAAGGCATTTGCATTACTTTAGCACTTTAAGGTTTACAAAGTACTCTCCCCACCATAGCTCTTTGAGTTAGGTAGAATTAGAATATTCTTTTTGAAATAGGGTTGTAAAAAGTTTTCCTCACAATCACCTAGCCTTGCTTGCTGGGTAATCCTGAGCAAGCCAACTAACTTCTCTGGTCCTTGGTTTCCTCCTCTGTAAAACAAAAACATTAGATAACTTCTGATGTTCTCCCATCATGATTATTCTGATGCCCCAAAATCTGGCAATTAAAGTAGTACACCGTTTATAAATAGAACTTGGACATGAACCAGATCAAGCACTCCTTTTATTAGACTACATAATCTCTTCACGTAATTAAAAAGGAACCCACAGAAGTTTTCAGAGTAATATAGGGACACAGAAAGAGCTGGGATTAAGATTGATAGAAAGAGAAACTGGAGGCAGGGAGACAAGGTAGGAGCCTGTTGACATAGGTCACAGGTCATAGCATCATAGATTTAGAGCTGAAAGGGACCTTGGAGATCATCTAAGGCAAACTCTTAATTTTATAGCTCAGAAACCAAACCCTAAGACAGCAAACTGGGAAGAAGCTGAGCTAGGATTCATAAGATTATAGAACTTCCAGGTAAAATAACTTTAAAGATTATCTATTGATACTTCCTTTAAATTACAAATGTAAATGAATGCAGAAAAATTGCCAGTAGTAAGATAAAATGGGAAGTGATCTGAACCTGCAAAGTCATATACAGCAACTATATAAATAGAACTGCAAAACATCCTCATGGTAATAAAAATAATTGGAGGAAAAATAATTGTTCATGGGTAGGCCAAGTCAATACAATAAATATGTCAGAACTATATAATTAATTTATTTAGCCTGTGCCTCATCAACCGAATTATCAAAGAATTATTTTGTAAAACTATAACATAATAGTAACAAAATTCATCTGAGGAAACAAAAAAGTCAAGAATCTCAAGAGAAATGATTAAAATAAATGGGAAGGGGGATTGGCAGTACCAGCTCCCAAATTATGCAATGACACAGCAATCAAAATGATTTGGTATTGGTTAAAAATAGAGAAGTTAATCAGAAGAACAAATTATGTATGCAATATAATAAAGCGAATGTACCTAGTAATCTAGTCTTCAAGAAACCCAAAGATGTCAACTATTGGAATAAAAACTGTTTGAAAAATGCTGCTTGTGAGGCAGTTAGATGGCACAGTGGATAGAACACCAGCCCTGGAGTCAGGAGGACCTGAGTCCAAAATAGATGCAAGATACTTGATACTTACTTGCTGGGCAAGTCACTGAACCCCATTGCCCCCCCCCCCCCCCCATGAAAAACCTTCTGGGAAGACTGGAATGAAGACTGTAGAAATTAGTTTTGTGCCAAAATCTCTAATGATATACTTGTGCCAATTTTGATCTAACAATTTACACCAAGAAAACACAGGGGCTTCATCAGCCAGCACCACACCATCCATATGACCATCAATGACAACAAATCGAGAAATTTGAGTACTGTAGACAAATTCACTGACCTTGGCAGTATCATTTCCAAGAAGGTACATATTGACAATGAGATTGACACTCATACTGCCAGAGCTAGCTCAGTTTTGGGGAGGCTCCAAAAGAAAGTGTGGGAGAGAAGAGGTATTAGACTAACTACCAAACTAAAGGTCTACAGAGCCATTGAGCTGAACTCTTTGCTATATACCTGTGAAACCTGGACAGTCTACTAGCACCATGCCAAGAAACTGAATTGCTCCTATTTAAATTGTCTTAGGAAAATTCTGAAGATCACTTGACAAGAGAAGCTACCAGATACAGCAGAGAGTGCAGCTATAATGAGTTGGACACATTAGAATGCCAGACTTATGCTTGCCAGAAAACTATTTCATGGAGAAATCACACAGAGCAAGTGCTTACAAGGGGGTCAGAAGAAGCAATACTGGGACACCCTGAAGGTCCTGAAGGTCTCATTGAAGAACTTTAGAATTGATGGAACAACTTCGGAAACACTGGCACAGGACCACCCAGCATGGCATGCCCTCATCAGTGAGGGGACTGCACTCTATGAGGAAGGCAGAATTGAAGCAGCTCAAAGGAAACGTGACATCCATAAATTTAGAGTAAATGCCCCAGGAGTTCACATGGACTATTTGTGCCCATAAAAATGCTCAGCACTTTCTGGGCTTGTATTGGTCTGTTCAGTCACAGTTGAGCACACTCTAATTTATCTCAAACACAGTGATGTCATTTTGATCTTCATTGATAACAAAGGACAAGAACCAAGTATAAACCAAAATTAGCTCAAAAGCATACATGACTTCATTAGGACTAAAAAATAAGAGGAACAAGGAAGAAACTTCCTTTGGAATTTATAGCTAAGGGAAGAGTTCGTGACTGAACAAAGGATAGAGAAACAGAAAAAAATGGATAACTGATTACATAATTTTTTTAATTTTATATAAACAAAACCAATACAGATAAAATGAAAAATGGCTAATAACATAAGGAAATGTTTTTTCACATTTTTTTTGATAGAAAATCTTATTCCCAGGGTGGCTAGGTGGCGTAGTGGATAAAGCACCGGCCCTGGAGTCAGGTTCTGGGTTCAAATCCTGTCTCAGACACTTAATAATTACCTAGCTGTGTAGCCTTGGGTAAGCCACTTAACCCCGTTTGCCTTGAAAAAAAACATAAAAAAAAAGAAAATCTTATTCCCAAGATACATAAAGATGAATTAATGAATTAATTCAAATATATGAGTTAGAGTTATTGCCTAATTGATAAATGGCCAGAAGAAAAAACAGGAAGTTTTCAAAGGAAAATATTCCAGGTATCAAAAGACATGAAAAAAAGCTCTATATCACCAATAGAGAAAATCAAATTAAAGCAGTTTAGAAATTTCATCTCACATCCATCAAATTTAAGAAAAAAGCAAAATAATCAATGTTGGAAGTATTGTGGGAAAATAGGCATGTTAATATATAATCGGTTGATCTATGAATTGATTCAGTCACTCTGAAAAACATTTTGGAACTATGTCCCAAAAATAATTCAACTATATTTAACATTTGACTATTGGGGACCTATTTCCCCAATGATATCAAAAACATTGGTAATAGTTCTTTTTGTAGAGGCAAAGAAGTAGAAATTATCAATTGGGTAATGGTCAAACAAATGGTAAAATAATGTAATGTAATAATATAATTGTGCCATAAGATATGATAAAATGAATTTTTATAGAAATTCAGGAAAATCTTTATGTCAGTCATTCAATCATCTAGCATTTATTAGGTAGCTATTATGTATGAGGCCCTATCCTGGGGATATAAAGAAGGTAAAAAACAGTCTTTAAGTCAAAGAGCTTCCAATCTAATAGACAAATAAATTGTTTCAAAAAAGAAATGAGAAGAATCAAAAGAACAATTCATGCAATAATAACATTGTAAAGGTCAACAACATAAGCACTCTAATCAATGCATTAACCAACAGTGATTTCAGAGGACTAAGGATGATAAAGAAGTGAAAAACTCAATATCCTGGCTAAGTTAGACATTTTTGAATATGACTGACTCTGGCATATATTTTATTTGAATATCCATTCTTGGAGCCATTTTGAGTTTTTTTTTTTCTCTTTTTTCCAGTACAGACAGGTAACAGTGGGAGAAGGAGAAAATGGATCCTTGTTAATTGGTGATCAAATGCTACAAAAATTATTTTAAAAGATAACTTTCAGTGTCAGAGGATATGGAATTCAGATCTTGGCTCCTCCACCATCTGCCTGTATGACCTTGAACAAGACTTCAATTCACTCTTTTGCAAAAAGATGAGGTTGAACTCAATGACCTTAGCATCTCTTCTGGCACTAAATCCATGATGCAATACCATGAAATGCATGTTAGTTTGAGAAATGGACTCAAACCCCTATTTGGCTCCAAACTCAGAATCCATGTCCTTTAACTCCAACATTCTTTCAATTATACCATACTGAAATTAAAAAAAAATCTTGAGCTTAAACTACTTATCCCAATCATGTAGAACCCACAGAGACCAGTTTCAGCAGCAAAAATCTTCAACCAAATTTGAACAAAGAAGAGAGTATGGTGTAGTATATTGAGCTCTTCACTCAGAGTTAAGGAGACACATTTAAATGCTATCTCAGATACATACTAGCTGTGCAATTCCTGGCAAGCCCTGGCCTCAGTTTGCTCATGTGTAAAATAAGGAGGTTGGAGTGGATGTTCTCTAGAATCCCTTTTAAATTTTTCGTATTATGAGTAGGAGGAGCTCCTCAGAAATATCTTTCTTGGTGGGAAAAGAAAGAAAAAGATCTGTTCCCCCAAAAGCTGGCTTTTTTTCATGATGGTGTCAGCACCCTTATTAATGGATAATTCCGTAAGAAAGCTGTTACTTTGATTGGAATTCAAAGCCAGGGAAGTAGACTGTAATTTTCCCCTTCTGGCTCCTTTTTACCAAGGCACAAGATTTATTTAAAGTCCCTGATAAAAACTGAGCTTCACTGATGAAAAGGAAAATATATAATGACCCCATTTCTCTAGTAGTTTAAGGTTTATAAAATACTTCCTTTACAGCCCCTCCCCATAAGGTAGGTAGTCTGTAGGGAGGGAAGTGACTTACCCAAGCTCACATATGTATTTAATGTGAGATGTAAGATTGAAATCCAAAATTTTCCCCAGTGTTCTTGTCACAATATACCAACTCTGTTTCTCCACCATCCAGGGTTACTCCTTTGCTACGAGCTGAGAGAGGTTTCAGAGCACACAAGAGGGCTCTTCTTTGAGGAAGTGTAGAACTCAGAATGCCAGAATGGGATGGTATTTTGGCCCAGAAAACATACAATGTCTGAGTTGGAATGAACCTTGGACATCATTTCCCCTAATAATCTGATCTTACAGAAGAGGACATTGGGAGAAGAAAAGTCAATTAGATCTTTTAATTCTGTAATTACCTAGCCCTGCATTATTTTTTAACCCCTTCAAACTAAACCTTGATTTCACTTCAGAATTCCTACTAAGTCACTATGCTGAACATTCAACAATAGATTAGGGAATAGGTTTAAATTTCATAGGATTTAGGATGGCAATGGACTTAGATATTTTCTGGTCCAGATCCTTCATTTTATAGAGTCCTAGCATGAGCAACCGACCAGAATCACACCACTGTGTGATCATCATTTCTTTACCATAGATAAAACTTCTTTTGTTAATAAAAAAATCTGCAGGCAAGAGATTAATAATTAAGCCTAAATCAATATTAGCTTAAATCCTAATATATGGTTTTCATAAATTGGAAAATAGCTAGACTAGTATTTTGAAAGACTTTGGAAATTAAATGATTGGATGATATTATCTAATGAATAATCTAATGGAAACTCTTCATCTTATAGCTGGGGAGATAGCCACCTATCTTTTTGGTTATTTTTCTAGGGTTAGAAAACCATATTGTTTATGGTTCAGTGGATTGAGTCTTGCAGTCTTTTGACTCATCTTCCTGAATTCGAATTCAGTCTCACATACTATCAGATATCTGAACCTAGATAAATCACTTAACCCTGTTTATCTCAGTTTTCTCATCTGTAAAATGAGTTGGAGAAGCAAATTACTCCAGTATCCTTGCCAAGACAACCCCAAATAAGATCACAAAGATCACAAAGATCACAACAGGAAATGAAAATGTTTAGTGGGTAGAAGACTTGGGGGTGGGGAGGAGGATATGAGAAATATTTTCAAGTATTCAAAATTCTTTCAAGTGGAAAATGAATTAAATTTGCTCTTCTTGGCCCCAGAAGGCAGAACTAGGTTCTCAGGGAGAAGAAACAATGGCATAAATGTTGGCTCAATAAAAGGAAGGATTTACTAACACTAATAGAAGGGATTGCTTTAGGGGGAGTGCTATCTTCAGCAATGCAAGTGTTCAAACAGAGGTAGAATAATCATTTCTAAGAGATGCTGGATTAAATTTAGGAAATATATGCAAGCTCTAGAGGTTCATATGAAATCAGAAAGATTTTGAGTTTGCTCCTAGTAATACAATATAAGTTTATTGTTTGAGGACCACTCTTGCTAAGTGTGTAGAGAGATTCATCATCTCTAGTTATCATGCAATGAATCTTTTGGACCCAGTAAATTATTAAGACTATCTCCTAAGGCATGAAAAACCTATGATCTGCTTTGGTGGTAGAAGCTTCTACTCTGATGTATCCATAATTTGTCTTTGTTTATATATGTGTGTAGATAGATAGATAGACAGATATGTGTGTGTATGTCTGTGCCTGTGTGTGTAATATATATATATATATATATATATATATTACACACTTATATGCAATGACATAATATATTATATATATATACATATATACCCAATACAAGATCTTGGGTTTGCAAAGATGAAAAATAGCATAGTTTTTATCCTCAAGGAAATCCAAATCTAATTGCTATGATGACACATATTTATATGTATAAGTATAAGATATAATAAGATCAAAAGAGAGATTGGTAAGGACCATCTTTCCACTTTCCAAGCTAAGGTTTTAAAATTTCTTCCTCAGGGAAAAGGAAAGGAATATGCATTTATATATCACCTACTACATACCAGGAGCTTTATAATTATTATCTCATTTGTTCTTCACAGCAGATCTTCAAGGTCAATACTATTATTATCTCCACTTTGCAAATGAGGAAACTGAAGCAAATAGAGTTGAAGTGACTTATCAGGTTTACATTACTATCTGAGATCAGATAGGCACTCAGATCCTCCTGACTCCAGACTCAATGTTCTCATATTACCCACCAAAAACCCAAGACATTTCAATTTAGCATTATTAAAAACATCTTTGCTCCATAGTTTCCATTTCTATAAATATTTAAGGTAAATACGGCACCTTCGTCACAGTTTCCTTTTGAAGTATACAATTCCAGGATTATAATATAGTCTCTCTCTCTCTCTCTCTCTCTCTCTCTCTCTCTCTCTCTCTCTCTCACTCTCCCCCTCCCTCTCTCTCCCTCCCTCCCTCCCTCCATTTTTTTGTTTTTTGCAAGAAAAGTAATGAGGTTAAGTGACTTGCCCAAGGTCACACAGTCAGATACGTATTAAGTGTCTGAGGTCATATTTGAACCCAGCTCCTCTTGACTACAGGACCTGTGCTCTATACACTGAGCCTTCTAGCTGTCCCTAATACTCTCTTTATAGGAAGTATTAGGAACTTAGCTATTTGTATATGAGCCAGGATGAAAATTCAGTTCTCTTGATTCCAACTCTGACCTAAATTTATTTGGATGCTGCTGCTACCACACTAGTTTTTTCCTTCCAGTCGCTTTAATTAAAGTGTTCATTTTTTATTTTTGCCCTTTTTGATTTTTGACCCAAATCTATGATTTCATTAGAATAGGGAATGTCCAATAGAGAACTGCTTCTATCAATGTAGATTGGTCTCTGCTCTACAAATAATAAATTTTAGTGAATGGTCTGGGGGCACCAAGAGATTACTTTGTCCAGAGTCCTACAGGTAGGACTTAGATCCAACCTTGCTGATTTCAAAAAATCACATTGTTTGTTTAGTGTCTGGACATAAAATTATATCATCTCTGCAGTTCAGCTGTAAAGTTAGTATCTCTATAATTCCTTATGGTTTACTGGATAGCATTTAATAAAAGTTATCACATCCATTCTCTTATCTGTTCCCTCCCTTCCATCCTATGAGAGAAAAGGGAAGGGAGGAAGTTATTAGCCCCAATTAACAGATGAATAAATTAAGGACAACAGAAAGCAACTAACTCACAGAAGTCAGTATAATAGAGTGAGGATTTTTCCCAAATCTACTGGCACCAAGTTCAATGATTTTTCCAAAATTTGAACTGATAAAATCCCCTTCTGCCTCTATAGATATTCTCAGGTCCTGCAATTCAGCAGAATCCCCTTCTGCAAGTGGTAGAGGGGATGAGAAACCAAAGAATCAACAGTCCTTGGCTATGTTCCTGATAAATGAGATGCAAATGTTAGCAGCATCCTGATGAAAGCCCCTTATAAATTCCTTGTCTTAACTGCTTCAGGTCTACATTTCTTTTTTTTAATTGATATTTTATTTTTTCAATTATATACTGTAGTAGTTTTTCAACATTCATCCATTTGCAGATATATAAGTTACACATTTTTCTACCACCCTCCCTTCCCCATAGTGGTAAACAGTCTGGTAAAAGTTGTACAGGAATACTTGTGTTTAACATATTTACATAAGAGGAATGAAGGCTAAGGGAAAAGAAAGAAAACCATTAGATAGGAAGGAAAAAGATAAGAGAAGTTTTTTTTAAAAAAAACATTAGTATAATATACATTTAGATTCCATGTTTTGATTTTTCCCCTCTGAATGTTTCTGGCATTATCCATAACAGGTTTTCCAGGGTTGTTCTTGCTGAGAAAAATTGTATCCATCATATTTGATGTTGTTAATGTATACATTGTTCTTTTGGTTCTGCTACCTTCTCTCAGCATTAGTTCATATAATTCTTTCCATGCTTCTCTAAAGTCTGACCTCTTATGATTTCTTAGAGGGCAATTGTCAGGTCTTCATTTCAATTCTATATATAACTTTTAGCACCATTCATCATGAATGTAATCAAAAAACTAGACATGAGAGATAGGCTTAATTCCTATACAATTCCAATTTAGACAGTCCCTGAGAATACTTCAGAAAAGGAGCAGTATTACCTAGATGCTTCTATGACTAGGGTAACAGTTGATGGCTGACTTTGGCAAGTTATTTATTTCCTCTCAATCATTCCTTCTACAGGTATGTTTGAAAGGCAAAAGGAACATTTGATTCCATTTCCTAAGGCTTTATTGAGTTTCTATTACATATATATATATGTAATATATATATATATACACACACATCTGATCCCATGCTGGACGGGTTGTATAGTAAATAAAAAAGTAGGCTTTATGGGGCACTGATTTAGTCTGAAAAGATTTTAGAGGCAATTTCAGCTTCACAATTAACAAGCAAAGAGCCTGAGGTTCTTGATACTGAGGTGATGGTTATAAGGTTTAGCATTGGAAGCACCAGTCCAATCCCTTTATATCATAGTTGAGAAAAATTGAGACTGGAGAGGAGAACTGGACTTTTCCAAAGTCACAGCAGCAATAAATGACACACAATTCTTGTCAACATCATTTGAGTTTAAATCCAATGAGTTTACTAGCACAGTGATCAGCATATAGAAAACACTTAATACATGATTTTTGATAGATTTCAACAGATATCAAAGGAAATAAATTTATTTGCTTCCAGTAAAATCCAAGCCATTTTATAGTGTTACTTTTTTACTACATAACCACAGTGATTTCAACTAATATTTATTAAGTATCTACTGGATACAGGATACTGTGCTAAGTGGTAGGATTGATGCAAAGTTCAGATAAGATATACTTTTTAATCTTCATGGAGTTTATAGTCATATAAGAAACCCAAATGGACTATTTAATACAATCTTGTTTTGTGAATAGGTTTGTTCATTTATTCTTCTATCAACAAAAATCTAATTTCTCTCATTTCCTGTTCCCCCCAACCACTGAAAAAAAACAAAGAAAGAAAAAGAAAACCCTTATTGCAAATATGTATGGCCAAGTATAACAAATTCCCAGATTGGCCAAATCCAGAAAATGTACTTCACAATCTGCATCTACCTTCCATCCCCTCTGTCAGGTTGTAGATGGCACAAATGATATTAGTTTTTAAAATACATTCCTATAATTTTACATAGTGCTTTCTTCACAACAGCCTTGGAAGGCAGATAATTAACATATATGATCCCAATTTTACAGATGAAGAAACTGAGGTTCAGAGAAATTGAAAAATTTACTAATGATATCCTAATTAATAACCCATCAGAACCAGGATTTGAACATGGGTCTGCTGATTTCCATACCATACAAGCATATAGGAAAGGTTAAATAGAGAAGAATGACTTCTTTCTAACTGGAGGAATCAGGGAAGACTGCACAGGAAATATAGACTGAATCATTTTCTCTGTAAAATGGATTCAAACCATCTTCAAGATTTGCTTGACTTGGGAGACTAAGGTCAAGGTCATTGAGGTGACTTCCTGATAACCTTCATATAGTCACCAACTTAAGAACAGCTTCTGACATAGTCAGCCGAGAGCCACACTCAGTGGAGTCAACGTTGTATAAGAGATAATAAGAATAATACACAATAAAAGAGAATTGAAAAATGGAGAACTGTGGAAGAAAAGGTGGAAAATTCTTTGAAGCATTTTATGGAGGGAGAAAATATTCTTGGATTTATATATTCAGAGGGATCTCTAGGTTTATGCCTCATAAAAGGGGGGGGGGACTATGACTCCCCCGTAAGCTTTCCAATAAAACAAAAGCAGCTACCAAGACATCAAGACATCCTGGAGTATTTTTGATTGTCTGCAGAGGGAATTTTTATTAAAGGGCAACTATTATTCCAACAGCATACGGCTGCTTCTGACACAAATCAGATTCAGCCCAAAGCAAAAATTATAGCCATAAATTGCCTCTCATAATGGTTGTAGCCTATTAATTTTAATACTGGGACTTTACAGGCAAATAAATTGCTTAGTGAAGTCATAGAACTAACGCTGGATTGGGAGAAAGGAAACTTGGATTTGAATAACAGCTCTGTCACTAACTCACACTGCACCTTTGAACAACGCATTAGTTTTCTCTGCCTCAGTTTACTCACTTGTAAAACAAGGGCAGGACACTACATGAGCTCTAATGTTTCTTTCAAATCAGACAATCTGTGGAATAAGATCCATTCTAGCTCTAATATTCCATATTCGAAGCTCTAAGATCTCTGCCAACTCTAATAGTCAAGGTAATATTTCTGGTCTGACATTGACTCCTTAGGTTACTTCAATGTTCAGCTCAAATTATACTTCAAGAGGTCTACCTTCTTATTTGCTCTTACCCCAAATCATTGTATAAATGTGTGTATTTATACACACAAATATGAATATATACCTATGTTTCTGAATATACACACAATAGACATATATATGTCTTTTTAAACAAATACATTTGTATATGTAGACATGTTTAAGTGTGACTCTTACCTACCTTTACCTATGAGCATAAAATTCCTTGCATAAAATGTAAGCTCCTTGAGGGGAGAGATTGTTTTGTTTTTGTTTTTGGTTCCAATGCCCCCACAAAGAGGATGCTTCACAGATGATAATGGTAATAACAATAATATTTACATGATATTGTAAGCTTTAGGAAGTGCTTCACACACATCTTCTCATTGGTTGATCTTCACAACAGCCAGGTGAGATAGGTACTTGTGGTTTACCCTATCCAAAGAAGAAAACCAAGCTGAAATATCTCAGTAAATGCTCAAGGCAGGATTCAAATTCATCTTCCTGACTCCAGGTTCATTACTCTGTCCCCTCCACTTCCTGGCTAGCTACTTCATTAAATGCTTATCAATCAATTGGCAGCTTTTAAGACCCCTTCTACACCAATATTTCCCTAAAAACATTTTATCTGATTGATTTTTCTACTGATGGTGTAGTTTATAAAGTGAACCAGAAAGGCAGAATCAGGTCTTGATCACTTCAGAGCCTGGAAAGAAATATGTTTCTGGGCAAAACAGCCTGGGGGAGATCTGTAAATGGACAGATGACCTTTGATTGCAGGAATTTGTGCTTTCCAAATGAGTTCCACTAGCAAAAGCCTTTGTAAATTCACAAAAAGTTCCTATTGCCTGGGATGATGAATATGATTGTCATGACTTATTACTTATTCTGAAGTGAGCCCCCTCTGGGCACAAGCATTTTCTCAACACTGAAGCCACACATGGTCAACATTCAGTAATGCAAAAATCTAAAAGCAAACTGTCTTCACTTGATTTATTCAAATAACCCAGAAATAGCCATTTGTATTAACGAGTGTGAAAGTACTTTGTAAACTCTAGTACTATGTCTATGTCTATGTGTGTGTGTGTGTGTGCACATACTGATTGCACATATGTATATATAAGTATATATGAATAGGCCTCTATATATACATATATACTTACATGGGCATATATGTAGATAGATAGATAGATAGATAGATAGATAGATAGATAGATAGATAGATAGATGAAAGAGATGGATGATGGAGATAGATTAGGTAACAGAGTACAAAGATGATAAGATAGATAGAGGTAGAGATAAATCTCTGATTTCATACATATAGGAACTTCCTCCAGCAGCACAGACCATAACACTAAATGTTAGGGAGTTTCCTGAAGCTCATAAATGTTGAATGTCTTGGCCAGGTTCACACAGCTACTAAGTGTCAGAGATGGAACCTGAACTCAAGTCTTTGTGATTCTCAAGTCCAGAGCTCCATCCACTACACCACACAGTCTCTCTAAGGTAATGTTTGGTGACATTTCTTTTCTACACTCACATCACAGGGAAAACAAAGCAATTTATTATCTTTGGAATGTTAAATAGCTCCCATTTTATATTACATTAAGATCTTTAATGATGATGATGATGGGGGGGAGGAGGAGGATGTTGCTTGCCCTTCATTTTCAAAAAGGAATGTGATATCAGGTAGGTGATGCCATTATAGGCACATGAATTGAATTTAAGTGAGGGGTTTGTTGTGCTAAGTCACCAGCCTCACTTTCTCCTCAGAGCCATGAGTCCAGGAGCCAGATATGAATCAGCAAGACTGGAGAAGGCCCTGGATTTCAAAAGTGTCTACCAGTTCTAGATCCTAGGATTTTAGAATCCATGACACTGTAGCTTTGGGACTTTGTGCAATGTGCTTACCCTCTCTGGTCATCAATTTGAATGATCTAATTTCTAAGGTTCAACCCAGCTCTTGAGGCTATGATCTCCCTGACAGCATAAATGCTGATAAGGCTAAGATAATTAAAGAAGAAACAACTCAGGTACTACAGTCCCAGTTCCTATTTTAAATAAACTGTAACAAAGAATTGTTGATTTGACTAATTTGTGTGGAAGCCAAGGGGAAAGTAATTATGTTTTTCCACAGAATTACTGCTTACTTTGGCATTTGAGGTAGGCTGCATTAATTGTTCTGAATGAGCTGAATGAACTTCACTTGATTAATCATTTTGTTTTTCCATACCAGGGAGACAACCTCAGACTTGGTCATCTTTCTGGGGTAGCCTACTCCGTTGCCAAAAGGCTGGGCCATAGAAAGATCATTGAATCTGAAGTCCATGGATCTGGGTTCAAATGCCACCTCTTACATCTCATGACATTAGACAAATCATTTAATCTCTCAGAGTTTTCATTTCCCCATCTGTAAAATAAGCAGCTGAATTAGATGATTACTAGTTTCTTCCTAGTTCAGTGATCTGTCACTTAAACAATCAACCAACAAACATTTATTAAACACTTATTATATGATAAGAACTGCGCTAAGTTCTGGGAATACAAAGAATGAAACACTCCCCAGTTATGTGGAGCCAGATTTTAATGGAAAAAATGACATAAGTAAATGGATTAAAGTAAAAACAGAATATGAGTATAATCTATATACTATTATATTCTATATGCATATTATACAAGTAGACTATGAATATATAAAGTAAAAATAGAATATAATTATATAGAACATAAATAAATATATAGGAAAAATTCATGTTCTTTAAAGATATAAAGAATAAAATATAAGGAAATAAGTAGAATAAATATTAAAATAAATAATTGAATGAATAAAAGGATGAATGACTAAATAAATAAAAACAAATACAAACTAGTTACATGTAAGGTAGTTAGAAAGGGAGGACATCAGGAGCTACCAAGATCAAGGAGGGTATTACCTGAATTGTCTCTCTTTTTGGGGGGGGGGATTTTTGCAAAGCAATGGGGTTAAGTGACTTGCCCAAGGTCACATAGCTAAGTAATCATTAAGTGTCTGAGACTGGATTTGAACTCCAGTTCTCTTGACTCTAGGGTCAGTGCTCTCTCCAGTGTGCCACCTACCTGCCCATTGAATTGGCTCTTCTTAAATTACTTTGTGTGTGTGTCTGTGTGTCTGTGTGTGTGTGTGTGTGTGTGTGTGTGTGTGAAATATATGTGTGAAGGGAGAGAAATAAAGACGGAAAAAGAGAGACAAAAAGAGATTCAATGACAGGATACTAGCTGCTTCTAGGGTCCAGAAAACCTTCATGCTGATATTTGATGATATTATGATGATATTTGAACCACATTTTGAAGGAAAGATAAGACTCTTATTGGAGCTGAGGAAAGAATACATTCCAGGAAAGGACAGTTAAAGAAGGGATCTGAGTATCATGAGTGAGAAAGAGGAGTATATGTATTACAAAATGCAGGAGAGGGAATTTAAGTTGGATCCAGGTTGGGAAGGGCTTCACAGGCCAAACAGAGATGTTTATAAGCTATCCTAAGGAAGCCACTGTAGTTGATTGCTTAGAAGGGGTTCATGGTTAGAGCTTTCTGAAAGGAAAATGACTTTGGCATAAGGATGGTGGACTGGAGTGGACTGAGACTTTAGGCAGGGAATCCAATTAGGAGGCTATTACAATAGTCTAAGTAAGAAGTTATAAGAGACTGAATTAAAGTAGTAGGGATGAAGAATATCTAGGGAATATAACTAGAGAAAAGAGTCTGATCTGAGATATTGAAAATAAGAAGATATTGGATGAGAGAGAGGCAGACAGAAACAGAGAGACAGGGAGAGACAGAGAGAGAGAGAGAGAGAGACAGAGAGAGAGAGAGAGAGAGAGAGAGAGAGAGAGAGAGAGAGAGACAGAGAGAGAGAGAGACAGAGAGACAGAGAGACAGAGAGAGACAGAGAGAGACAGAGAGAGACAGAGAGAGAGAGAGAGAGAGAGAGAGAGAGAGAGAGAGAGAGAGAGAGAGAGAGAGAGACAGAGAGAGACAGAGAGACAGAGAGACAGAGAGACAGAGAGAGAGAGAGAGAGAGAGAGAGAGAGAGAGAGAGAGAGAGAGAGAGAGAGAATTCTAAGATTATAAACCTGGGGGACTAGAAAGATGGTGATACCTTGTATAGAAAAAAAGGAAGTTGGGAAAGGGAATTTATTCATGTGTAAAATGGAAGGAATAATACTATATCTACTTCAAAAGGCTGTTGTGAAGAAAGCACAGGAAAGGATAGATCTTCTCATATGACTAATTAGCAGCAGATGCAGGATTTATATCTAGGTCTTTTGATTCTCCATAGATGAGGATTTTTTTTTCATCATAGCATATTGCTGAATTCAGAATTCCTGAATCTCTCCCATTTCCAAACTTGTACCTAAATGGAAGGGCTCTCTCTCTCTCTCCTTTGTTTTCCCCAGAGTATATTTTCTGGTTCTTCCACATTTTACCCTGTTTCATACTCCTTTATAAGTAGCTATGGGGTATATGAAAAGAATAAAGAAATAGAGTAAGAAGTCCTGGCATTAATTGCCTGGAGTTAGTTAGACTACTCTCCCTGAGTCCAAATCTGGTCTCAGACACTTACTAGCTGTGTGACCCTGGGCAAGTCACTTCACCAGCTGTACAATGAGCTGTGGAAGAAAATGGCAAATCACTACAGTTTCTCTGTCAAGAAAACACCAGATAGGGTCAGGGAGTCAGATACCACTAAATGACTAAACAACAGAAACCTCTTTCTCACAAGGCTGCTGTGAGAGGTTACCATATAGAATCGTGTCTCCCCAAGTTCCTGTCTCTCCAGGAGATTAGGTCACCGAGAGCAGTAATTGTATATTTATGGTATGTATGTGTAGTATGTGAAAAAAAAAATATATATATATATATATACATATATATAATACATATTTGTAGAATGAAGCAGCATATTTTGTATTTTCTAAGTATTTAAAAATGTTTAAATCAAATAATTTCTGGATTCCTCTGACAGTAACAAGAGTGACAGTAATTGACATTTATTTCTAATGTACTTTATGATCTACACAGGACTTTTCATACATTCACTTAGTTGATCTTCATAACAATAGACAGACAAAGCAGGAAATTATCTCCATTGTACAGATCAAAGGAACATAGGGGTTTGGAGCTAAAAGGATTTTAGGGATCATCTAGTCCAATCTCCTAATTTTACAGATGAGAAAACTGAGACTGAGAGAGAAGGATTTTGTCCAAAGTTGCCTAGCTATTAACTGTCCTAGATAGGATTCAGACACAGCCTCTGACTCCAAATCCAGGAGTTCTTTTCATTATGATTGCCCCCTCCGTGCTTATAAACTGTGGCATTCTCAAAGCAGCCTGGTGGAAATCATACAAAATGCTTTGGGGAGGAAGATATGATGAATCATATACTGCCTCTATGAATTTATCATGTCAGACCTGTCTTTACCGAAGGCCTGAGGTACGCCAATTCTTTTTTAGTGGATGTAGAGAAATCAAGAGTTATTAGATATTAGGTCTCTCAAGGACCTCAGAGATTATCTAGGCTACATAAAACAAGGACCATTAAACTACATCAGGAGCCCTGTAGGCTGCATATTGATTTGGAAAACTAACATTACAATCTATTGCATTTGTATGTATTTTAATATATGATATTTAAATTGGCTTGGGCCACCTTGGGAAGGGTTGCCACAGTAGTTTTTTGGGGGGATATCAACCCCTGATCTAGGTTAAGGATTTCTACCTTTTTTTGGTTCCAGACCCCTCTGGCAGTCTGATGAAGCTTATATACTCTTTCTCAGAATAATGTCTTTCAGTGCATTTTTTAAATGTAATTTCATTTTATTCCAATTATATGCAGAGAGTTTTTAACATTCATCTTTTTATAAGCTTTTGAATTCAACATTTTTCTACCATCCTCTCATCCCTCTCCCTTCCCCATGATGAGCAATCTGATAAAAGTCATACATGTACAATCATATTTAATTTATTTCCATATTAGTCATATTGTGAAAGAAGAATCAGGACTAAAGAGGGGAAAACCATGACAAAGAAAGAAAAAAAAACACAGGACAAGTTTTAAAAAGCAGCAATAATATGCATTGGTCTATATTCAGATTCTATAGATTTTTCTCTGGATATATATGACATTTTTCATCACAAGTCTTTTAGAATAACCCTAGATCACTGAACTGCCAAGAGGAACTAAGACCATCATAGTTGATCATGATACAATGTTATTGTTAGCGTGTATAATATTCTTCTGGTTCTGCTCATTTCACTCAGCATCAGTTCTTGCAAGTCCAGACTTTTCTGAAGTCTGTCTGCTCATGATTTCTTTACATTCATATACAACAATTTGTTAAGGCATGTCCCAATTGTTGGACATCCCTTCAGTTTCCAATTCTTTGCTATTACAAAAATACTTGCTATAAATATTTTTGGTACATATGGGTCTTTTTTCCCTTTTTTTATGATCTCTTCGAAATACACACCTAGTAGTGATATTGCTGTATCAAAGGTTAGGCGCAGTTTCATTACCTTTTCAGCATAGTTCCAAACTGATCTCCAGATGGTTGAACCAGTCCCAATACCACCAACAGTGCATTTGAATGTGTACATTAGATTACAAAAGAAAATAATTATTTGGGAATAGTTATGAAAAAATTAAATAAATTCATTAACTCCAAGTTAAGAATCTTTGATTCTATTCCAAACATTCCCCAAACAAAGCATGATTAAACCTTACTATTTATTTCATGTTAAATGGATAGGGGCTCTATGAGGAAATTCTAGTCCTAGTAAGTGTAATAGGGATTTGAGAACAGACTGGCATCCTAGGATTGAATAGCATTCCCTCTAAGCCCTAAGAAACCTAGGATGATGATCTGTTCTCATATTCCCTACTCAGAAACTGCATTGCACACTAATTCAGCATGACACAACAATAATGGAATTGGAATCACAGTGACTGAATTGAAATCCTGCCTCTACTTTTGACTAATTGAATGACTTTAGGCAAATGACTTTGCCTCTTCAGGCTACTATTCCCTCATTCATAAAATGACAAAAATGTGAGAACCCCATAATCTTGAGGGTGCCTCTTAGCTTTAGAACTTAAGATCTTATGACATCTTTTGAAGGGAAGGGGACCTCTATACTGAAAAATAATGCCAATTATAAACTGAATTCAGTTTTTAATGCAAGAATCAAGCATAGATTTCTAGCTGGAAGGGATCATTGAAAACAATCTGTTCCTGTTGATGTTGCTATTGCTGTTATTATTTTATAATTGTTTTGCATTTTACAGTTGAGGCAAGCCAGAAAGATTAAGTATCTTGCCCAAAGTTAGAAAGGTAGGTTCAATTTGGGGGTAAAGTATGACTTATGGTTTGGAAAATAGCAGATGAGCATAAAATTTTACTAATATTAATCCCTGAACATAATCTCCCATGTTTGAAAGGACTAAAATGTCTAGAATGGAGGATTTTATCAACTTCTTTTGAATTCTTCTTTCTTTAAGGATCAGTGGTACGTATGCCACTTCTTCCATGAAGCCTTCTCTGATTGCTTCTCCTTCCTCAAATATTGTCAGTCAATATGTATTGATTAAGTGCCTACCATACATCAGTCACTACGCTAGGCAATGAGGGCAAAAGTCAGTCCTTGATCTCAAGGAACTCCCAGGTAGCATAGCGTATACAACATATAAACAACTGCAATAAAAAGCCACATACAGGAGACAATGGAGATAATCAACAAAAGGAAACCACTGGGGTGGCTAGGTGGTGTAGTGGATAGAGCACTGGCCTTGGAGTCAGGAGTACCTGGGTCCAAATCTGGCCTCAGACACTCAATAATTACCTAGCTGTGTGGCCTTGGACAAGCCACTTAACCCCATTGCCTTGAAAAAAACAAACAAAAAACAAACCACTAGACTTAAGAAGGATCTTGACTTTCATTCTTCTTTTGTCCTATCACATTCTACCTTATATAATTATAATTTATGTATGCATTATCATACTCCCCTCCCATTAAACTTTAAGTTCATTGAAGTAAGAGATTGTACATTTTTTCATCTTCCCTAGCTATAGGTATAGGACCTGCCACACAATAGACATTTAATACATATTTGTCAGCTCAATTAAATGTCTCCCCTTCTAAGTTTTAATATTTTAAGGACTGAGACTAATTTTTTTTTTATTTTTATAAAACTTGTAAAAAACACAGGGTCTTGCAGATAGTGGATCTTTAACATGTTTTTAAGATGTATTTAAATTCAAGAATTATACATATGACTCATTGTTATAAGGCCTTGAGGACAGGGATTGTACCTCTGCCTATACAAAGTCTTGAGGACAGTCTTTGCACTGTTGTATCACAAGGTCTGTGGTCAAGGCCTTACATATGGTAATGGTAATGGTAGTGTTATGTCTAACTCTTCATGACCCCATTTGGGGTTTTCTTGGCAAGGATACTAGAGTGGTTTGCTATTTTCTCCTCCAACTCATTTTACAGATGAGAAACTGAGACAAGATTAAGTGATTTGCCCAGGGTGACACATCTAGTAAGTGTCTGAGCCAAGATTTGAACTCATGAAAATTTTTCTTTTTGATTCTAGACTCAGCACTCTATTGCCATCTGGCTGCCTTGGTAGGGGTTGAATAAAGTTTCTCAAAACTAGCTGAATGGACAGAATGTATTTTCAAATCTCTCCCTTTCTCTCATTAGGTTGTAAGTTACTGGAGGTCAGTCATCATTTCATTGTTTTCACCTTTGTATTACTAGAGACAGGCACAAAACTGCATCCATATTAAATTATAAAAAATGTTCGTAAAATTGAAATGACAAAAGTTGCTTGAACTGAGCTGAATTGAATCCTTCCGAGGATAATTTAAGTAGATTTTTAAAAGTCATGATTAGACTATGAAAAAACTGTGAACTCACCAAATAATTTCTACAAATAACCAAATATGAATATTCTAGTAAGAAAGAAGAATTTAAGCTGCTAAGTCAGCAGGATCACTTTATTCTAGGTTTTTGAAGACAGCTTTGGCATGGAACCCAGAAGTAGTTCCCTTAAAATGAGCATTTGGTATCTAAAGGCTTCTAAGAAAGCCTCTTATATCCCACCCTGCTTCAACCCTCCTGAACCCATTGTCCCCATTTCTGTAATATTTGTACTCAAAATGGATGAGTAAATGGTTGACTTCAATAGTCCTTCAGCAAATGGACATTATATTCTCATCACATTTTGTTTCTTTGGTCTGGTGGGTTTTGGATTTCACAGCCAACTCCCCAAGATTAATTCAGGTAAGGCTAGACTCTGGTAAAAATGAGATGATAGAACTCATCTTGGGAGCCACTAGCAGCTTGATCTTTTGGGTTCACTCCTGCCCCTGAGCCCTTAGAGGTCTTCAGTGCCCTCAGGTTGTCCTAAATCTTTCTTGTTGGGGAAACATAGCAAGCATTCCTATTGAAGTCATTCCAAATTACTCTCCATGGTCTAGCCACGTACAAGTTGTTTGAGCTGGTGTAAGCCCTTTCCCTTCCTTTGTCAAATGAAAAAGTCAGACCAGATGATCTTGAAGGTCTCTTTACATTTTACAGACCAGCTAACATCTACAATACTTAAGCACTCCCCAATTTGTCTCCCAAACTCCTCTGAAAGATAATAGTGTAAGTAATATCAACCCCAATTAATTGATGAAACTTGGAGAGAGAAAGCAAGAGAATAGATTTCATGTCTTCCCACCACAATACAGAGTCTCTATCCTACTGCCCCAATAAGTCTATGGATTTAGCCTGTAACTTTCTAATATGAACTGCTACTATTCTCCCTGAAGGATCTATCTCTAGTCAAACTACACTTTCCACATTTCCCAATTGTATCTCATACTTACTTATTTTTGTTTACCTGCCTTCCTGCCTTCCCTTTCCTTAGCTCCATCTTTTGCAAGCTTTCTCATTCTTTAAGGTCTAATTCAAATGCTTTCCTCCTCTAAGAAGGCTTCTCTGATCATTCTAGGCACACGTGACCTTTCCTTCCTCAAAACCTCAAACAGTATCATTTGTACCTCCTTATATACTCTTTATATTCTATTATTTTACAATTATGTGTCCTTCAAATAAACTGCAGATATCCAGCAGATCATGATCATATCTCTTTCATATTTGTGCCTTCCATAGCTCTAAACATAGTAGGAATTTAATAAATAATTATTGAATTTAACCAGGTTTGATTTTTAAAAAATTATTGACACTGAGTATCAATATTTAATTGCTAAATAACTATCTTACAAAAGAAAGATTAACCTGTAGTCCAGGTTACTATCAGGAACATATGAGAGCTTCTTAAAGTCAAGGTCATTTAAAGAAGCCAAAGTCCACTTTAGATAAGGAATTCTGGTCCTGATTCAGTTCATATAAACATAGAATCACAGAATCTCAATACTGGAAAAGGCCTCAAAAGCCATCTAGTCTAAATATGCAAAACCCAAAATTCTCTCTATGATTTTCTTGAAAAGTGGTCCTGTGATTTGAAGTGGTCATCTAACTCAAAACCTTAATTTTGGGAATGAGGTATCTGAAGCTCTAAGAAGCAACTTGCCTATGGTTACATAGAGGCAAGATTTGAACCCAGACTAGATTCTAACCATAGTGGTTTATCTCCAGGCACCATAACTTCTACCAAATCAATGCAAGAAGAACAAAAATAGATGAACTAGATTCTTAAAACAGTGGGACTCAGAAAAAGTAGACTAATCCAAACAAAAGAAAAAAATGGAAAAAAAGGTTGCTGAACTCTAAACAAAACAAAATCTTTTAAATAACACAAAGGGAAGACAATTTGAAATAACTTTAATAAAAAGTAGCTCTGATATAAACCAGAGAGAATGGAAAAGAGCATGATGACCTTGGTAAAAATTAGAAAGTAGAGAGAGTAGCTTTGAAGGGGAAAATGAGTTCTGGTTTAAACATGTTGAATGTGAGAGAGATGAATTTTCCTCCTAAAATAATTTGACTAATTACTCATCCATTGATGAACATATACTATTATTTCCCACCTTCAGGATAGTGAGTGATAGATCTTGCACAATATGAGTATGGTCAAAGGATCAAGGGATTTTGGGGAAGAAAAAAACTTAGGGATTATATAATATATGACTACCAGCTGAAAATGTCCAAAAGGCAATGTAGGATGGAATTCAAGTGGCATACTAGGTTTGAATATGTAAGTCTGAGAATCATTTGCATAAAGATGACTATTGGGCCCATAGGACCTAATGAGATCATCAAGGGAGAGGGAGAGGGAGAGGGAGAGGGAGAGGGAGAGGGAGAGGGAGAGGGAGAGGGAGAGGGAGAGGGAGAGACAGAGAGAGAGAGAGACAGAGAGAGAGAGAGACAGAGAGAGAGAGAGAGAGAGAGAGAGACAGAGAGAGAGAGAGAGAGAGAGAGAGAGAGAGAGAGAGGAAGAGGAATACAGAATTTTAAGGGACTGGGCATAGAAGATAATCCCACAAAGGTGACTGAAAAGGAACAACCAGCAAGAAAGAGGAGAGCCAGGAGAGAACCACATCACAAAAAACCAGAGAGGTGAAAATATAGAAAAGAAACATGTCCAGTGCCATCAAATCCTGCAGAGGGGTGAAGGAGTTATGAAAGAGACCATCAGATTTAGCAATGCACATTGTAAACATTGAAAACAATAGTTCATCTTGATGGACACCATTTCTACCAAAGCAAAATGAAAATGTTATGCCTTCATATATTATCTATCATTGAGCAGCTGTACCTAAAAATATTATCACTTCTTGGTCAATTTTCCAGTAATGAGCTTCTTTCTCTTTTAGTTATATTGGTCCTAGTATGACAAACACATCTCTGCCACTGAGACTATATTCAATCCCTTTACAATTTGGTAGAATCTCTCCAAGCTTAAACTTCAGCAGTACAGCTCTGAGAATTCAGGAACAACATTTTGCGATGATGGCACATCAATGGAAGTCCAAACCTCCTAGAATTGTTGGAAGCAAAGTACTTTGTAGAACTTCAAACTGGGAGATTGAACTCAGAGGAATGAAGACTAGAGATCATCTCTTGCTATGGGACTAGAAAAATGTTTCATGGAAATCAAGAACTAGTATTAGATTTAACTGGAAATCTCTAAAACTAAGAATTAGGACAAAGCAACAATAGTCATATATACCATTATTATTTGACATATTGTTAGAAATGCTTGCCAAGAATAATAAATGTTAGAAAACAAAGCTAAAATTTCCACTGATTTACTATATATATATATATATATACATATATATATATATATAGTTTAAAATATAGTTTACTTTTAGAACTTAAGTCAATTAAAAACTGAACCTAGATAATAAATGACTTCAAAAGTTAGCAAGATAAAATCCACAAAAAACTCCTCAGCAAAATTAGCACAAGTAGCAGAGGATTATTCTGTGCTTTGTTGCATCTGGGCTTCAGAGGCTGCATTGAGGGCACAATTTTCTGCAAACAGAAGATCACACACTAACACTCCCTCTGCTTTGGTCTTGGCTTGTAGCCTTTTCAAGTTGAAAAATTTACCATCAGTGCAATAGCTGATCTTGATGCTGTGTTTATTCTCAGCAAACTGGTTTGATAGCATGGCTGAAAACATCATGCTAAAAAGCATGGGATCAAGGACACATCTTAGTTTCACTCCATTGGTAACCAGGAAATCTCGAGAGTATTGTCCATTATCCAGAAGCCAGGCATGCATGCCATCATGAAAGTGACATAAAATACTGCTGAATTTCTCAAGATAACCATATTTTGACACAATTTTCCTTACACCCTCATGACTGACATTATCAAAGGCCTTGGACAGATCTACAAACATTGCATACAGACTTCTGTTCTATTCCTGGAATTTTCATGAAGTTTTCAAGCAACAAGCACAATATCAACCTTCTTCAAACCTTTCTGAAGCCACACTGACTCTCAGGGAGATGACCATCTTCCAAGTGAAGGACCAGCTAGTGAGAAGGGTTCTGACAAGAATCTTACCAGCAAGGACTAAAAAGAGAAACACCCCTGTGATTGTCACAGGACAATCTAATCGCTTTACTTTTATAGAGATGGATGATGGAGGAAATTTTGAATTCTTGGGGGATAACCTCCTCATGCCATATAACCTGAAAAATTTCAGTCAGCTTTTGGATGAACAATGGAGTCTCCACCGTGTAGATCTCAGCTGGAATGGAATCAGCAGGTGCTTCATTTGAAAGGAGCATAAAAGCATTTAAAACCTCTACTTCAGTTGGAACTTCAGCTGGGGACAGATTGACTTCAACTTGAGGTAAACCTCAATGGCTTCTGCATTGATAGATGATGGTCTGATAATACTATGGAAGTATTAAGTCCATCTCTCTAGGATCATGTCCCAATTGTTAATCAATGTGACTCACTCACCAGAGTGATTGAGATGCACCATATGTCTTTGGCCTATAGATAGTCTTCAGGGCATCATAAAAGGACTTTGGTTTGTTACTATTTGCATAAAACTGAATATCATCTTCCTTCTTACCAAGTCAAAATTTTTACATCTCTCTAAGCTTCACTTGTACTTTACTTTTGATGGAATTAAATTCTATCTTCTTAGAAATGGATGAACTGCTGGAAAATCCTGTGGAGTTCTTGGTTTTCATTTAAGAGCTTCTATATTTTCATATCATGTTCATCAAATCTGCCTAGATGTTTTCAAGTGTTCTGACCCAGATGAGCAAATGCAGTGCTTTATACCAAATCTCTGAAAACTATCATTTTTTTCTACTCCAGTTACCAACTATGTGTTGGATCAGTTTTCCCTATAAGTTAGCAACAGACTGTTCCCACTCAGAGAGGCACTCTAATTTCATCCTGGCATAACTTCTTCCAATAGTCATTGTGCCTTGGGGCCACCACTTCACTTGAATGTGAATATTTAGCTTGGAGAGGATGAGTCTGTGATCAGTCCAGCATTCTACTCCACACATTGCCTTTGTCACTCTCACATCCTGTTGGCCTCTTCTTACAATCACATAAGACTATAATGTGACAATGTTTGCCATGAGGGTGCATCCAGGAGGTTTTATTGCATTTAGGTAAATAAAAGAAAGCGTTTGTGATGAGGTCATGAGATGCACAAGTCTTCAGTAGTAGGTGACCAACAGCTGTTGCTTTTTCCAACTCCATTCCTCCCAAGGACTCCCTGCCACATCTGATAGTCTGAGTCTACATTAGTATTATAAGTTTGTCTTCTTTTAGAACATGATGATAAGGGCTTCCAGGTCTTCATAATATATATATTTTTTAATTTTTGCAAGGCAGTGGGTTACATGGCTTTCCCAAGGTCACATGGCTAGGTAATTATTAAGTGTCTGAGGCTAAATTTGAACTCAGGTACTCTGGACTCCAAGGCCAGTGCTTTATCCACTGTGTCACCTAGCCACCTCATTTTCATAATATTTTCTTTGACTTCAATCAGGATTTGTCATGATGAGAGCATAGGCATTGATGATGGCGGCACGGTGTTTTCCTGAAAAGGGCAATCTCATTGTCATGAACCTGTCATTCACTCCTTTTGGCATTCAAGTTTGTTGACTAGATTAATTTTGATTTCAAACCTACCCCAGCTTCATGCTACTCCTTTTTACTGTGACTACTCCAGAAAAATGTATGTCCAATTCCGACTTCAGTAAACTGGTCTTCATTTACCAACATTGTCTCACTTAGGGCTGCTATTTGGATAAGATGCCAGCTGAGTTCTCTTGGAACAAGAACTCTTTGTCTTTGAGGTCCATTGGATCTTGTGTTGCCTAAGAGTGAGCACATATTCCATGCACCAATGGTAACTGGAATCTTCTTTGAAGGAGTTTTTTTTCTAGATTATTTTTGTGTCCTGACCAGGGGGTGGTGCTGGAATAATCAGGCCATGATCGGGTAAGCAGATAATATTTAGGCATCTTTTCTAACCCTTTTCTCAGTCCAGGAAACAAGCAGTGTGATCCTTAAAAGGATTGCTCAGTCACCAAGGGGCTGCCAAATACTACGGCTGCTTTCAGTGGGGAAATGACCCTATGGCCCTGGGCCATCTGTGTGCAGGGTTGTAACTACAACTCCCAGTGTATTCGCACCTGCTACTTCATCACTTTAATAAAGGAATGGTAAAGTGATATGGGTGATGTCTTTTGATTTGTGTCTAAATCGGATTTAAGTGAGGCAGAGTTGCACAGAGTCATCAGCCTCACTCTCTCTTCCAAAGTCCACATGATCCAGTGGCAAGACAGAGCCAAGACAACTGGTGATGGCTCTAGATAAACCTTGGTGTCTTCAGTGTCTAGCTCTAAGTATGCCACAGCACCTGCTTCAGCTGTCTTCATGTCATTGGAAAGAAGTGTTCTCACCTGCCTGTTCCACCTGTTGAAGATTTCACATACTTGAGGCAGACACTCCCTCCAACTCACTGATGAGTTTGAGACTACCTCAGTTACTGTCAACCTGGTTTAGCCTCCCTGCCAAAACAGTTTACCAGGTGTGGCCACTGTGCATACTACAGCTTCTTACAGCCACAAATGAGAAACAGGTATTTCAGGTGGACATCCAAGTAGAAAACAGCCCTGAAAAGGGTTCAGAGCCCTCACATCAGAGGTACTAGTCTTCATTGAACATGTGTGTGTGTGTGTGTGTGTGTTTGTGTGTGTGTGTGTGTGTGTGTGTGTGTGTGTGTGTGTGTGTGTGTGTGTAAAATGAGATGAGAATATATATTCTCATCTCATTTTATTTTCAGGTCTTCATTCTCCTCTCCTCATTTTCTCACCTCAAGAAAGCGAGAAAAAAAAACTTACAATTATCAGTGATATATTTTAGAGAACTATGGAAAAATATTAGAAAATTCATATGAAAGGACAAAAAGTTATGAATATCAATGGACATAATAAAAAGGATAATTGGAGGGTGAATGGCACTGGCATGTCTCAAACTGTACTGTATAGCAATAATTATCAAATCTATTGGAAATTGGATAAATATAGGAAAAGCAGAAGAATATAATACCTGTAGATAAGCAGAATGAGAACAAAATGCACCAATTGAATATAATAGACTAATGTTTGATATAGCTGAAATTACAAATTACTGGGGAAGGAATCTTCAACAAAACTAGTCTGCTGAGAAAATTGGGTAGAATTTGAAAAAAAGATAATAGCTGAACATCTAAAACTATATACAGTAATGAATTCACAGTGGATTCATGATACAAAAATAAAGTCTTCCTGAAAAAAAGGAGAATAAAAAGCTATACTTTTTACAACTATTGATAAATAGAAAATTCATAACCAAATAGAGGAAAGAATAGGTTATTTTGAAGGGTAAATGAAGTTTTTCTTTAATTATAAAAATCTTTTATGCAAATAAAAGAATATATTTATAAAAAGAACATGTATAAGGGATGACAGGGGAATCGTAAACTGATTTGATGGGTCCTCTGGTTCACCTACTGAGATTACAGGACATTTGTCAGAAAACAAACTGGAACTGAACATAAATCATTTTCCCCTTTTTTGGAAGATATGACTTTCCAGAAGAATATGATGAACTCCTAGCAACTTTGGTCACAGAAGAAATAACTAGGAGCTTAGTGTTTGAATGATTAACTATTCTCTGTAGAGGTGAATCTTCTATATCTTTTTAGCCTTCTCAAGCACTTTCTAGACAAATTAAATGGAGTTGCAGGGAGGGTATTCCTTCCCCATTTCCCACCAGCTGAAAATGATGACATAGCAGAAACACATGGCTGTGAGAATCAGATGCTGGCACATAATCTGAGACTGTAAATTCCTGCATTTAGCAATTGCTCATTCCCTTAATTGTTTTTAATTTTCTGTTCTTATGACATGTTACTAATTAAAATTCTAAAAAAGAATGTTTTCTACTTTGAAAGTTATATCTTGGGCTGAAAATTCTGGAATCAGGGATTTAGATATCAGCTAACCCGGGAGAGCATATTTCTTAAATACTATACTTCTCAGGGGAGTCAAGGATGAGTAACAGGAGCATGAGCCTTGAAAGTTGATCTGACAACTTGGATTCAAGGTGACTGAGAAAAAATGGTTCAGAAGTGCAAGAAATTTGTCTTTACCGTCCAGGAAAGCATATTCCTGTATTGGGCTATTTACATGTTTTTAGTTTTTGTATTTACTCATTCTTGCTTGAAATTCATTTTATTTTATGTGGTTTTGGTGAAAAAGAAAACAACAATAATAATGAAATGATGATGATGAGAGAATTTATATAGCACTTTAGAATTTGCAAAGCACTTTACATATTTTGTCTAAATTAGTCTTTATAGCAATCCTTACCCACCTTACAACCAGGTCAGTTTTTTGTCTGCACACAGATACATACTTATACACATATTCAGACACACACATACGAAATGCGTTGAAAAAACTTATGTGTTTTTTTTTTCAGAATAAGTGACCCAGGGACATTTGAGTGATAAGTTTCTGAGGCAGGCTTCAAACTCATTTTACTATGCCACTCAGCCCACTATCCTTATACCTGATTCCCCACACTATAAGATATATGGCTTTCTAAAGAAAACTGTTACCAATAATTGGGAGAGACCCTAGAATAAACCTCATCTAAGTTTTAGAATTTTTCATGATGAGAAGAGAGAGAGAGAAGAGAGAAATCCAAGATCTAACTTAGGTTCATTTATGTCTAGATCCCTCTGTATGGGACAAGTAATACATGGAGATTACAAGAAAATTTTGGGACTGGTAAAGTATAATCTCAGTAATATACATTTCTGACACCAAAAGGGCAATTAGAGGATAGAGTACCAATCCTGGAGTCAGGAGGACCTGAATTCAAATCCGACCTCAGATACTTAATAATTATCCAGCTGTGAGACCTTGGGCAAATCACAAACCCCTCATTGCCTTGCAAAACCAAAAACACAGTTTGACACCAAAAATCTATAGGGAATTCCATCTACCACCTCTATACTTTTGCATAATCTGTCTCTCATGTCTGGAATCTAAACCCTGCTCATCTCTGAGTCTTAGAACTTTCCTTCTCTGCCTCACTGATTTGGGAAGAAACCAATATCCATAAGGCCAAGGACTCTCACAGATTCCAGACCTTCACCAGAAATCCTGTTTCCTATTAAATCATGTCATGGAAAGAATGATTCTGGAAAAGGCAGAGAGAAGGATGTCTTTTCACAGCATTCTCCTCATTTTAATATACATTATGTGCAAGTCATTTGATGCCATGGTCTTCTTCCATTACAAAGAAAACAACAAATAACAAAGACTTAATTCAATTGCCACTTCCTAAAAGAGGCCCTTCTGGATTCTCTCAGTTATTAATATCCCCCTCTAAAATATTTCTTTTTATCTACTTTGTGCACCTCTGCACATAGGCACACAAACAAATACAAATATATTTTCAATATACATATCGTTTCTCTGCCCTTAGAAAAATATGTGCTTCTTGGGAGAAGATAGGTATTGTTTGCTTTTTATTTTGGCATTCCCAATGCCCAGAACAAACACTTCCATAGTGTATTACTTAATAAATATTTGTTGAATTGACAAAAATTTATAAGAGTGTTTCTCCAACAGATAACCTGTCAAAGGATATGAACAGGCAGTTCTCAAAAGAAGAAACAAAATCTCAAAAATCACTTGGAAAAAATGGTTAAAATCATTTTTAATCAAAGAAATGCAACTGAAGACAGCACTGAGATATTGCCCATCAAACTGGCAAAGATGATGAAAGATGATGCTGTTCAGTTGCCTCTGGCTTGCCAGAAAGCAGGAACATTAATTCACTGCTGGTGAAACTGTAAATTGATTCAGCCATTTTGGAAAACAATATGGAATTATATAAACAAAATTGCAAAAATACTTAAAACCTTTGACCCAGAAATCTGACTTTCATGAGGCAAGTGATGAAAGAAAGGATCCATCTGAAGAAAAATATTATTAACAACATACAGATTTCAAAGCTAAAAGCAAACTATATACCCAACAAATGGGAATGGTTAAAATAAATTATGGAACATAAATATAATGGATAATGTCAGGAAAGAACATTGGTTCCAAAAGTCAAAGGAAGTGAGTTTAAATCCCACCTCTGATGCTTGCTACCTTGTGATATTAAACAAGGTAATTTCACTGGGTCTCAGTTGCCTCATCTGTAAAGTATAGTGAATTATTTAAATGGCTTTTAAAGTACCTTCCAGCTGTAGATCTATGGTCCAATAATCATTGTGCCACAAGGAATATTGAAAAAATATATAAAGAAATATGTAAAAAATATGCATAAAGACTGACAGAGTGCTATCTGTGGGGGTGGGAGTGGGGGAGGGAAGCAAGACTGGGGGAAAATTGTTAAACTCAAATAATATCTTTAATAAAAATAAATGAAAAACAAGAATATGCATAGGAACTAGCAGTATAGTCTACACTTCAATTATGTAAGGGAATTCTGCTTCTGAAACTTGCTAGCATTGTAATTCAGGTAAATGGCATAAATTATCTGAGCTTCAATTTCTTCATCTATTAAAGGGGGATAATAATAGGATCTAGTTCCTAGTGTCATAAAGTTAAATGAGATAACTAATGTAAAGGATTTGAAACCCCCAAGACACCATATTAATACTGGCTATTATTAGGGTATGAGAACATGAAATAGCAGCAAAGTTCATGGCAAAAATAATGGACAGTTTAAAGTTCTCTTCAATTTTTTTGTTAATCAGTAAACTATAGAAATAAATTGTCCATGTATTATCATTGGCAACCCCACACACATTTTTTTTCACTTAATTAGTGATGAGGTTCAGAGAATATTTGTTTTGTTTTTGTTAATCCTATGATAGCTTTGTTGGAGGAGAGTTAAATCTGTATATACATACATATATATTTGTATTTACATGTATATATGTATATCATCTACATCTATGTGTGTGTATAATATAATGTAGTCAAAAAACAGAATGCTTGGCTGAATGAGCAAGAGAATGTAGTCCCACAGCAATAAGCCAAATCAACAAGCATTTTTCAAATGCTTGCAACTGTGCTAACCACTGAGGTTATGGTCATGATAAAAGTAAAAAAAAAAAAAAAAAAAAAAACAGTCCTTGCCTTTAAGGAATTTGTTCTCTAATAGAGAAAGATAGCAATCAACCAAAAAAACCATTTATTAAGCTCATACCATGTTCCAAGCACGGGGTGGGGGGGGGGATACAAAAAAGAGACAAAAGATAGTCCCTGTCTTCAGGAAGTTTATAATCTAATGGAGGAGAGATGACATGCAGACAAATATATACTAAGTTATATATAGGATAAGAAGGAAGTGATTAAAAGAGAAAAGGTACTGAAATTGAGAGAGGTTGGAGAAGGTTTTCTGTAGGAGCTAAGATTTTAGTTGGGACTTAAAGGAAACCAGGGAAGTTGATAATCAAAGCAGCCCATAGACCAAGACACAAAAGGGAGCTGAAAAGGGAACTAGGAGAAGAGCAGAGCCTAAAGGGGAATAATGATTGACTGGTAAGGTCTTTCTTCAAAATGGAAGTTCCCAGATTAATTTAACCAATTAGAGAAGGGATTACAGGGAAAGATAAAAAGGATGAAAGGTAGAAAACTTCTCCATGGTGAGAAGTTCAAAGGGATGAAGGAACTTTCAAGCAAGAAGGCAGCTGATGCAAGGTGAAAAAGTCCAAAGAGTCCAAAGAAGAGTTGAGGAAAGAATGAAATCCACAGGAAAGGAGAGGAAAACTTCCTCACAGATGGAGAATTTGAGTCAGGCTTTAAAGGCAAAACAGATCAGGCTTTTCATAATAGGAAGGAACTTTACAGCATAGAATTTTTTTACAGGATCTCTGCCTTTTCTAGGTAAGGCAAATGCAGCACAGAGACAGGGCATGACGCGCTGCATGTCACACAACACAAAAGAAGCAGAACCAGGATTCCAGCTTCTCAAGCTGGTCCTTCTCTACTCTTGATTTAGGGTTTTTTTAAAGGAAAGGTCTCAAACTCAAAGCTTCTGAGAAACAAAACTCCAGAGTATGGTCTAATTCAGATTAAAATATAATAGGGAAACACTGAACAAAATAAACAAAATGCAGTACAATAGAGATAACGTTAATTTGTGGTTTTCTTTTCTTTTCTTTTTAATTTATTAAAGCAATGACTTGCCCAAGCCACACAGCTAGGTAATTATTAAGTGTCTGAGGCTGAATTTGGACTCAGGTCCTCCTGACTCCAGGGCGGGTGCTCTATCTTCTATGTCACCTAGCTGCCCCAATTTTTGGTTTTCTAAGACAATATGCTGCCTGCATCCATTTCTATTTGAGTTTGACACAACTAATTTTGAGTATACCAAGAAAGGGAATAAATCCCAAAACCTTTAGCCCCAGGGCCCAATCCTAAACTGCCCAGGACATTTCTAACAGCAACCAATTTGAGAGGCAGGGAAGGGAAACTAGAGTATGCAGACCCATGCCAGGAGTCAGGAAAGATGAAGAAAAAGAAGGGCTCTTTGGTCACAAATGGAGGAGCCTAAATCTATTTTGTACTCTTTTCTAGAAAGTTCTATTCTGGGACCCTCATTTTGAGAAATATTGACCTAACTTTTCTCAAATGAGTCAGCTCTCATATGATTCAGAATTCTTTGATTTAGGAACACTGATGATAGCTGTATAACCATAACTAATGATGACAGGTCAGAGATGACTCTCTTCTTCTGGAAGCCATGTTTCTTTTTCTGGGAGGATGCCCAGAAAAATCACTACCCTCAGAGCTGGAGCCCTCTGCCCTGGACCCTACTGAATCTTTCAGATCCTGTGATCCTCCCCAATCACCAAGGCACAAAATGTGTTCTTGCTCTTTGCTTTCTTGGAGGAACGGCTCAGAAATTTGAGGTAACTTATCTTGGGTCCCATAGGACTTAAACCAAGATTCAAGTTCATTTTCTCAATCCCTAATCCAGGACTCTTTTCTACTACTTGACAATGTGGCTCAAACTAGAATGTTCCTCTCACCTCTTGGGCTTTTAACACTCTACCAATGCTTTAAAAGCCTGCTCAAATATCCCTGTCTTTAGGAAGACTTCCCATCTACCCTTCAAATAAATTGTCTATCTCTCTCCTATGTCCTAGGAACATTCTGTACTTGTCTTATATGCTCATATTCTGTTTTTTGTATCTAATCTCATTCCATCCCACTACAAGATTATGAATTTTGAGAATCAACACTATCCTATGCATCCTTGTAGCTACTTTAATGCTGAATGTAGATTCTACACAAAGCAACCACTTAATAGATCATGGATGGATGGATGGATGGATGGATACAGAGGCAATGTACTGTAAAGAGCACTGTGTTTGGAGTCAAAAGTTCTGTGTTAGAAACTGACTTTTATTTAATATCTTTACAACTTTAGACCAGGCAACTTAACCTCTGCTAAGGTTATGTTAAGGAAATGAGGGATCTAGGCTAGTTGATCTCTAAGGTCCCTGCTGATTCTAAGTTAGGCATGCACTCAGCTATATTGGAGGGAGGTTCAAGGTCATGGTGTAAAGTACAATCATTGACCTTGGTGACCTTGGTGGTCACTGTCCCCTAATTAAAAGATATGAAAATGTTTACATAAAATTGTCTTAGAGCACTAACCAAACAGATAAAACCTTCTAAAAGACAAAAAGAAACAGAAGGACTAGGAAACCAGCAAAATAATTTATCTGTTTACTGACATTTATTAAAATTTATTTACATAATTCATGTTAATAGATACTTGATACTAACATAGTAATTCAAATTCCTTTGCTAATAAATAGAACAAACTACAATAGTAATGATAGTCAACATTTATTTAGGACTTCAAGTTTGATGAAGCATTTTTATATGCATTATCTCATTTGGTTCCTGACTCTGGAAGAAGGAACTATGCTTCCAGCATAGCAAGTGGACTAACTCGGGATTTGGGCACTGAATTCCCAGACTGTTTCCTGTTCAGTGCGCAATAAGGGGATGACTTCATCACTTCCTAAGCACCAGAGCACTGAATCCTTCATGACCAATTGGAAGTTGTTAGGAAAGGAATTTGAATTACTATGATGAGGAGAGGAGCTTCAGATAACTTGTATCTTGCTCTAATTCTTATCTATGGAGGTAACTCTTTCCCTAGAAAGAGGGGGGGAAGAGAGAGGGCAAGTCTTTCCCTAGAGAGAGGAAGTCAATAGCCAAACTAGAGGCCAGACATCAGGGCCATCTGAAGTACAGCTCCTTTTCAGAGAATAAGTTAGTTGTAAATAAAGGGATTCCTGACCTCTTGCCAGAATATTGCCTCTTAACATATAGTCCTATAACATGTTGGGATCTACTCTCCCAATCTTAACCTATTATTTATGACTAAAGACAGGTGGGAAAGGGATACGTTATTCACCTCTCCCCTATTCAAAATAGCTAGAAGGTAACAAGATTGTGTTCTATTACAAAGGATGGTTAGGAAACCCAACTCCTGACAAGATGATTGTTCTATCTTCTGCACTAGGCCAACAACATTGGGAAATCTATGTTTTGCTTTGGATACCATATCTTTGGCAAAGTCCAGTGGGCTGGAATAATGGTGAAAGGACTCAAAATTTTGTTGTATGAGACTGAATGTAACTAGGGATGTTTAACCCAGAGGAAAGAAGAAATGGAGTGATGGAAGTTGGGGGAAGTATTTGTAACTGCCCTTATACAGGGCTTACATTTCTTCTGTTTGACTCTAGACCAATGTGTGTGGCAGGGAAAGGAGCGAGTTAGAAAGGAGAAAAATTCAGCACAAATATACAAATAAATTTACTAAAAATTAAGTCTATCCAAGATATTAAAAACTTTCCTTGAGAGGTAATAAGTTACTAGAAGTGCTTAGGAAGTTGAATGGCCACTACTTAGAAATGCTGTACCTCACATTCCTGCTTCAGGTAAGTATTTTAACCAGGTATCTTCTATAGTCATTCTCAAGTCTGAATTTCAATGATTCTAGGACACTCACTAGGAAATATACTTAGAGTGTGATAAATGCATAAGTCTTGTCCACTAAGATATCACAAGAGCTGTTTTCCTAAAATCCAAGATCATATCTTCAGTGTTTGCTTGACTTATCAAGCCAATACTGTCCTGTCAAAAAAGCAGATGCATATAGTCTTCCATGATGTGTTATTGATAAGACCATGCTAGCTTGAAGTGAATACTAGATCCCTTTCTAAGTGCTTACAAGACATCTGTTTAAGGATACTTTCTAGGACCTGGTAGCCCCACTGACTTCAGGGTCTATTTCTCCTCTTCTCATACTGGGGGAAGGAGGAATTCAAGAAATTACTTCCCAAAGGAAAAGAAGGACTACCTATAGCACCTTTGGCACTACTTTGGTACCAACTATGAAATTGGAGGGTACCAACTTGGTACCAACTTGAAAGGTTTGTGATGAACAATAGTGCAAGATTTCCATAGCATGTTACTTTTATGAAGTACTCTCATCAAAGCAATGCTTTTAAATAGGTAGTGTTTGTGAATGTTAATGCCATGTTATAGTTAAGCAAAATGAGTTAGAAAGAGAGAGAAAATCAGGAGGTGGAGGAGGAAGAGAAGAGAAAAAGGAGAAGGAGAAGGAGAAGAAGGAGGAGAAGGAGGAGGGAGGAGGGATGGGGGATAGAGACTGGGAGAAGTGGGAACAGAAATAGAGGGAGAAAGATAGGAAAAGAGAGAGGAAGAGGGAGAGAGAGAGAGAAAAGGAAGGAAAGAAGGAGAATAGAGAATACACCTTGCTATTTGGAACCCAGTTCCTCAGACCCTCCCTCTCAAATCTGAATTGTCTTCTCTCTGACAGTCCCACTCTATGATTTGATTTTCCTGGAAATTTAGCTGATTGCTGAACCTGCCTTGACTTTTTCTTGGGGAATAGACTTTAGCACACATGTCTATCCTCCATCCCCAATATTTTTTTTTGACTTCATCTTCAAGTGATAACCATTTTCTATTACAAAAGAATTTCTACAATGGAAACATAACTCTTTTGTTGCTCTCCTCCCACAATAATAAGAATCATATAGTACTTTCCTTCCAAATGTTCCTTCCTTCTTATGAAAGTAAAAGCAGTGAAAAGCAGTAGTGGAAGTATTAACATATCCAATTTGCTGTATTGGGAAACTCAAGCTTAGGCAGGATAAATTTTTTCTAAGGTCACAGTTATTAAATGTCAGAACCAGCCCTTATATAGATGTTGTAAAATTGTTTTATAGGTAAAGATTAGACTGTCTCCAAAGTCTCTTCCAGATTATTCAGGGTGTCCTTAAAGTCTTAATGAGTTTTAGACTGTTTAAAACTCACACAAAGTCTTTTAGAGCACCCTGTATAATTGTGTACTTTTGTGGTACTTCCATAATTGACCTCGATGTTTTTAGAAATGTTATTTGTAAATCTTAAACTGTTACAGTTACAAAAGTTATGGTTGTTGTTGTTGCTTTAGGCTAGATTTGTGATTTCATTATTAAAGGAACTCCCAGGGAGAAAAGTCCCTCTACCAAATCAGATAGTCACTCCATAATATAGAATCTTTGGGAGTCCAGATCCTCCAGTAGGTGTTTGTCAAATATACTCGCCTATTATTATTTTATCATTGAGATCATACTGAGTTTTAACTCTCCACACTAAACTGTCAGGGTGCCACACTTTTATATTCATTGATTACATTCATGATAGATTCATTGATAGCTACATTCATAGATAGTTCATACATGGAATTCTTGGAGCTCTGGGAAGGAGAGACTTAATCTGTGTGCAAAGCTGTTGTATCACTTGCTTCTGACTTAGAGGAGATGCTATATTCAGATACTGTCTCCAAACCCCTTTACTCTTTATAAATCCCAACACCACCCATGTCTTAAAAATAAAGACCCTGAAACATTCAAGAATCAGAAGAGGAAAATACCTAGACAAGCTAGATATGCTTTCTATGGTAATTATAGTGCATATCCAGAAGCAGCATAAACCAGAGGAAACTGGAGTACCAGAATGGGACTTGGAAAACTTAAATTCAAAACTTGACTATGGAATTAAGTTCCCTCTATCACCCTGGGGAAGTGGCACTTACAGGAACCTTCATTTCCTCCTCAGTAAAATAAAGGCATTGAATTAGATCTGCTGTTGTCAAAGTATGATCTGGCAATATTTAGGGGTACCTGATACCTCCTTGGGGTCTAAAAGGATATAAAACTTTTCATAATAAAAAAGATTTTAATTTTTAATACAGAAAATATTTTCAGATGTAGCCCATGTAAACTAAAGGTCCTTGGGCAGTCTTCAATAATTTTAAGAATATAAAGGGTCCTGAGGTCAAATAGTTTGAGAACAATTGAATTAGACAATCTCCAAGGTCCCCTCCCATTTTTAGAGTCTGTATTCTAAGCATAGGTGTACCTAGAATCATGTTCTAGGTGTACCTAAAATGGTGTATAAGGTTCATCAGCACACTCTGAATTACCAGTGGTCCTCCCCTTCCTTCTCTTTTTCCCCCTCAGGGGAAGAAAATGGCATTGAAGAACCCAAAGGGTATGCTAGTACTCTCATCTAGTCATATCCATGGTTCTAAATTCTCATCCAGCTCCAACACTCTATAATCCCATCTAGTGCTAATGCTCTATGACTTAATTTATTCCTTTCCTCCTCTGAGCTAATTCTATAAGTGCCATATTTTCCTATCTTTACATAAAACTTTAATCACCAAAATAGGAGTTAAAGCCCTGGAAACAAAGTTGAAATAAATAATACCATTTTCCCCAAACTTCAAAAGCAAGGCTCATCCAATTCATCTTTATAATTCATGGTTCAGTCCCAAATAGGCAAAACCACTTTTTACTCATGCTAATACCTGGCAAATCACAGATGCTAATTCCTCTGGCTTTCTAAGGAAGCACAGTCATCTCTGACTTAGACAGCAACCTTGAGTTTTCAAGGGATACAATGTTGTCAAAGAATTGTAAATTAAGGAGATACCCATCAGTTGGGGAATGGCTGAACAAACTGTGGTATGTGACTATGTTGAAATACTGTTTTGTTATAAGAAATGAAGAGCAGGATATGCTCAGAAAAACATGGAAAGACTCATGTGAGCTAATATAAAGTGAAATGCAATGTGCACAAAGTAATTGTAAGATGATTATTTGTGTCTGACAACAATACAGTTATCTAAGACAACTAACTCTGAAGGACTTATTCTGAAAAATGCTATCATCCATTCCTAAAGAAGGAATTTATGGAGTCTAAATACAGATTGAAGTAAAATATTTTTACTATATTTTTCTTGAGAGTTTTTTTCCGTCTATATTTTCTTTTACAGCATGACTAATATGAAACTGGTTTGTGGGACCATACATGTATAACCTTTCTTGAATTACTTGCCTTCTCAATGAGGAGAATGGGGAAGGAGAAAGGGAGAAAATTTGAAACTCAAATTTTAAAAAAGGAATGGTAAATATTATATTTACATGAAATGGGGGGAAAATAAAATACTAAATTTAAAAAGGAATACAGTGAAGTATAACAAAAAGAGTAATGACTTGGAGTCCAAAGGTCAAGGTTCAAGTTGTTATAACCTTGAATAGTTTATTAGGCCTTTCTATTTCAGTTTTCTCTTTTAGAAAACGATGACATTCATTTCCACCCCATGTTACATGCTATATATAGTTATAGATATTCAATTAGAATTTGTATATGGATGTATAGGGTACACAGGGAGGACTAACACCTCTGATATGAGAACTTGCCAAATCCTTTCCAGAGCTGCTTATCCACCTTTGGTCTCCACCTGCCATTAAATTCTCACCCGTAGCTCCAAGAAGCTATAACATTCCCATTGATCACACCCCAGTAAAATCCTCTTGGAAGATGAGCTAAACATATTGGTTGATTTTTTTTTTGGGGGGGGGGGGTTACCCTAAGCATGTGAAGACTTCCTTCAGCAGAATGGGAAAATAAGAACATTTTGTTTCCAAAGACCATGAAGGTGGACAAAGCAGGCACTGTGGAGTGCTTAGAGCTTGATAAGACATAGAAAAGCTAAGGTCATCCTCTGCAAACTGGGTCATCACCCACTTATCTTGACTTTTGTATTGCCACTCAACTTTGATGACTCTAGAAGAGAAAGACATCATCTCATGATGACATTGGTCCTCTTTGAAAATAGAGGATGAACAAACTTAACTATGGAAAAGATAAATGTGAAGACATGATCAAAAAGTCAATTCCTTCACCTCAGCTGACTTGACAGTAAACTTAGATAAAATAGACTTGGAGATGTTAGTTAACCAAACTCCATTATTTCTCTTCTAGAATTAAATGGAACTCTGCAATGAAAACTTGCTGTACAAGTATATGTTACTATTATTACTACAGTAAGCATAAATTCCATGGTTCTGAGTTCTCATCCAGCTCCATCACTCTAAACAATTTGTTGAAATTCTGGGTTATTAGTAGCGGCAATGACTGGGACTGGGATCTTTCAAGATTTCCATGCTAAAACTCCAGACTCTTGCTCATCTAATAGAAAATAGTTTTAAGGAACTTGGAATGGAACAGACTGATTAATTATTAACTGTTACAACACCTCAAGGAATGAGTGGAAATGATCAGCCTTCCAGAGAAGGAGGACTGGTTCAGCCTTCTTGGTTAATTTTTTATTTCTCTTCTAAAATTAAATTAACAAATTCCTCATATCAAGTCAAGGGGAGCCAAGAATGGAGGTGGTTAAGCAAAGATTATAGTTCTACTCCTGCCTCCACATCTCCACTTCCTTCTAAGATCCACATAATAGCAGTAAAATGATTTTTTAAAAATTCCAGATGGTTGAAATTCTGGTAGAACTATATTTCATGGTTAAGTGGTTGAACAGTTATTTAAGTAACCTTATTCATGGAGTGTTGGCTAATGGATCAAGAGAGGACTCTAGTGGTCACAGTGGTATTCTGTTCTTGAGCATTTCCTATTTAACTTTCTTAATAGTAACTTAGATGGAGAACAAGATGGCAAATGTATCCATCTGGTAACTAAAACAAAATTGAGTGTTTAGTTCATATTATAAATAATAAAAATCAGGATTGAAAATAGCTAACTAAACTGAAACAATGAGCCAATAACTCCAAACTTAACCAGGACAAAGATAAATGTAAAGTCCTAAATTTAGGTTCAAAAAGTCATTCCTTCACCTCAGGATGAAAAAAAAAGCTTATTTGACTGTACTTATATAAAATAGACCTGGAGATGTTGGTTAACCAAAACTCATTATAAATGAACAATGTGATTTTGCAAAAACATATCTAAGGCTGAACTAATAGGTAAGGGAATTTGATTAATGAACATGATAGTTCAATAAATTTTGTTGGCCATATCATACCTAGAATGAGATATGTTTATTTCTGGATACTACATATTAAAAGGGCCATAAACAAGTTAGATACCATCCAGAGAAACAAATAGGATGTCAAAAGGATTTGAAACCATGCCAACGGGAATTAACTATTTAGACTGGAAAAGAAAAGAATCAAGGAGCACATAATCCCTGTCATAAAAGGTTATCACAGGAAAGAGAGAAAAAAATTGCTTTATTTTTTATCTCTATTAGCATGGTCCCTAGCACAGTACCTTGATCATAGTAGTAGCTTAATAACTATCTGATAATGTTCACTTATTATAACATAAGTTCTCTAAAAGCAAGTTCACATTTATCTTTGTATCTTCAAAGCCTAGAATAGTACCTTATATATTTAGGCATGTCAGAAAAGTTACTTAAATTTGAATTTGTTGAATACATATTAGGTTAATAGCAGCAATGGAGTAAAGGATGCCAATGTTAAGAGTATCTGACATTTGTACAAATAAATACAGTCAAAGAAGTAAGAGTCAAAGAAGGTCCAAAATCCAGGTACTTAAGTAGAAAGTTAAGAGGTAACCAAATCTCAGAGTCCTCAGAGGTCAAGAGTCCAGAAAGACAAGAGGAAAGTGAGAGGACACGATATCCTCAGATGTCAGGGAGGGCAGGTCTAGGCAGAAAAGATGAGGATTAAGAAACACAGCAGGTATAACAATGATCATTGTGATTGCTCTATAAAAGATGCAATTTACCAGCTGATATTCATCACCTGCTTTCAAAATTCTCTTTGTCTCTGTGAATTTAATCAGCCATATCCTGTTATAACAGGCCTACAAGGCAATATAATGGCTTCTCAGGTCCAGATGGTCCTCTCATCTTGACTGCTTTATCAAATTAATATTAAATGAAAAGTTGGGAGTACAATCACAATAATTCAAAACCCTAATTTAGGGAAAGTCCTAACGTTTAAGCAGAATATCTCTGCCTTAATTTGAATTTATTTATGAACAACTAAATCCCGTCCTGTTTATGATTAAGGCAAAAATTCAGGCTACCAGAAAATTTGGAGCAAATAAATAATTAATTAAGTTATGGTTATTAATGAATAGCCATTGGTTCTTTCTTGCTTAGTCTATAAAGTTACCTTCTTCTTCTTAAATGGTTTCTCATAAAATATGGGTTTTGGGGCAACTAGGTGGCATAGTGGATAGAGCACCAGCCTTGGAGTCAGTAGGTCCCTGAGTTCAAATCCGGCCTCAGATACTTAATTGATACCTAGCTGTGTAACCTTGGGCAAGTCACTTAACCCCACTACCTTGCAAAAACTAAAAAACTAAAAAATAAAATAAAATATGGGTTTCTTTAAGAACTACAGTGTAGGGGAAGCTAGATGGAGCAATGGATAGAGCATGGCCCTGGAGTCAGGAGTGCCTGAATTCAAATCTAGCCTCAGACACTTAATAATTACCTAGCTGTGTGGCCTTGGGCAAGCCACTTAACTCCATTGCCTTGCAAAAACCTAAAAAAAAAAAAAAAAAAAGAAAAGAAAAAACCTCCAGTGTAATTCAATTTGGGTTGCCAATTCCAAAGGCACAATAGTTTCAATTCATTCTCAAGTCTGAATTTCTTCATCAAAGAAAAAATACTTGCAAATATTCAGAATTAAAAAGAGTTCAAGTACCAAGAACGTATAAACATAAGACCTCTTCTTCAATGAATTAAAAAAGATCTTGGAAAAGAGTATGCCAAAAGGTAAAGGGTGTAGACTTTGAACCACAAATAAGTTACCCTGAAAAGTTCAACAAAATCTTATAAGAGAAATGAAACTTTAAGGACTTTAAAGGATTTCTGATGTGGAAAAACTAAAGCTGAGCAAGGACTTTGGGAGTTCAGAAAATTCCAAGGTAAATTTATTTGAGTAATTTGAGGGAGTTGTGTGATAGTATAGTGGGAGAAGAAAAAATATACCTTCGCAAATTTAAAAGTTTTTTCAAAAAAACTTCAAAAGGTATTAAGGAAATTAAATAAGACAAAGGTCATAAAAGGTAGTTTTTCTTTTCAGGATTTGATGAGGGGAAAATATGAGAGGATTAAACGAGTACAAAAGCATAGAAAGGAGGATGGAATGGAATTTATTAATCCTCATAATTGGAATGAGTAAGAAGAGGATGGAGAAAGGATTGAGAGGAATGAGCATCAGATGTCATGTCTTACTTTTCACAAACCAATTGACCATATTGACCTTGGGGCTCTTCTTAGCAATGATACTGGAGTGGTTTCCTTCTCCAGTGGATTAAGGCTATCAAGATTAAATGATTTGCTCAGGATCACACAGCTATTAAGTGACTGAGATACATTTGATTTCAGGTCTTCCTGATTCCAGAACTAGTATTCTATTCATGGATCCATCTAGTGATAGATAGATAGATAGATAGATAGATAGATAGATAGATAGATAGATAGATAGATAAATAGATTTATTAGATAGTTATATGATAGATTAGATGGATAATTATATGCATGTATATGTAAATATATATTAATTTTATATATAATAATTAATAAATTATATATTCAGTTATCCCCTGACAGACACCCCTTATAATCTAATTGTCATCCCTTTTAACTCCCCCCCTAGAATCAGAAAATTAATATCCTCTCTCTTAACACCCCCTGTTATCATTCCTACTTGTCTCATTTTTATATATCAAAATAGGTAGATAGATTTATGTACATATATACAACTATTCATATAAAAACACACTATATATAAGGTGGGCAATGTTAAGATGGAGATTAATAAACTTTCTGATCCTAAAGGAAAGGTTTAAAAGGAAGGAAAGAATCACAAAGAATCACCAAGAGAATAACTGAAGTTAAGCTAGGCAATAACTGAACAAATGGTGGTATATGAATATAATGGAATAACGTTTCATTAGAAGAAATTATCAAAGAAACAATTTCAAAGACTGAACAAAGGACAGAGTGAAGTGAGCAGAGCCAAGAGAACAATTTATACAAGAACATTTTAAGGCAAAACACATTTAAAAGACTTACAAACTCTCAACAATAATGAAGATATCACTCATATCCTGACAGAAAGGTGATCAACTTGGTTGCAGAAAGAAACATAGATTCTGAACATGATCAGTGGTTGGATTAATTTGTAGCAAGGAATGTAAAGTCAAAATAGCAGATTAGGGACAACTACCCAGTTAAATTCTCTCAAAAGTCCCCTCCAAACAATTTTAAAATAATGCCTCGAACCAAAGTTTGGAGTAACAAATTCAATCAAATATCAGAGCAAGATAAGAAAATTTAATGTTTGAACTTCATTCTGAAAGTAGACTATGATATCAGGAAGGTGGTATCATGACAAGCATTTGAATTGGATTTGAGTGAGGGGGTGTTGTGCTAAGTCATCAGCCTCACTTTCTCCTCCAGAGTCATCTGGGTCCAATGGCCAAATATGAATCAATATGAATCAGGATGACAGAAGATGATCGATCATGGATGTGAAGTAATCAGGGTTAAGTGACTTACTTAAGGTCACAGAGTTATTAAGTGTCAAGCATCTGAGGCAAGATTCAAACTCCAGTCCTCCCGACTCCAAGACCAGTACTCTTAAGAAAATTTAAGAAGTCAACAGGAGAAGTCTATGACATGGGGGTGGAAACCTAGTTCTTAACTCAGAGAGATAGTAAGGGAATCAGAGAACTGGTCAGAAAGAGAATACTTTTGCTGGCACTGGTTATAACTGGTACTGACTGGTAACTATTGCCTATACACAGTTCTGATCATAGTTCTAAGGGGGAGAGGAGTATTGATGGTCAGTTTCAAGCCCTAATCAAAGTTCCAGAGCAAAAAGGAACACTAGGTCTTGGGACTATAAGAGACCAGGGACCTGCCTGGGTAAAAACCAGAGCACTGACTAGGAGTGTTGTGATCAAACCTCTTCCCTGATCGCACTACTTTGGAAGCACCAAAAATTTGCAGATCCCCAGAATTAACTCTGAAAACATAAGCCACAAAAGAGCTTGAAGCTCAGGACAGTGCTCTCCTGCCCCCATATAAGCAGAACCCAACTTTAACATCAAGTTCAAAGTGAAGAAATAAGCTTAAAAAAATGAACAAATACAACAACAAAAGAATTTGACCACAAAAAGCTAATTTAAAGGTCAGGAAGACCAAGACAATTCAGAAAAAGAACAATATGAAACCAGTTACCAAAAAAGCCTCAAAGAAAAATATTAATTGTACCTAAGACCAGCAAAAATTTCTGAAAGCTAAAGAAAGATATAGGAATGATAGAGAGAAAAAATGGGAAAATAAATGAGTGGAGAAAGAAAAATATGAAAAGAGAATTAACACTTTGTTCAAAGGGACACAAAAAATACTAAATAAAATAAGACTTTAAAAACATAATTGCATTAATGGTAAAAGAGACACATCCACTGATGAGAAGAATTCCTTTAAAAAGCAGAATTAGCCTCCTGAAAAAAAATTTTTAAAAATTCACTGAAGAAAAGAACTCCCACTTGGACTTTTCTTGGCAAAAATACTGGAGTGGTTTGCCTATTCTCTCCTCCAATGCATTTTACACATGAGGAAACTGAGGCAAATGGGTTGAAAGTTTTTCCGGACTCCAGACCTAGTAGTTTATCCACTGTCCCACTTAGCCACCCACCCTTCTTTGTAGGTATGGTATTAAACTTCAGCAAACTCTCTATGGGAAATCTCTATGGAAATCAAGTCCTCACAACAACTATTCCCTTCCCAGATGAACACTACGCTGGTCAGGTCTCTTTTCTATCTTCTTGTTTCTCATTCCTACCTTCAAGCCTTTGTTCCAGAATTCTTTTCACATAAAATGTCTTCCTTGCCTCCTTTCTGCCCCTTCTTCACCCATCCAAATCACATACATCTTGTAAACTCATCCCCCACCAAAAAAAACCCCTCCATGATAACTATGCTCCATGCTGACCAATCTATAAGATCCCACTAATCCCAAGAGCTTCTCTGATCAAAGTTTGACGAAACAGAAGAAATGCAAACTTTGTCTAAGCAAATTGTCAAGATTACCTGAAGCACAATGTTCTCTGAAACTTGGATAGGATCCAGAATGTCTTAGCCAAAATAGAAATCCTACTTTGAGTTCTTGATCTGCTACTAACTAGTTGCATAAATTTTCAACCTTAGTTCCCCATCTGTGAAATGAGATCAGACTAATTCAGTGCAGTTCAATTCAAATCAACAAGTGTTTATTCAGTTCCTGGTATGTTGAAGGCATCATGCTAGGTTAGCATTAGGAATTCAAGATAATTTTCTTAACAAAACAGATAAATGTCCCTACCCTTTAAAATTCTACTGATGACTTCCAAGAATCATTCCAATTTAGACATTCCATGACCTAAAGTCCCATCTAGTTTCCAAGCCCTATGTTCTAAGCTCTGAAATTCTATTTTTAAAGATGCCCCTCCCCACCCCAGCATATTCTAAGATTCCTTCCAGATATATCATTCTCTGTTGTTTCCTGTGTTCTAAGATTTTACATTCTGTGTCCTCTGTGAGGGTACTTGACCTCCGTATTTAAGTTCTAAGTTCCATGCTTCAAAGACCCTTCCAGAAATGATATTCGATTTTCTAGGAGACTCTTCTACCCCCAACTCTTTTCCCCAACCAGCACCCCCCCTAACCTTCCCCCACACCTTTTCCCACCCACCTCCCACATCTTCTTCTGTTTTTTTCATTCCCACACCTGAAATTGTGACAGTATTTCCTGGAACAATCTTCCTTTGGTATCTCTAAAGATGATGACTCTTATTATATCCCTGAATGGTCTTTTGGTTTCCAAAGATGGATTTATTCACAAAGGTGCTGTCTCTCCCTTTTCCCTTGCTAACAGCAGGTGCTGGTACAATTTGTGATCAGGGAAGGGGCACCTCTCTGTGGCTCTCAGCTTCCCCCTGGTGGTTGTTTGGAATATTACCCCTTACTGATGCTAACAGGCTGATCATAACAAATCAACAAGCATCTACTAAACACTTATTGTATACATCAGAATTGGGGTTAGCTAGTGAGAATACTTAGGAAAAAATAAAATGGCCCCATCCTCAAGGCCCATAGCATAGTATTACCCTCAATCATTTCTAAATCACTACTTAGTGACTTACTGTCTAACAGTATGTTTGCTTTATTTTAATTATGTGCCAGCAAATGAATACCCAACAAGGACAAGTCAGAGAATCTAAAAACTGAGAGAGATCTCAAAGCACTATTTCATTCTTTACCGTTCTCAAAAAATGATCATCCAGACTCTACTTGAAACGCCCCAGTGACAGGGAACTCACCACCTCACAAGGAAGATCATTTGACTTTTCTTTTTCTTTAATTTAAGGAAAATAGGATCTTTGTTTTCCTGAGTGTGTGTGTGTACATATACACATAGCTATGACATAAAAAGATTGACTCTGACTCTGAAGTCATAGAACTAGGTTTGAATCCCTAATTTATTTACTCTATGTCTTCTCTCTGCATCTCAGTCTCCTTATCTACAAAATAAGGGAGATAGATTAGGTGATTTCTAAGGTCTGTTTCACCTCTAAATATGACAGGATAAGATTGAGATGTAGGCAAATACTATCCCCTCTTTACATCTCAGTTTCTTCCTCTGAAAAATAGGGATGATAAAATTTCTACTGCCTACCTCAAAGGGTAAATATGATAATCAGATGGAAAACATACAGCCACTAAGATGTGGTCCAGGCATCTCGTTTTATAGAGATAAAAGCTAAAGGAACAAGAAGTTATTTGACCCAGGTCACACAGAACAGCACCAGAACAAGTGCTGATGGTAAGTCCTGTGTTCTTTTCCCTATCTAGATGTTCTTTCCATCTTATCCAACAAATTGAAAAGAAACTTAGAACATAAAACATAGAATTTTAGAACTAGAATGAATCTTGGAAGTCAGAAGTAGAATGTAAATTCTTTGGAGACAGACTGATTCATATTTACCTTTGAAAAGTGCCAAGCAAATAGTAGGTACTCGATAAATAATGTCGTCAATGACTGACAACTCTTAAAAATCATAATAACAACTCAAAAATCATAAAAACCTCCAGTCAAGTAGAAATAAATTTTTTTTTGCCCCAGAAAGAAACTTTAGATTTCTTGGGACCTTTTCCCCATCTGCCATTTTCCCCCCTTTAAACATTGTCTTTGGAAATCCTCAACATTATACAGGTCTTCCTTAAGGTAATCTAACCTTCCAAGCCCAGTTGACCAAGGGGAAAGCTTTGTCCTTCTCACTGAACTTCTCCACACAGTGAGTTTTCTTCTGGCTGAGTCATACATTTACACAGTAAAAAGAAAGTGAAAGGAAGAAAAGAAAAAGAGAAAGTTCAGTCAAATGTTTCTAGGCAGGCACAATTATGTCTTCAACAGGAGAGTTTTGACGTCTGTGATCTCTTATTCTCTGGTAACTGCTATTAATATCTTTCTTACTAAAGTGATTTGATGCAGTTTCCAAACTAAGAGTTCATGAGGGTGGGAGGGGAGCCCTGCCATTTGGAGGAATGGTGACCTCTATAATTCTGAGCCTCTGCTGTTTACTATAGTTGCAACAAGACCTCAGACAAGTCACTTTGTGAGGCACTTTGAGGAAACCCTCATTAAAAAAAAACTCCTTAAGAAACAGGAATTATTTCATTTTTGTCTTTGTAGCTTTTAAACCTATCATGCTCATTATCATTACTGTTGTTGCAGATCCTTCATTTTTGAAGAGGATCTTAGATGAGAAAAAAATGAAACAAAGTTAAGTAAAATCATAATAAATACTTGTTGATTTATTGATTATAGAGATGAACCAGATAGACTTCATATCACCAAGAGCATCCATGGAGTAGTTGCTAAGCCACTGTTTCAGATTTAATAAGGATCAGAGAATCTTGGGACATAAGGTGACCAGAGACTTCCTACTCAAAGCAGAAATCTCTTCCATCATATGGAGAGTAAGGATACAACTAATCTGGATTGAACACCTCCAATAACAGGAAACTCACTGCCTACCCATCGTTTTTTTTAGCAGTGCATAAAATTTAACAACTTTTAATGTTGACAAGTTTGTCTTTATGTTGAGTTGAAATCTCTCCTCTTCCTATCATTCATCTACTGTTGCTAGGTCAATCCCAAAGGACAAAGCAAAACAAATCTAAGCTCTTTTCTACATGGCAGTCTTCCAAATATTTGAAGATAACTATGATGTCCATTTAATATCTTCACTGAACTAAATATCATCAATTCCTTCAATTGATTATTGAATTATATGGTTTCTGTACCCTTGGAATACTTGGGATTCTCTTCTTGACTTCTTTCCTAAAATGTGGTATCTAAAACTTAACCCTATACTTCAAAAGTAGTTTGACCAAGGTGGAGGCTGCTGGGATTATCGCCTTCCCTCGTTCTGGATATTTGTTATTCATTTTTTCATGCAACTCAAGTTCACATTTGCTTTGTTTACCCCACATCATTCTGGCAGTTCAAGATGATTTTGCAGCTCAATTACAACCCTTAAGAGATGCTCGACGATCAGATAGATTTCCTAAAAGAGAAGCAACACAATCTTAGCACCAGAAACAATGATTCCATGTTCAATTCAACTCAGCAAGTGCTGATTATGAGCCTGAATTCCAGACTTAATTTCAGACTGCTCTTCCCCTTAAACTTACAATCTATAAAGGTGGAGGTATTGTGTGGTAAAGATATTTGATGCCAGGTAAATAGAAATAGGTAGATGAAGAATAAAATACCATAGGATAATATGAGAACAAAAAATTTTCAGTTGGAGGAACTGATAGGAAGTCAGGGAAGGTTTCTCAGAGATGATGGCATCCAAGCTAAACCTTGAAGAAAGACTAACTAAACTGCTGCCCAGTGATTGAAAATATGAGTTATATGGGGTAAGTTAAAAATCAAATTCTTTAGGAGTCTAAAGTCAGAGAGTGATTCCAAGAACTTGGGAAATATTTCAAGGAAGTCACACTCATTTTTGCCTGAAGCTTAGTTGAGCTGGCCCCTCTTAACACTGCCCATCCTTTTCTCCGAGCCAATAAAAATCAAACATTTTTGAGTGCTTACTATGAACAAAGTCAGTAGGCCTTGAGAATTATACAAAGATGGAAAAACCCTTAAAATATGAGGCATTGAATACCAAAGCTGGAAGGATGCTCAAAGGTCATGTTCAACTTCCCCATTAAAATATGTGCAGAAACTGAGTCCCAGATTGGGAAATGGTTTTGTTCAACATTTGATTGATGACAAAGAGAACCTTAGAAATCAAATCTCCTGGCTCCTAGCCCAAGGTTCTTTTCTCTTAAAATTAGGGTTGTCAGCTAGCCCCAGTTTAAGGCTTTACTTCTTCCAAGACTGCCTACATTTTTAAGAGATAAGATTTAAAGACCTGTGGAAACAAACCTGCAATGCTGGAATATGACAGGCAGGTGTGTTGTGGGGATGGAGAGAGGGGGTGGGATGGAACATGCTCAGAGGCCCTCAAATAATACTATGTAGGCGACCGCCTACTTCACTTACTCATGAGGCCAGTCCTGGTTAGAATTATGAATACAGGTAATGAAGTAATTAGCTAGAAACATCTGCTAATAGAGAATTGCATGAAAGCAAAGGTTTGAGAGGATATCAGGTCCTGGTTTAATGTGTTTTTGTTGGTTTCCTTCATCTCACCCACCAGCCATGCTGCTATTGTAGCACTATTTAAATGAATATTGGTCCTTTCTCTTCTGCTGACCAGAATTAAATATGATTTTGCATTCTTCTTTGTTTAATGAGGCAGGGACAGAATAAACCACAATCAGAAGCAAAACACTAACACTCATTAAACTCATATTCACAAAGAAAAATGCTCTGCACATAAGCAATAACCATGGGCTCCAAACAAAATATCTCTGGAGGGGTTCTGAAGATGACCAGGCTTTAACGAAAATGCATTCATCCTGCAGTAATGGGGCCCACTACCCCGTCCCCAGGCATAACTCACTCTTGATACTTAAAACAAAAGAGAGAATGACAAACAATGAGATATAAAGGAAAAATTAGTTTGTCGGGGGTAGGGGAGGGGAAAGGAAGGAAGGAAGGAAGGAAGGAAGGAAGGAAGGAAGGAAGGAAGGAAGGAAGGAAGGAAGGAAGGAAGGGAGGGAGGGAGGGAGGGAGGGAGGGAGGAAGGAAGGGAGGGAGGGAAGGAGAAAAATGTGGACCTCAAAACCCTACAAAAAAAAATGAATGTTGAAAACTATACCTTTACCTATAATTGGGGGGGAAAAAAGAAAAGAAAGAAAGAAAACAAATCGAGGAAGATAGCAGTTAATCTCAACACCTAGCACATTTCTTGGCTCATAGTAATCTAATAAATACTTGTTGATTAATTGATTTGATAACTTATTTCTGCTTCCATACCATGATGAACCATCAAAGTAAGATCATAGCATGATAGATTTAAAAGAGAAGTGGTTAATTCAGAGTTGATATACATACCCATAGATTCAGATCTATCAGTTAATAAACATTAATCAATTGCTATAATTATTAATTATTAATTATAATTAATTAATTAACATTCATTAAGTACCTGCTATATGCTAAGCACAAGGAAAACAAAAAGAGACAAGACAGTCCCTGCCCACAGGAAGCTTACAATCTAATGGGGGAGGCAACATTCAAAGAAAACTATACAAGCAAGCTTATACCCAGGATAACTAAGAAGTAACTAATAGATAGATGGTACTAGAATTAAAAGATTTGGAGGTTTCCCATAGAAGGTAAGATTTTAGGAATCCAGAAGGCAAAGATAAGAAGAGAGGTTGTGCCAAGCATGAGGGATGCCAATAAACATGCCCAGAGCCATATTTAGATCTAACAGCAACCCTAGAAATGACCACATCCAAATTTTCCCTCCTGTAATTTATAGACAAAGAAACTGAGGCCCAGAGAAGCAAAGTAACTTGACCAGAGTCACACAGCTACTATGAGTCTAAGGTAGGATTAGTACCCCTGCCTTCCTAACTCAGAAACCAGCACTCTCTCCACTATAGCACATTGTCTCTGAAGGAAAACTGATGGTAGAATTTGAGGCACTTCCAACAGATGGGAAGTCCAAATGCTACTCATTATTCTTAAATTGCAATAAGTCTCAGAGGAAAACTTCCAGCCAGTTAGGTTTTATTTTGCTTTTTAAACCAGACCTGTGATTTCATCGATGTAGTGATTTCCCAAAGGGAAATGCCCTCTACCAATAAGATTTTCAGAGGCTGTGCAATTTGAAGCCTTAGAAAGTAACTAGGAGCACTTAGAAGTTAAATAACACTCACTCAGGGTCATACAGCCAGTCTAAACCAGTATATGCATATAAATATGTAAACACACATATACATATATAGTATATATTTGTGTGTATATTGCACATATTTTTGTATAAAATATATAGTCTATATTTCCTCATACATGATGTTATATCTATAGTATATACTTTTATAGAAATTGTGTATATTTGTAAGTATAAGGATATAGTATATATTTATATACACGCCCATACACTTTATATCCATATGTATATATATCCATATATATGTATATAGATTCAAATATAAATACAAGCATATCATACATTTGTATGAATGCAAATACATACAAAGCAGTTCAAAGGTGGGAGGTTGGGTGGGAGGAGAGAAGACTAGTAGTTGGAACTCAGAAAAATCTTATCTCTAAAATGGTACTTGAGAAGAGAGGGGGCAGCTAGGTGGCACAGTGGATAGAGCATCTGCCCTGGAGCAAGGAGGACCTGAGTTCAAATATGACCTCAGATACTTATTAGCTGTGTAAGTCTGGAAAAGTCACATAACTCTGATTGTCTCACCAAAAAAACAAAAATAAAAGGAGAGAGCAAATCTATGAAATGGAGGGAAAAGTATATTCCAGACATGGGAAGATGGCTAGTACAAAGATACATAGACAAGAGTTGAACCACTATGTGGCAGACAGAGAAAAAAGTTCTATTTGACTGGATCATAAAGAGTGGGAAGGAAAGTAACATCCAATGAGACTGAAAAGATAGATTGGGACCAGATGGTGTAAGACTTTAAAAACCAAATAGAAGAGTTTGTATTTTATTATAAAGAAACTAGGAAGTGAGTGGTTGAGTAGGAAAGTCACATGTAGAGCATGTAGGATGGGCCCAAGTGGGAAGATACATGAGGTAGGGAAGTCAGTCCTTAGGTGAGAAGGCTTTGAAATAAGGTGATAGCTTTGTAGGTAGAGAGAAGGGGCAAAATGTGAGAGGGTTTAGGAAAACATAAAATAGCATATGCCAACTGATTGTATGCAATAGATGAGGGACAGCAAGAAACTTATGAATTTGGAAGAATAGCAGGTGAATGTCAGAAATAAAGCAGTTTAGAAAAGGGAAGTTATTAGGGAAGAGACATTCCATTTGTTGATTGGAGATGCAAGATAGAAGCTCAAGTAAAAATTGGGACTGAATAGAGAAATTGTATGCCAACCACTTAGAAATGATCATTAAACCCAACTCTACTAGCCTATGATAACCTGTCTTCTCACATCATGCTTATTGTTTGAATCACAGAGTTTAAGACTTAATGATGCATTATATTGAGATGACTCTTCAACAAATAGATTGTCAGCTCCCAGAAGTAAGGCTGTAGTCTTCTTTGAAAATTCCTTGGAGGGATGTACAGGACTTAGCATATCACTGATTTGTGAAATTTTAGATTTTGAAGGAGCCATTGAATCTGCTTTTGTAAAAGTATATCTCATCTTCTCCTCTTCATCATTCTTACAACCATCATTCTAGGTCAGGATTTATCCCATTGGCCTATTCCAACAGTCTTTTAACCAAACTCCTTCCTTCCTCTCCCTCCCCTCCCAATTCCATCTTATGCATACTAACAGGATTATGTTCCTAATATAAAAGCTTTGATCATGTCCATCTCCTGGACAAAAATCTTTCACTGCTTCCCATTCCCATACTCCTAAAGACAGAATTACTTTACAGACTGAACTTCAAGACTCTATAACCTAGATTTAATGATTCCACTTTACCTTTCACTTCTATAAACTCTCCACCTCAGCAAGACTAGGCTATGCATTAACCTTTGACAATACAGTATAGAACAAAGAATCGATTGCAAAGTTGGAGAGAGTTAGACTCATATCCTAGCTATGACATTTACCAACCATATGACCATAAGCAAGTCACTTATCTTCCCTGAATTTTGGTTTCTTTTTATGTAAAATGGGAATGATAATATATTTACACTACCTGCCTCTCACAGCTATGAGTAAAGCACAAACCTTCAAGTACTATATAAATGTAAGTTATTGACATTATTCTTCCTACATCCTTTTCCATGTATCTATACTTCTATGTCTGCAAAATCTTTATGAGAACAAATGATGTATCAAGGACATATTTCACAGAAGCATGAGAAGGGAGCAGGCTTGCATTCACGATTGATATTCTGCAGCAAAACAGAGCAGGATAAGCACAATTGACTAAAAGGTGCAGAGAATATACAGTCCCTCTCTGAATATCATTTTAAACTCCAAAAAGGCATTTAATTCAGCAGAGAAAAATATCACCTTAAAAACTCTCTTTCAACAAAACATCTGTCATATATATGCTAACAAAGTAATAACATGCAATATATTATATTGTATTTTAAGATATATCATATATATGATAAAGTATTATACCCTCTATTATATGATACAGAATCATACTTTGCAATTATATCTTGTATTAGATGGCATATCACACATTATGTTATAATACTTAGTATCACACATATATGATATAGTATCCCAAAGCATAGTATATTATGTTAAATGTTAAGTAATATTATTATATTATTTTATATCATATGTTGTCATGTCATGCACAATTCCCTGAAATTTTGTTTGATGATTCTCAGATTATTAATCTCATGAAAGGCAAAGAAAAGGAAATAAATATTAATCAAAGGTGCTTGCCATTGTTATGAAAGATGTACAGTACAGAGTAAAACTCCAATTAGGAGTCTGTAGCAATTTTGAGTACTCCCAGATACTCTTGTTTGCAGATAACATTGTCTTGATTTCATTAGGTCTCATTATTCTTCAGAGCCTCTTACATGCTCCAAAGGTAGTTAGAAGACACAATGGATAGAACAATGGGACTAGAGAGTCAGGAAGACCTGAGTTCAAATGTGAATTCAAACATTGACTAACTGTGACTCTAAGGAAGTCAAATGAACTCTCTTTGCCCCAGCTCCCTCATATGTAAAATGAGAATAATAATATAATGTTCCTATTTCCCAGAATTGCTTGAGGATTACTTCAGATAATATTTGCGGATGCAGAGCCTGAGGCAAGCCGTGTTAAGTAACTTGAGGCACCAGAGTCACAAAGCTAGTAAATATTTCCAGCTAGATTTGATCTGTGGAAGATGAATCTTCCTGGCTCCAGGTCCAACATCCTATTCATTGTGCCATTTAGGTGCCTCTTCTAAACTAAAAAAAGTATTGATAATGCAGATTAAAATTAAAAGTGTTTGTTGGGGGCAGCTAGGTGGCATAGTAGATAAAGCACTGGCCCTGGAGTCATGAGTACCTGGGTTCAAATCCGGTCTCAGACACAATAATGACCTAGCTGTGTGGCCTTGGGCAAGCCACTTAACCCCGTTTGCCTTGCAAAAAAAAAAAACATAAAAAAGTGTTTGTTGATATTATTTATTCCTGGAAGAGTATGGTTATTAAACATTTATGAGTACACTCCTTTCATTGTTCTATAAACCATGCCTGATCCTTCAGGAAATACATTAGAAGACTCAAGGAATCATCACCATTGAAATGGAGGCCTGTTGGCTAAAGAATAATAAAAATGATGATGATGATGATGATGATGATATTGACAACAATAACTGGCATTGATGTAGTACTTTATGATTTACAAATTTTATGTCTGTTATCTTACTTAAACCTCATCACAATTCTGCCCACATTCTTTATTGACTCTTTCAATGATGGAGCATTTAGCACAGTTGTTTAAATACACTAATTATAATTATTGTATGTTCTAATTGTCTGTTTCAGACATGTCCTTTACAAGACTTTGAGTTCCATGAGAAAAAAGACCATGCCATCTCTACAGATTCCTTTGCACACAGGAGACATTTAATAAATATTTGTGGAATTGAATTGAATTTTTTCAAGTGTCTAAGTTTGGAAAACAGAAAGAGTCTTTAAGCTCCCTGACCTTTGCCTGTATATCTTCTTATTCCCAACAGACTTAACCCAGTACTCCATAAATATTTGTTAGTAGAATGAGTAGAGCCAGTAAATATTTGATTCTTCACTGATTGCAAGATATAATACAAAAAGCCCTATCCTGGGAGTCAAAAGACTTGAGTCTGAATCCTCAAACCACAGCTCTATCACCTGTAACCTGGTGTATTGAATAGAATTGGATTTGGTCTTTAGAGGACCACCCTTTGATTTAAATCCCAACTCTATTTTTTACTACCTGCAAAACATGAGCTACATGACAAATTTGCACCAGTTTCTTCATCTATAAAATGTTGGGGATGGACCAGAAAACTTCTAAGTTCCAGGACTCTATTCCATACATTACTTTTATACTAGATAGCTTATAGGACCCCAATGAGTGGAAGCATTATTTAAAGAAAAGAGATGATAAGGGCTTAACTCCCACCTTTGCTAATTACTATCTGTGTGATTTTCATCTTAAACTAAGTAATTCAAGAACCACAAGACCCCAATCTCCTCATCTGTATGTGGAGGTATAAGATTAAATGGATTTCTAGCCAATCCTGTGATTTCTCTGAACCTCAGTTTCTTTAACTATCATGTAAAGAGGGAATAGATTATAATCTCTAAAATCTTTCCCTAGAATCCCATGTTTTACAAGAGTCAATCGACATGAAAGTTCATTGCAGAAGTATACTGACAAATGTTTAATGAAAAGTTCTCTAAAAACAAAATATATACAAAAACACAAACGCATTTTTAAATTTAATAACAGCATTTCTCGATCACTTTGTTAAACCTAGACAATCAATAAAATTACATCGAACCCTGATTTATAGTATTTGCTGACTTTTGAGTAGCATACCACTGGATCTTTGGAACCTACCCAGATACTACCTATCTATCTAACTACCTCTCTATTCTTCTCTATATCTGCTTAAAGTCATGGAAATGGCATACGTGACACAAAAAAATGGCATATGTGGATAGAATGCTAGATTTGGAGTCTATCATTAACACCTGGATTCAATTCCTTCCTCAGACACTTTAGTAGCAATATGATTCTGGCCAAGCCATTTAACCTTTCTTACCCTCAGTAATTTCTTATGAAAAAATGAGATAATTGCCTTCTGTGGATAGGGAGAGAGAGGGAAAGAGGGAGAAAATAATTGTAAAATTCAAAACCTTGCAAAAAATGATTGGTAGAAACTACCATTGTATGCAATTGAAAAGCAAATAAAATATTTATATAATGGGGAAAAAGAAAGATGAGATATTACCTACCTACAAAATTATTATGAGGATCATCATTCTAGTGCTATATAAAGAATAATTGTCGATATGATAATATATACAGATAGATATTATATTCATACACACACATATATATATATATATATATAAATGCAAGCTAATAATATCAGCCTGGCATAATAGATAGATAGATTTTGCCTCAGAGTAAGGAAGACCTGGGTCCAAATTCCACCTCTGACACATGTTGATTATGTGATCTTGGGCAAGTCACTTAGTCTTTTAATATCCAGTAACTATCCAATATTAAGTTACTACAGGTGCTGAACTACTTTGGTAAAGGAAATATCCTCACTAGGAATTCCCTATATTAATGAAATCACAAGTTTAGTTCCCTTGAAATGTATATTTACGATATTATTCAGAAAATAGTTTCATGTTTCTCTTCACCATCCAAGATCAGCAGCTATTATGAAAATAGTACAACTTAATGAATATTTAGAAGTACTCTAGAATTAGAGGACAAAGTGCAGAATAATGGAACCATAGGACACTATCAAAAGAAATTTCAAAATTTAATTCAAAATGAAATGTATTGTCAATATCTGCAGTTTTTGAGTCACAAAAGAGTACTGTTACCTACCAGAAGAAAAGAGTTCACTTATTTAGGAACAATGCTCAAATCACACAAGGGATACCCATCAATGGTTTTAAAAAAGAAAGAAAAATTGGAATATGATATACCAAAAAGCAAAAGAAAATAGATTATCATCCTTCAAAAATAGAATATTCCTACATGGAAAAATGTGCTTTCAACTGAATTAATTCTTTCCAATTATATGATCATATTATTTAAATTTGGAAAGGATGGCAGAATCATCCCATATCCAACCTATACGCAAAAGTAAATTCCACTATGTACAACACATAATTATCTAGTTATTGCTTAAAAACATCCAATGAAGGGGTATACATTAATTTGAAAGGTAGTCCATACCATTCTAATTGTTACAATGCAACTTCCACCAATTATTCTTCATTCTGCCCTTTGGAGCAAAATGGAACAAGTCGTTTCCCTCTTTCATGAGCCAACCTTTCTCAATCAGCCTTGTCACAAAATCCAATTAGAAGCAGGACCTTTGAAATACAAATTCAAGAAATTTAATAACTTAAATAAGTTTATAAGAGAATGAATTTATTTCTAATTATCTTATAATCTAGAAGAGGTTAAATGATGATTCATCACTTATATGCTACAAAGTGAAAATAATATATATTCCCTTAAAAGTCATATCTTATTTTAGAGACTATGAAAAAATAAAGAACTATAAGCTAACCTCACTGAGGATGGTAAGGTAGAAATATGTGAAAGTAAAGGAAAAGAAGAGAGAAGGAGGAAATGAAATGAATTAATTTGGCTTGGTTTTATTTTAAATCATGATACTTTGTTAAAAGTGAAAATATAAGAGAAAGGAGAGAAATCTGGTACCTCATTGTCTCATAATTGACCAATAATGAAGGAAACAAAATTAAAAAAAAAACTATATGGCAGATTGGATTCAACAGAGTTGAGATTTCTCAAGGAAGAATAGGGAAGTGGGAGGAAGAGATGGCACAATTGTCTTTGAGGTTGAAGGCCAAGATCAAACTGAATTAAGTAAAACACTTATTGCTGATTTTTAGATTTAATATAATAGGATTTTTTGGAATAAAAATTTAATATTAGTAGACTTTGATTGAAAAGAAAATTATATCCAAAAAAGCATTAAGAACTGCTAAAAATTTTTAGAAGAAATCAGTTACCAATAGACATAAAAAAAATATTCTCAATTTCTATTGAGTAGATATATACAAATTAAAACAACTTTGAGGTCTTAACTTATGCCTATTGGATTGGCCAATATGAGAGAAACAAATGAAAATAACAAATGTTGGAAGAGATATGGAAAAATTGAAACTGATACACTGTTGCGAAGTTATATAAACTGGTCTGGAAAACAATTTGAAACTATGTCCCAATGCAATAAAACTATGTATATCTTTTGACTTAGAAATACCACTACTAGGTATTTATCCCAAAGAGATAAAAGAAAATGGAAAAGTACAAAAATGTATAAAATATTTATAGCAATTATTTTTGTGATAGCAAAGAATTGGATCTTAAGGGGAATTCCTTTCAAGTGGGAAATGGCTGAACATGTTGTGATATGTGATTGTGATAGAATACTATCATGCTATAAAAAAATGACTGGCAGAAAGGTTTCAAAAAACATGGAAAGGTTCATATAAACGGAAGAAGAGTAAGGTACCAGGAGAACCAGAACATTTGCACATTAACAGCAAATTTGTATAATGATCAACTGCGAGTAATTTCGTTAATCTGATCAATACAATGATCCAAGACAATTCTTGAGTCCATAATGAAAAATGCTTTCGACCTTCAAAGAGAGAACTATAGTGTCTAAATGCAGCTTAAAACAGAATTTTTTCAATTTATTTTTTCCTTTTTTTGTAATATAGCTAATATGAAAAATGTTTTGCATAATTTCACATGTATAATTGATATCACATTTCTGGCCTCAATATATGGGCAAAGAGGCAGGAGGGAAGGAGAGAAATTGGAAATGAAATTTTTTTTAAAAAGGAATGTCAAAAATAGATGATTAAAAAAAGAGCCCCTGGGGCGGCTAGGTGGTGTAGTGGATAAAGCACCGGCCTTGGAGTCAGGAGTACCTGGGTTCAAATCCGGTCTCAGACACTTAATAATTAACTAGCTGTGTGGCCTTGGGCAAGCCACTTAACCCCATTTGCCTTGCAAAAACTAAAAAAGAGAGAGAGAGAGAGAGAGCCCCTGACCAATGAACAAATGGCCATGGGATATAAATAATTTTGAAAAAGACAAATGTGACTATCAGTCATCTAGATGTTTGATCAAAATCACTAAAATAAAAGTTACACAGCAAGGTGGGTACTCAAGTCTAGTTTATCTCTCTGCAAGACCAGTACTCTTTCCACTCTACCATGCTTGATAAAATTCATTGCTGGAAGGGATATTGAAAGATAGATATTCTAATTTATTACTGATGAAAATGAGTATTGGTCCCAAAGATTTGAGGAAATAATTATTAAATCTTTAGTATCCTTTGACTCAGAGATTGTCTTATTGGAGATTAACTCCAAAGAAAGGAAAATGTTTAGAGATATATTCATGGTAGATAGCAAAAAAGAATTGAATCAAAATATAGACCTAATATGTGGGAAACCACCAAGCAAATAATAGACAAATGCAATGTAATATTATTGCCATGTATAGAATGACAACTATGAAGAATGGGAAATTTGTATGACATGAAGCAAAGTAAAGAAAGCAAGGACCAAAAGACACACAGAATAATTTCAGCAAGACAAATATAGCACTTCAAACCATCAAATAAAATAGGCGATATTGTTAATATTCTATCAAATGTCTAGGTTTACATTTTTCTGTTAAAAATAAATAAACTATACAAGTGATGATACTCTCTCTCAGTAACAATTATGCCAAAAGCAATCAGAGTCCTGTTTAATGTTTTTCTGGGAAAATATTTGAGGGAGACATTATTTGGGTTTTTATTGGGGAGTGACTCATTAAAAACAAAACTTTTTTATTTTATTTTTAAAGATTTTATTTATTTTGAGTTTTACAATTTTTCCCCTAATCTTGTTTCCCTCCCCCTATCCCCCACAGAAGGCAATTTGCCAGTCCTTACATTGTTTCCATGGTATACATTGATCCAAATTGAATGTGATGAGAGAGAAATCATATTCTTAAGGAAGAAATATAAAGTATAAGAGACAGCAAAATCAGACAATACCCTAAATTAAAGGTAATAATCCTTGGTCCTTGTTCAAACTCAAAAGTTTTTTTTTCTGGATACAGATGGTTTTCTTCATAGCAGACAGTCCCAAATTGTCCCTGATTGTTGCACTGATGGAATAAGCAAGTCCATCAAGGTTGATCATTGCTGCCTCCATGTTGTTGTTAGGCTGTACAATGTTTTTTCTGGTTCTGCTCATCTTGCTCGGCATCAGTTCATGCAAATCCCTCCAGGCTTCCCTGAATTCCCATCCCTCCTGGTTTCTAATAGAACAATAGTGTTCCATGACATACATATACCACAGTTTGCTAAGCCATTCCCCAATTGAAGGACATTTACTTGATTTCAAATTTTTGCCACCACAAACAGGGCTGCTATGAATATTTTTGTACAAGTGATGTTTTTACCCTTTTTCTTTGTTGTTGTTGTTTAAAGTTAGCTTATTTTTTAAAATATTTTATTTATTTTGAGTTTTACAATTTTTCCCCTAATCTTACTTCCCTCCCCCCACTCCCCACAGAAGGCACTTTGCCAGTCTTTACATTGTTTCTATGGTATACACTGATCCAAATTGAATGTGATGGGATAGAAATCATATCCTTAAGGAAGAAACATAAAGTATAAGAGATAGCAAGATCAGACAATAAGATATCAGGTTTTTTCTAAATTAAAGATAATAGTCCTTGGACTTTGTTCAAACTCCACAGTGCTTTCTCTGAATACAGATGGTATTCTCCATTGCAGACAGCCCCAAATCATCCCTGATTGTTGTGAATGAGCAAGTCCATCAAGGCTGATCATCACCCCCATAAAAACAAAACTTCTTAATTAAAAATTAACAAATATCAATAAACAAAATGTGTCAAATACACACAATACTCCAGATATTTTTTAGTTAAAGCAGATGGAAATGACATTTTAACCCCTGTTTTGTGGTCACTGGGTTCCTAGCAAAACAGTTCAACTTTGTATCATCATTTTTGGATAACAAGCTCTGCTTTTAACTCTTATTTAGTTTGCAGCTCACTAAAAACCACAGACTAAATATGAACTTTCATTTAACCACTTCTGTCTCTATCTTCTACATAAAACTTTTTGAACCCCAAGTATAGAATTTTATATTAAACTGATTGAATTCCATCTCCATTAAAATTTATCCTTCAAGGGATGTGACATTTCTGACAGTGGCAAATGATCATCTAGTTGAAACATATTCAGGAGAAGCTGAAAGGTACCAACAGCAACATGTTTCTGAGTACAAAAATATTAATGCAATCAAAAGAAACCAATTGCAGTACATTGTATCAGATACTTCATTAAATCAGACCCTCCTTATTCTCCCATGTCTAGAACCTCTGTCTGACCCTAGACTTCATTTCTTTACTTTTCCTAAATACAAAGATCCTTTGGTTTCAACACAGAATTTAGATCCAGATGTTTCACCTCTTGACACCAAACCTTCTTGAAGCTTGGTTCCCATGCCTCTTGTGGCTGAGTCCAAGCCCTGCAAGATAGACACTCCATATACTCTCTCTTAGAGTATGTCCTTGCCATTGTGACCTTTATTTCATCTTTAGTTCATAAAGCCTCAATCAGTACCATGTATGACCCTTACTTAGCCCAAGTTCATGAAAAACTTCAGACACATTATCTCAAAAATTGTATAATAGTTATATAGTGAGATTTTTTTGTAGGTATTCAGAAGGGAAAGTAATCATTGGAGTATGAGTTCATGGAAAAGAGTTCTTCCCCAGTAACTCAGGCTTATAACATTAGAATCATCCTTCATCCTTCACTCTTCCCTCTCCCTCAGCCCCCATATTCATTCAACTGTAAATATTTGCCACTTCTGCATCCACAACATCTCTGGAAACCCTTCTCTTTATGCAAATGGCCAGCATCACTTCATGCAAAGTGTAGCAGGGATTGGATTGGGTTATGATCCTTATAATAGCTAGGAGATGAATTGGTAAGAATCATATCAAAGACCACAAAGGGGATGAACTTTCTATAGAAGCACATGGTCCTTTGGTGAAAGGATTGTTGCAAAATCTGACAACAACGCTGTGTAGTATGTAATACCCAGGCAGGAAATGTTGGCGACTGAACTGGAACCCAAGTCTTCCAATCTTCTACTTTGCCATCTATCTATCAACTTTGCCATGTTGGCTCTTATGTTGTATTTAATAGGCATTAATAAACTGTTTATTGAATTCAGTTAATTATTTGGATAGGTAAAACTTGAGCCAGGCATTGAAAGATAGCTTGGTATAAGGAAGAGTATGAAGAGGGGAATGGGAGAAATGATGTTAGCAAAAGAGTGGAAGTGCTATCAATAAATCAGGTAGTTTATAATATCAGTAATGGAAGATCAAAGTTGCTTAGTTTCAGAGTTTACCTGGGTTTCATCCACCTTTTCTCAGTATGGTTCAGAGAAGGCCAGGCCTGGGGCTTAGAAATACTCTCCATTAACAGATGGAGCCTCTACTCCTGGGCACTGACTAAGTTTAAGGGCAGATGGAAAGGTACCCTTTTCCTTATGAAGCCATGGCTATTTGAATATTCTTTTCTTCACAATTTATGAATTCTACCTGCTCTGTGTCCTTCAGACATATGTTTGGAGTCAACTCAATGAACTCAGAAGGAATATACTGGTCTCCGATGTGTTCAGAGTCCTGAACTCTTCACTCCTGACTGAGGTGGTTTCAATGACACCATGCTGCTCAATGACCTTTATTCGGTCATCTGACTTAGATGTTTCTTCAACTAATTTATTAATCCATCTGTCCCCATGTGGCCAGTTATGTGCTCCATCAATGTAATGATTAGGCTTAATTATTTCTCCTGGGCTGCAAGAGAACATGAAAGCTATGTCCCTGACATTTGGAGGTGATAAAGACTGTGTTTTCCCCCTTTCTTTCTCTCCATCCCTTATCCCTCCCCTCTAATTGCTCGGATACATGGTTTTGGCTTCTGAGTGTCAACAGATGCTCTTCCACCAAAGGAGGCAGGCTAGGCTAATAGCTAAGGTTTGTTATCCTAACAGATGGAAGCATAGGCAGAGAGCCAGATGAGTATGTCTGATAACCAAGGGTGACTGTTACACTGGGCCTTGGGCCACAGCAGGTCAGGGAGATAGGGCTGTGAGCCAGGACTGAGAAACCTGCAGAAAAAATCTGGGAAAACCAGAAAAGGAGCCAGACAAAAAGTCCAGACCCATGAAATACATAGAAATGAAGGATCAAGTTGGAAAACTAGGTCAAACTCGAGTGAATAGAAATTCTAGGTTCTAAATTCTGAAGCATCTTCTTATTCTGGAAACATTGATTTTGTTCTTGCAAAATATTTCCTTTTACAGTTTCATGTAGTCAAAATTACCTATTTTATCTTTTTTATCTCTATCCCTTGCTTAAGAAACTTCCCCTTAGACATATTTGTGAAACATATCTCCAATCATTTTCCCCTACTTTTTTTATAAATGACAGGACCTTTTATAATTAAGTAAAGGATCCATTAACAATTCATTTATCATACACAGTATAAAATATTATGGCTTAAACCTTTGTCCTCTGGAAAAGCTCTTAAAATTTAAAATTGCACTAAAACTTCCCGGCCACCTTTATGGCAACCTCCAACCTTTATGGTTGGTTTTGTTATATTCTTACCAGTTCCTTTCCCTAACTTTTTTCTTTCTACTCCTAAGCCATGAGGTGATGCCAGAGGAAAAAAAATTGTTTTTAAATCAGACTAACTGTATCCACTACAAATTAACGTAATCTAATTCCAACTGAAGCCCTCACCATAGCAAGGCAAGTTTAGTTTATTCCCCAAAATAACTGCTGCAAATTTTCCCTCCCCTCAGTGTCTCAACTCTACTCTCACACTAATTCTGTTCAGCAGATAACTTCAGAATAAGATTTTCTTGTCAACTCTGTCATTTCCTATTCTCTTTATCTCAAAACTTTGGTAGGCCTCCCCTTTATCCTATCCTTCTTCCTCCTGAACTCATTGGATGAGGACTTCCCTTTTAAAGCTATGCCCTGATTTCTTCCTCTTTACCTACATTTATATCTAGGTCTCACTTGTCCTCAAATGAAAAAAACTATTCTTGCAGTTGCCACCTAAACATGTTATGATGTGAGTTGATGTTGATGATGATGACAGGTGATGCTAAAGAATACACATTTTCACTTCTCTTATCTTGGAGTCTTTTTAGTATCTATTCTATAGATGATAGCCTCAGAATTGAAAGGGATTTTAGAGATCATATATTCCAACTTGCCAGGGAAGCTAGCACCATCATTTTGACTTCAAGATAGAATAAAGGACTCAAAAAATTATTAGCTGTATGACCCTGAGCAAGTCATTAACCTTGTTTGCCTCAGTTTCTTCTTTCACAAATGAGCTAGAGAAAGAAATGGCAAATTACTTCAGTGTCTTTAGAAGAAAAGCCTGGAATTCAGTCATGAAGGGTTACACCTGAAAAAAATAACTAAAATTCCATCCTATCACTGAATGAAAAAAATCCTGTCTATAATGTCAATGACAATGATTATTTACTTTCTTCTTGAATATTTACAACTTATTACCTAAAAAGGCCACTAACTTCAATTTTAAATTACTTTAATTAGTTTTAAAAAATTCTTTATAGTTAGTTTAAATCCTGGGATTTCAAACCTTGTTCTTAACTCATAGGATCGTAGTTTTCATGATGAAATGGATCTTAAAGATCAACTTGCTCAAACTCCTCTTTGTTTAATTGAGGAAACTGAGAATTGAACTTAAGTGATTTGTCTGCAAGTCATACAAATGAAGATCCTTGATCTTCTCACTACAAAACCTGTCTTTTTTCAACTATACCATCAGGGACAGTGTTAGGAAAAATAAAGTTCTCTGTTCTCTCAATTTGATCCCTCTTTCCCCATGACAGCTCTTAAAATTTCTGAAAATAAAGATTACTCCTCCCCTAAATCTCCTCTTTCCTGAGCTAAACATCCCATGGCATGGCTTACAGTTTTCTCATAATTCTGGTCCCCTCTGGACCTGACCCAGTTGCCTTATGTCCTTCCAAAAACATGACTCCAGGACTGGACATGACCCTGCTAAGGAATTGGCTCTTCCAACCATACACATATGGTTCCTCCTTCAATTCCATGGAATGATGTTGGCCCTGGTTTGAAATGTCTGTGTTGGCTGCTAAGAAGGGTCAAAACACAGAGGGTCCAGGTGGATTTTATGCATTCTCTACAAAGGCTCCTTCCCAGAGAAATTTCAAAGGTCCAAACCACTGAGCCCTAGGAGGTTGGCTCTTTTCCAAGGAAGCAGCCAATGGAAAGCATGATCCAAGTCCTACATAGGGATGATGAAGATGAGGTAGTGTCCTTCAATTCATGAGTCTGACTACTGCTATGAATTTGAGTGAGTCATTTAACAATGCTGAGTCTCACATTCTTTATCTGTAAGAAAAGGAAGCTGAGCCAGAAAGAATATTTTAAAGGTTCTTTCTAGTTCTACATCTATGATCCCACAATCCCTTGATTGGATCCAGTTCTAATTGTTACTACTTATGTAAATTTTCCTCATCTGTAAAATGCAGGGCCTCCAAAGATCAGCCATCCAGGACTGTAATCTGTGATCCTCTGAGGATAAGAGTAAACACTGGTATTGTACTTTAACATTTACAAATTAGCTCACAATTCCAATCAGTCAAAGTAGGATGATAAAAGAAATGTAGAATCTAACAGCCAGAAGGGAACTTGCCACACTAAATATTGTTTGTTTGAGTCACAAGGGCTCTTAGTCCAACAGGGTTTTTCTGAAACTTAAAACTCATCTAGTCCAAGACCCTTATTTTTCAGAGCAAGAAACTGAAACCTGGAGATGGTAAGTATTATATACAAAATAACATATCCACTACTAAGATTTGTTGTTCAGTTGCTTTTCAGATATGTCCAATTCTCCATGACCCTATTTGGGATTTTCTTGGTAAAGATGTTTGAGTAGCTTGTCATTGTCTTCTCCAACTCATTTTTCAAATGAGGAAACTGAGGCAATCAGAATTAAGTGGTTTTCTTGGCAAAGATGTTGGAATGGTTTGCCATTTCCATCTCCAGATCATTTTAGAAATGAGGAAATTGAGTCAATTAGGGTAAAGTGACTGGCCAGATTTGAGGCCAGATTTGAATTCAGAAAGATGAGTCTTCCTGATTCCATCACCTGCTCTCTACTAAGATTAGACCCAGCCATCTTGACTCAACTTCATCAAATGAAGTGATTTTTGTAAACCACTTTGTAATCTGTTAAGTGTTTTATAACTATTAGCTATTACTACTATTGTAATTATAATAATAGTTATTATTCCTCAAGTAAATATTATGCCTCAAAGAATTATTATTCTTTGAAATGACACTAGACTGCCTCTCTAATAGAAGGTTATTAACACTGGTTAGTACAGAAAGATTATAGGGAGAAACAAGAAACAAGAGTCAACCATAGAGAACGTGCTCCAGGGTGGATTTTTTCCAAAGGTCCAGAAATTGTATTATGAGACTGATGCTTATTTTCATGATGCTCATGTGGAAGAGAGTGGCTTGTTTGTGTTGTGCATGTGTTTAATCTCTTTGTATTCATGAAGAGTTGAATTTGATTTAACAACTCATATATTGTGGCCTGTGCCTTTATAAGAGAACAGAACAGCCAGAGTAAAACTGTGGGTTAGTAAATGACTTTCATTACTCCACCACTAGTCACTAATAAAGCCTCCTTAAAAGAAATCATATCATGTTTAGTCTTCTGGGTTAGAAAACAGACTATAGCAGGGCAAGAGAGCATCCAGAGGCTTTTGCTTGGGAGCTTAAATTTGAATCATAGGTCTTAGAGCCAAAAGCCACCTTAGAGACCACACTTCTCCAACCCCCCCACTTTATAAGATAGGAAACCAGAAACCTGAAAGAGAAAAAAATTTGTCTGAAATCCAATGTCCTCTAGCATTCATGAATATCCTGACACTGATGGGTAGATCTGTCAATCAGCAACAGGTCAGATAACAACAGCATAACAACCAAATTAAACATCTCACTGACTGGCCTTCTACTGACTGATAACACAAAGAGTCAATGATAATAGAAGGGAGTAGGCAGTTACCTCTGTGGTTTTTTTTTGTGCCCTCAGGACTATTTATGTATCCTGACTCAAAATATTGAGGAATTGATTCAGAAGAAATGTTTGGAAGAATGAGGACAGAATTCAGCAAAGCTAAGACTAAATATAATCAGTAGCTTGGAGTTTTGCCTTTGGTCTTGGGGTATAATTACATGTGATGCTGAATGATTCAATGTTAGCTTGGCTGATGACTATTACAAGTAGGGGAGAACCAAAATATGCTATCAGGTCCCCAGCCTGGACTTACAGAGGCATGTAAGCTAAAATAGGAAGTGACACAAAGGCAAGAAGAAGCACAGATCAGGTAGAAAGACAACGTACATAAAGTACAGAGTCTTAGGGTGGAAACAGAGATCTCAATTCTGATCTTAGCTCTGCTACTGACTGATTCCTTCTTGACCTTTAAAATAGTACAATTGAATTATGCCATTTCTAGGTCTCTTTCAATTCTAATAAGATATCTTCCAAGACTCTTCCTAGCTCTGATGTTCTAAATGTTAACATTCACAGTCTCTTTCAATTTAATTGTCTATATTTAGATGGTCTTCAAAACCTCATACCTCAATGTCTTTTCTTGGGTTTACAGTTTACATTCTGTGTTCTCACATCTTTTCAAATTCTCGTGTTCCAAAGTTCCATCCAGCTCTACTATTCAGTTGTTTCAGTCATATCTGAATCTTTGTGACTCCAATGGTAGCTTTCTTGGCAGAAATACCAGAGTGGTTTGCCATTTCTTTCCCCACATTATTTTATAGAAGAGAAAGAAAAGAAAACAAGTTAAATTACTTGTCCAAGGTTACATAGCTAGTAAGTGTGTGAGACTAGATTTGAACCTAATGAAGATGAGTCTTCCCAATTCCAAACCCAGTGGACTATCCCTTGCTCCACCCAGCTCTTAACAATTTTTTCCTCTGATCTACTCACAACTTCCTGATAGTCTGAGTTCAAAGGTACCATACAGCCTCTATGTTCTTTCAGCTAAGGTTTCTTCCAATTACGATATTTTTTTATTTTAATTATTTTAAAATTTTACTTCTTTTAATTTTAATTATAAAAAGAGCAACCCATTTCATTAAAATATGCTGAGTTGTTTACTTATGATTGAAATACTACAAAAAATTAAGAAGCAAAATTCTATCATCTACAGCTTCGTATCTATGATTATACACATGGTATCCATCTATACTAGAGTTATTAGATAGACCTATAGTTTCTTCAGTGCATATTAAACTTGGTTACTGAAGGCATATGCAATAATCCTTTATTTGGCACCTTATCCTTTCCAAAATGTTCACAAATATTTTAACTTTTCTCTCACAACTTTTGAGATCAGGTCAACAAACAGATATGATCCCTATTTTACAGATGAGGGAAATGAAGATGAAAGAGGTGAATTTTATATAAATTGTATTAGGCTCTGGCAGAATTAATAATCATACCTTGTGGCTTAAGTGTTCTTTCCAATAAACCATGTTCCCTCTTAATGAGTTGGCTTGTCATTCATCACCAGAATGGTTATCTATGATTCCATTCTGCCAAGTTAAGGAACAGCAAGTAACACAAAATTGAGAAGATCAAAGCTGTAAGAGATTTCAAAGCCAAGAAAGTGTGTGGATTGAGGTCAGAGCTTCAGAATGGCTAAAATTATTTGAACATCCAGATAGGGTTAGCAGATAGGAGGTACCAGGTCAGAAAACAGTAGGTTAGGCTTTCAATAATCAAGTCCTAATGTACTTCACCCCTCAGTGACAAGAGAAAGAGACAAACAGACAGAGAGGGAGAAGAAGGGGGAGAGAGAGAGTCAGAGAGAGACAGAAAGAATGTTAGAGAGACAGAAAGAAAGAGGGAGAAAGAGTAAAGAGAAAAGAAAGGAGAAAAAGGGAGAGACAGCAATGTGTAATATAGATGAAAATTATATATGTGTACATAATATATGTTTGTATATAGTAATATATATCTTACATATATTATATTTATAAATATTTATATATATATATATATACAAATATATATGTATATAAAGAGAGGAGAGACAGAAGCTTTAGAGATCATATAGTTCATTCTCTTCATTTGATGTATGAGGAAATATAAACCTACAAATAACATGATTATTAATGTCAAAGTACCAGAATGGACAGATTATTAGAGTAATCTATGCAATCCTGTTAATCCAATGTAGGAATGCTTTGAAGAACTCCAGTGTCAAAAAACATTATCACCTCAAGGAAGCAGCTCATTAAATTTTAAAATAATGTTAATTTAAATAATTCAATTTAAATTTTAAAATAATTTTAAATAATTCTATTTAAAATAAATGTTTTTCTTTAATTATTAGGAAATTAAACTCTTACTAGGTGCATGACTGCAGACAACTTTTTTAAGCCTCTATTTTCTCTTCTGTAAAATGGTAATAATAATTGTAGGGAGAAGACTAATTTGGAGAAAGACAAAATAGAAGTTTCCAGCTCCATCCTGTCCCTTCTAGTTTTGCTAAAGTGAAGATTAATTTGCAAAGCCCTGATATTGAAGGGGATGCACTCTCTCCAACTCAAATAGAAGACTCAACTCAAGGAGTTGTCTATGAGGAAAAGTCAAGGAATTTCAAAAAAGATAGATTTTAAACTAATGATTTTTTTAAGTTCCATTGAGTAGAAATAATTCTAAGTGAGAATTGAAATTTTCAAAAACTACTGAAATCATGAGTTGATCACACACACACACACACACACACACATACACACACACACACACACAAAGAATTTTTACACTCTGAGAGGACAGCTGTAATTCAGAAGCAGTAGGTAACAGCAGCAATTTAGCAAGAGAAACAGCAAATAGCAGGGATGCAAGGAAACAATTGAAGCAGCTATCGCACATAGCTCAGCATAGACAGTGGCTTCAATAAAGAAAATCATCAGACCAGCAAATGACAATAACTTGTGGGAGAATAGCAAATCACAGCTTCAAAAACAGAAGGGTATCCCATGAGACAAACCCAAAGATCATAGTTACTCAGGCTACAATGAAATGCAAAAACAACAACAAAAAACTGTCCCTGATCTCAAGGAGCTCACAGTCTGTCTAATCTAGTGGGATCAAAAGTGAAGAGTAATTTTAAAAATGAATGATTATATACGTCATATTGAAGCTGAATGGTAAGTACACATAAATGGTTGAACCCTGATTAGAACCTTTATTGTTTCCACCATACTGGTAGCCTAGGTCTGACCTCTTACTACCTACAAGGTTAAGGGTAAATGGAGCTCACACAGTAGATAGAGTCCTATGCCTGAAGTCAGGAAAACTCACCTTCCAAATTCATATCTGATCTCAGACACTTACTAGCTCTGTGACCCTGAAAAAAAAACACTTAATTATGTTTGCCTCAGTCTCCTCAACCGTAAAATGAAGGAAATGGCAACCACTCTGGTATCTTTGCCAAGAAAAGCCTAAATGGGGTCACAAAGAGTAAAACATTACTGAAAATCACTGAAAAAACTACAAACCTCAGTTTCTTTTCCTGTAAAATTAGGACAATAATAATAATATCTTACTTATAAAAATTTCTGTTATGAAAGTATTTGGAAATCTTATTGTGCCAGACTAGAGGAAGCTGAGTAATTTTCAGAGATCTTGCTGAATTGGGGAAGAAGGAATGAGAGATTAATATAACAGAAATTCAGAGACTGACAACTGCTCCTGGCAATATAATTTGGCAAAAATGTTACTGGACTTGGACAAACAAAGTCAATAAAACTTGACTCACAATGAATTGATTTACAATTTTTTTCTGTTAGCCTAGGGCCACTAAATTATTTGGGAAAGTGGTAGAGAAGGAATTAGTCATTTTTGATGCATAACAAGACACACTTGATTTTCTTGTAATTATCCTCACTGCCTAATGTTCATTTCCAGTTGTAGGTTATTCATTACAAGAACTGTTAGACTTTTTATGACGTATCCAAAAGTTGGTGGCTCTCATTCAAAATCGATGGTTTAAATGGGAGTAATGTGGTCTACTGGAAAGAGAACTGAACTCAAAAGTCAGGGGAATTCCCAGTAGCTACATGACTCTGGTCCAGTCATTCTTTTCCCCCTATCCCAGTCTACTGCACCTAGGCCTTGGTTCCCTCTTTTGTAAAATGGAAGATAAAATGGTAGAATTTTTAAATTAAATATAGAGCATGTATGTTACGTGTGTGTGTGTGTGTGTGTGAGAGAGAGAGAGAGGGAGAGAGAGAGAGAGAGAGAGAGAGAGAGAATGCAAGAATGCTGCTAGGTTCCAGTCCCAAGAATCATTCCTTGAGGTATCAATGCTGCAATGGTTACCATGCCCATCCTGGACTCTGATTTCTAGATTTCTGTGGTTCCCACTTCCCAAAAAGGTTAGAAACTCTTCTCCTTTTATCTAGAATGGAAAAGAAAGAAGAAAAAGATCAAAGGCCAAGATCCATTTTTAGGGGATCTTATGTCATTAGAGAGGAGAAAAGGTCCCAAGGCACACCCTTTTAAATGTCACTTCATTAAATTTTTTAATTACATATAAAGATAGTTTTCAACATTTATCTTTTTTTGGTAACCTTTTGAATTCCACATTTTTTATCTCCTTTCCTTCCCTCCCCCCCTCCCCATTACACTGAGTAATCTGATACATATTAGACAAGTTGTGCAAGAAGAATCACAACTACTAATGGAGGAAAAACATGAGGAAAAAGGGGAAAAATACTTTGGTCTGTATTCAAACTCCATAGTTTTTTTCTCTGAATGTGGATGGTATTTTTCATCCTAAGTCTTTTAGAAGTTTCCTTGATCTTCTGAGAGGAGCAAAGTCCATCAATAGTTGATAATCACCCAAGGTTGGCACTCCCTTTTAAATGTGTAAAAGAGCCAGTGAATTCCCCTGAACACAAACTGAGTAAAAAGAAAATAGCTAAAGGTGATGGGCCTTTGTAAAGACCTTTAACAGTTCCATCCATTCAGCCAGTCAAAAAAGGATGCTCTCAAGGTCAAGATTAGCCAACCAATAACTAGCTACAGAATGTCCACACCTTCTGCAACCTCTCTAAGGTATTTCCCTTAAACATGATCCCAATTTTCTCCAAAGCATCTCCCTAGAATCCTTGATATGGAGAAGTTGTGGTAGACATCTAAGCAAATAGGATCTATCTGAACAAAGGATGGCTAAGGTCACTTCTGAAACAATTCTGTGTTCCGATGCCCATTCAGATTCTAATGTTCTTTATCTAAGGTCTCTACAAGTTCTAAACTAGATGACCTGCAAACAATTTTTCTTCCTATTGCCTCAGATCACACATTGCTCCCCTCACCTATAGATTTGAGCAGAACCCAACTCTAACATAAAGTCTAAAGTAAAGAAATGAACTGAAAATAAAAACAAGAAAAGAACATGTCCATAAAAATCATCTGTGGTGACAGGGACACTCAAGATGCTAACTTAGAAGTCAATGATTTGAAAACATCTACAAGAAAAAACTCAATAGAAAAATGTAGACTGAACATAAGAACAAAAAAAAATTCCTAGAAAAGTTTTTTTTTTTTAAAAAAGAGCAAAAAATTTTATTTTAAAAATCAAATGAGAGTGGTAAAGGGAGAATGGGGAAAGAAATGAGAGTAATACAAGAAATTTATAAAAAAAAGGAATTAACAACTTGGTCAAAAAGGCACAGAAATGCTGAAGAAAATTACTTTTTAAAAATTGTAATTGGTAAATTGGCAAAAATGCAATGAGACCTCAATAAACAATAAAATAAAGTCAAAAGTTGGAAAAATAGAAGAAAATGCTAAATATTTCATTGGAAAAACAACTGAACCAGAAAATAAATTGAAAAGAAATAATTTTTAAATTATTGGGCTACTCAAAATCCACAATCACAAAGTGTCTAGATATCATATTTCAAGAAATTATTGAGGAAAATTGCCCAGATATTTTACAACCAAAGGACAGAGTAGAAATTGAAAGGATCCACCAGTCATCTCCTGAAAGAGATCTCCAAATAAAAACTTCTAGGAAAATTATGGTCAAAACTTAGAGTTCCTTGGTCAAGGAGAAGATACTGCAGTCAGAAAGAATTTATATACCATAGAGCCACAATAAGGATCACACAAGATTTAGCAGCAACCATGTTAAAGGAATGGGGGACTATAGAATATTATATTATAGAAGACAAAGAAGGTAGGATTATAATGAAGAATAACGCATCAAGAAAAATTAAGTATAATGATATGAGAAGGAAGATGGAATTTAATGAAATAGAGGTTTTCAGGCATTCCCAATAAAAAGACCAGAGCTAAAGAGGAAAAAATTAATTTCAAACACAAGTTTCAAGAGAAGCATAAAAAAGTAAAAATAAGTAATAAATCATAAGGAACTCATTAAGACTCAACTGTGTTACATTCCTATATAGGAATACATGTATGTATAATACATGTAATCCTTAAGAACTTTCTTATCACAAGAATAGAGATAGAGTAGAAGGATTCTACTTAGACAGAGGCTAAGTGTGTCTGTAGGTTTATTTTGTTGGGGTGGTCTCAAAAGAAAAATACAAGGGTCAGAAAAAGGTTATTCTGGAAGAAGGGCAAGGAAAAGTTTTTTACAAAGGGGACCAAAATGGGGGAAATTAACAACAGATCAAAATTATATGATCTATGGCTTAAGAAGCTTTTCAGCAGCACCTCTCACAACACCAAAGAAACTGAGGTAATTATTTGGTAGCAATTTTAAAAGTAGGGAGGAGTATTTTTGCATCCCAGTGGGATACAGTTTGCAAAATCATTTGAAAATTAATATGATATTTCTACTCTAAGGGTTTTAGGCATTATTCAATCCAATTCTCTCATTTGAAAGATAGAGAAACCGAGAAATCATGACTAGTTGCACCACAATCATCACAAAGAGAACTCAATGTTCTTCCTCCATCACTGCCACCAAACTTTTCAGATAATGTATTGAAATTTGTGTGATGCATTAGTTCTAGTACAGTCTCTTCTTTGAAACTCTTGCACTATTTAAAGGAACCATGACTCTCTGTTAACTGCCCTTTATTGCCATCATGAACCAATACCTCATATTAGCTTCTAGTCTTTTCATGCCTCATTAAAGATCTCAAAATGTAAATACCCAATTGACCTTTCAGTTTATTCAAGACTCAAATCTAACAGAATTGGCAGAAGAATTCATATTTGATACTTTTCAACTATCACCACTCATTTGTATTCTTGTATAACTCCTATTAAAAATCATAAGATTTGGAGTGGCTAGGTGGCACAGTGGATAAAGCACCGGCCCTAGAATCAGGAGTACCTGGGTTCAAATCCAGTCTCAGACACTTAATAATTACCTAGCTGTGTGGCCTTGAGCAAGCCACTTAGCCCCATTTGCCTTGCAAAAAAAAATCTAAAATAAAAAAAATCATGAGATTTAGAGTTAGAAAGAACAGCCAAGGTATCAAATGCAATCCCCTTATTTTCTAGAGATAGAAAAGGCAGACTAGTGAATGTGGTGTCAGAGAACCTAGGTTCAAATGTGAGTTCTGCTACATAATAACTATATGTTTAGAAAAGTCCCTTAACTTCTCTTACCTTCCAAGGATGGTAATATAATAATAATGATAATGATAATAATAATAATAATGAGAGTGAGAGTGATAATAATAGTATTTATACATCTTCTTAAGGTTACAAAGTGCTATACATATATTATCTCATTTTATCTCCACAACAATACTAGGACATAAGTACCATGATTATGCCCATTTTATAGATGAGAAAATTGAAACAGAGGTTAAGTGACTTGCTTTCAATTCAATCTAGCATTCCTTTCTTTCTCCATATCTCCCCCAGATTCTTTCCCTTCTCTTTGTTCACATGATCACCACTATTTGTTCAAGTCCTTACCCCTCTTTCCTGAACTATTACTATGGCCTCATGATTAACCTTCCTGTCTCTTCCCTTTTCAAACTCTCCTCTACTGAGTTTCCAACACCTTTCTAAGGTATAAATCTGATTGTGTCACTTCCCTTCTCCCCTACTTGAGAATTTCCATTGACTCTCTATTATCACTACTATTAAAAACAAATTCCTCTATTTGGTATTTAAAACTCATCATAATGTGGTTCCATTCTATCATTCCAGTCTTATTTCCCAATTCATCCCTTCATGCATTCCATGTGAAACCAATTGGATTACTTGCTGTTGCATGAATTGATCACTCCATCTCCATCCTCTGTTCTTTTGTGAAGATAGTCCCACATTCGTTGAATTAATTCCTTGCCCATATTTGCTACTCAGAATCCGAGCTTTCTTCTAGGATTGATTCAGGTGCCACCTTCCTTAAGGAGTCTTTCCCAATCCCCCTAGTTATTAGTATATCCCCTTCTTCAAAGTATAGATTATTTAAGTACCATACCCCCAGAGCATAATATAAGTTCCTTACATTCCATTCTTCACTTTCTTTTTGTAGTTCTGGTACCTAGAATATTGTCTTCAACATAAGAAATTATTTATTAATAAATATTTATTGAATAAATGAATTCTGATTTGTCTAAGATTGTCATAGGTAGTAGAGTGAGGATTTGAGTGATAATCTGATTCTGAATTATGTTGCTCTTTCTATTACAACATAAGTGTGTGTATGTCATGTATCACTATGCTTTTCTTGATGGTAAAGACAAAGAATAAGAATAGAAAACTCCTCAATGTGAAATGAGAGAAAGGTGTGATAGAGTACCTGCATTTTTAAGGGAAAAACCCTTAAATTTAATAAACAAGAGAAAACTGTCATATCAATTCCAGATTTGCTTCTAGCCACTCCATTCAGTTGTCCTCTTTTCGTGCCTCATATCCAATTAATCCTCAAGTTCTACAATTTCAACTTCTACTTGCCCTTAAATGAAATTTATTGGAGTAGGCATTTGTCACACTGTGGGAAGAAGAAAGGTCATGTAAACATTTGCTCAGTTGAGCAGCAAAATTGAGCCCTGGGTTCTGGATAAGTTCCCAGATTAGCTCCCCCCAAACTTGTTTCTTATTTATCATTTATCATTTCTCTCTGGGCATCAAGTTTTATCCTGTCCCCATGTCCAAAACCTTGGGTATGTCTTTGAGTCTTCTCTATGCCTCAGCTCAATGCATTTACCAATTCCTGTCAGTTTCAACATATCAGCATGTCTTTCTTCTTAGAATCCATTCTTACCTCTCTATTATGACCCTGGCACAGAGTCTCAGCACCATCATTCACATGAAATATTGCAAAAGTCATCTAATAAGATCTTTAAGACCTCTCTTTCCAATTAATCCTTTGTATGGTGTCAGATTCAGTTTCCTAATGTATAATATGGTCAACTTGCTTCTACATTAATATATATGTGTTTATTATATATGTGTATATAAATAATGTTTATGTATAAATGACTTCCCATTGCCATTAATTTCTTATCCTAACTTTCAAGCACCCCTTAATCTGTCTGAAAACTACCCTTCCTTCTTTATTTTCTACTACTCTACTTTGAACCTTTGACCCTACCTTATGAAACTACTCACTCCTTCCTCAAACTAGTCCAGTACTTTTCTGTCTTGGGACCTTTGCTCCACTGTCTTTTTTTGTTTGGAAAGTTCCATGCCTACCTAATGAATCACTTCCCATGCCAAAAAGCTTGTCCAGATGCCCCATGAATTTTAAATTCCTTCATTCTGGGGCCTTGCCTGATCCACCTACCCCAGTTCATCTTTATCAGAGATTAATCAAGGTCTGATAGAAATAAAAATAGATTTGATGTCTAAAGACCTGAGTTTAAACCCTAATTATGGATGATACTTATTGGCTATGTAGCCTTGGTTAAGTTATATTCTTTCTTTAAACTTCAGTTTCCTCATCTATAAAATGGGAAAAATAAAAATTGCATGAGTAAAATGAAGTACTTGCATGAAATTATTAATTGCATATGCTTATTAGGACTGATGACAGACTAGGAAGACTTACAGTCATCAGTGCATGCAATGAAACTTTATTGACCATTCAAAAATAGGAACATCAACCCCTCTAGTAATAAACCACCAAATGATTACCTTCAAGAAGGTAAGAAGGTTTCATAATATCATGACAAGTTTCTCTCTTTACTCAACTAACAACTATCTCTCACTGAGGCAGAATTTCAGCAAATCTTTACCAATTAACACTATTATCAAACAAATTTGGAATGTTCAAATTTCTGAGTGTGGGAAACATAGGTATCTGTACCAGTAGTGACCCAAGTTAATGGTTGAGAGCTCCAGTAGTTTCTAGATAGAGGGATTTATAAGTTACAGCTGAGTTCTTCCTGGTGACTGATTATCTAAACTTAGGATAAAAGTATACTATCTAAGTTTTAGTATTCCAGTGTCATCACCAATGTTATTATGTCAAAGTCATATACCAGTACCAAGTTTATCATTTGTTACCAGATTTAGGAAGCATATGTGTCTTTAGCAGGTTTTTGTTGGTTTGGGGATATAGACATTCATTATTTCCAAACTATATATAAGCTCCTGTGTTATAGAAACTACTTAGTCACAAATAGAGGATTAAAGCGTCAGCTAGGTGATGCAATGGATAGAGCACTGGGCCTGAAGTCAGGAAGACTGTTCTTCCTCAGTTCATATCTGTCCTCATACAATTACTAGCTGTATGACCCTGGACAACTCACTTAAGCCTGATAGTCTCAGTTTCCTCATCTGTAAAATGAAATGAAGAAGAACATGACAAACCTTTCCTAGAAAACTCCAAATGGAGTCTTGACGAGCCAAACATAATTGAAATGACTCAATAACGATAACAATAAAGAGGATTGAAGTGAAATGGAGTTGCCCATTCTAAGTTAACATCTTTTTTCCCACTGCAGTGGACTATGTCTGTTGGGGTAGAAAATACTTTTTAATTCTTAAAGAGTTATGGAAGTTAACGTATTATTATAATGTAAACTTAAAATTCTTTGTATTTCTCATGTCTGGTCACCCAGTATTTTGTATTATGTTCTATGTCTATTTCCTTTTAGGGAACCCAAAGTACTCCTTTTAAAAGGTTGTACTTCACAAGTAACATATACTTTAGATGCAGTCTTACCAGGGAAGAATTAGTCCTAGGACCTTTATTGTCCATATCACTCAATGGCTACTTAATCATACATAGTCTCCCAATTTTATTTAATCTCTTTATATGTCTTGTCTCTCCAGTAAAATCTATGAGCTCTCCAAGGGTAGGTGGAGGAGTAGGAGATCTGCCTTCTAAACATTAGCATAGCTAAGCACATTTTTGAACATGTGGTGCAAGGATGAAGGGGTAGAGACAAAAAAAATCTTCAAAAATCATAGAATTCCAGAATTAGACAGGACTTCAAAAACTCTCCAAGTGACTTCTATCTAATAGGCATCTCCTCTACAAATAGATCATAAATTTAAAACTGAAAGGTATCTCAAAGACTGTCTGATTCAACTTCTCTTTATTTTATAGTTGTAGAAATTGAGACTCAGATTTCAAATGATTTGCTCCAGGATCAAAAAGTAGTATAGGACTCCAGAGTAACTAGGTGGTAGAGTGGATAGAGCTCCAGGTCTGGAATCAGAAAGACCTAAGTTCAAATCTAGCTTCAGACACTTACTTTGAGACCATGGGCATGTTTCAGTTTCCTTATCTGTAAATTGAGTTGGAGAAAGAAATGGCAAACCAGCTTTGCCAAGAAAACCTCAAATGAAATCATGAAGTTTCAAACGCAACTGAAAATGACTAAACAATAACACAGTTTGTAAGCAAGAAGAATAACAACCACAACCACAATTTGAGCAAGAAGAATTCCTGATGCTACAGCCAGGAAACTCTCCACTATACCTTTATTGAACCACAACAAAATGCCATCTAGGTTCTACATGAATCTACCTCTTTCAGGAATGCACCTTCTTTCAAGAAGCGAAAGGATTCTATGTTCCTGAAAAAGGAAAAACTGGACAATGGAAGCTGGGATCAGAAAATTTAACCACTCAGTGGACAGAGCCCACCAAAGTCTGGTACATACAGTAGATACTTAATAAATGCCAAAGGAATTGAATTGTGCTACAGGATCTAAGATAGAGGGGGTGTAATTCTAGGTCTCTCCAAGATTCTCTTATCTAACTAATTATAGAAATGACTCTCTCTGGTTTCTGTGCCTTCTAATGCTAATGAATAAGCTTGGCAGCAGGAAGGTTGGGAACAATGATTTTTGTCAAATCAAATCTTCAAAAGTTTTTGTTTGTTTATTTGTTTGTTTTTTATGAGCCACATTCCAATGATTTGACAAATCCCAATGATGCAGCATTGCCTTGGAAGTCAGCATTGCCTAATGGAGAATTTCTCTGAACATTCTCAAATGTTCCTTCATGCCTGTGATACAAGATCGTGAGTTTTAATGGGATTCAGGTTCATCTATTACCTTCCCTCTCCAAGTTAGCAAATATCATTTTCATTTTTTTTCCCTACCTGTAGCCAAAAATTCTTTTCCAGGGTCTCCCCCAGAACATGTTTAATTCATGAAGTTTCAGGCATCCAAACTCCTCTTCTGAGTTCTACTCTCCAAAACAATAATACCCCATGCTCCTGTTAATGGATAAACTATTTTGTTTCCAACAATGTGATCAGGGCACTTTTCTAGGTGAGGGTTATTACAGCTCACGTGTGTTTCTATATGCTTTAAGATTTGAAGGGTTTTTCCTTACCAGAATCCTGGTAAAGAGGAGGTCATACAAGTATCATCACTCTCATTTCTTAGATGAGGAAAGCTGAAGTATGATCAATCCCTAGTCACACAGCTAGAATATGTCAGAGTTAGAACTCTAAATCAGGATTTCTGATTCCAAAAGCAATCCTGTTTCATCCATTATGACTCCAAGACTTCCCTCCCTTACTCCACATTGCCTCCTAGACCAGACTATGTCTTGTGATTTCCTTAATTAAAGTGGGTGTGGGTGAGCCTTAGCTATCCCAAGGCGGGATCTTTCAATTAGTGCATTGTGTGTGTGTGTGTGTGTGTGTGTGTGTGTGTGTGTGTGTGTGTGTGCATGCATACGCACATCTGAGTGTGTGTTGGGAGTTTTTTGTCTTCTTGAAGAAAAACAAAACTATTTTTACCACATTAGAGGTTATTGTTCCCTTCTGAGAGGACAGGGAATAAAAACTGTTTCTTTTTTGGGAGCCAAAAACAAGTGTTTCTTCTTTACGGACATGAAGGTACTTATTCTTGGTTGAGGTCCATTTCCAGTACACAACATCTGGCAGTTTAAATATTCCACTGAAAGAAGAGGAAGGATTCTATGTTCCTGAAAAAGGAAAAGGCTGGACAATGGAAACTGGGATCAGCACATTTAACCACTCAGTTGACAGCCTAATACACTCAAGTACATACAGTAGACATTTAATAATTTGCTAAGAGGATTGAATTGCATTGGGTTATAGGCTTTAAGACTGTCAGGGGAATATTCTAGGAGTCTCCAAGATTCTTTTCTGTCTCAACTCTCCCTTTTGGTGAGATCACCAACTCCCAAAGGTTCTACAGTCTTATCTATGCAAACTACTTCCAGATCTATGTATCTCCCCTGAGAGTCTCTCCTGAAGTGGATTCCTGGGTCACCAGCTGCCTAGTGCAGATCTTCAGCTGTGGATATAAGTAGGTAATTAAAATTCAGCATGAATTAAGCAGACCTTTATCTTTCCCCAAAAATCTTTGTCTCTTCCTGGCAAGCCCATTTCTGTTGAGGCCACAACTATTCATCAAGTTACCCAAGTTTGTAACTTTGGAGTTTTCTTCACTCTTCCCCTCCTCTCCCATCCCTTTAATCCAATCTGATGGCAAACTTTGTTGATTATGCCTCCAAAATTGTATCTTGTATCTCTTGTTTCTGTCCCTTTTTATTCACTCACATGACCATTGTCCTACTTCAGAGGCAACTAGGAGGCATAGCAACTAGAAAGCTGAACTTGAAATCAAGAAAACCCGAGTTCAAATCCTCCTTCAGACACTTTCTAACTGGGTAAGTCTACCCTCAGTAAGTCATTTAACTTCTCTAAACCTCGGTTTCCTCTTCATGGGGCCAATAATACAGCCTACTTTACAGGATTATTGTATCCAAAAAAATTTCATATGTAACCTCAAACCTCAAAGCAACATAAGTTATTATTGTTATTAATTATTATTATCTCCTATCTATACAATTTCAATAGCCTTTTAATTAGAGTTTCCTTCCTTTCTTCACTCCATCCTCCACAAGCTGCCAAACCTATATTCTTAAATGATTTAATCATGCTCAATTAACACTCTCTATAATAAAAATTTCTTGTTTGGGATTTGATGCCCTTCACTGTTTGATTCAGTCTATTTTCTACGCTTATTACACATAACTCTCAATCATTTCATGGGCAAGCCAAACTTGCCTGCTTCCAACTCTGTCCCCATGACTTTGCATACCCTATCTTCCATGGCTGCAATGTGCTCCATCTTCATCTCTGCCTCACAGAAACAATGTCTTCCTTCAAAGCTCTCAAGGGCTACTTCCTGCACATCCTATAAGGAGGTTTTCCTGATCTCAGTTGCTTAGGATCTTCCTTATTCCCCATGAAGGATAAATGTTATATGTATATCTCAGCATATTAACTTTCCTGCATACACTATTTCTGCCAGAGAGGATGTAAGCTCCTTGAGAAAAAGGACTGCTTCATTTTCTCTTTTATCCTCAATGCTTAGTCTACTTCCTACCATTTTAGTAGGCTTTTTAATTTTTAAAATGGATGATTTTGAATGGAAACTCTTACAATCCTCTCATTTTAAAGGCAAGGAACCTGATATCTAGAATTGGAAGTGAATTTCCAGGCAGACACAATTATTTTATAAGTGGAGTCAGTATTCAATTCCAAATCATCTCACTCCAAATCAATTGCTCTTAATATTATTTTGAATCAAGCAAACTGAGCCCAAATCAGCACCTGAAACCAGGAATATTGGAGGACTCCATAATTAGCCAATTCCTGCTTGGATAATCATCTTGGAGGTCTGACAGTGCTCAATATTTTTCAAGATCATTTTAACAAGATATATGGAAAAAAGCAATTGTGCTCCAGATCCAAATGATTTACTGATAAATCTTCCTAATGGTCCCCAGTGTCACCCATGTTATAGGTGAGAAGAACCTACAAAATCCTCCTGAAAATTTTCTCCTCCTTCACTGCTATTGAAAGCCACAGAGCTCAGGTCTTGGAAAAACTCTAAGTTTTCCATGGAGCCTCCCTGAAGTCCCAAGACCTCAGAGTCTTCCAACTGCCTGGTCTCACCACCTCCTTTGGTATCTCTAAAGTAATATGTTGCCTACACCAATCATCTGAGTACTAAGCACATATAGCATTACCTTCTAATTTACTTAAGTCATCTGAGTATCAGGAGACCCATCTTTAGTCCTGGTACTCTCATTAACTACCTGTGTGACCTCAGGCAAAACCCAGAATCACACAATCTCAGAATTGGAGGGAATCTGAGAGGCTGCCTAGTCCAACTTGTAAATGAGCAGGAAACATCTCTCTAGCATCCATGAAAAGAGGTCAACCAGCTTCTGCAGTGAGAAGAAACTCATTATCTTCTAAGGCAGCCAGTTCTACTTTTGGACAGCTTGGATTAGTAGAATATTTTTCTTTGCACCTAGCTTAAATCTGTCTTTCTGAAATATCCACTTATTGCTTATGGTTTTTGTCTTCATGTTCAAAGAAAACATGTAAAATCCTGGTTACTCAGCTCTTGTACCCCCGACTTGTACCCCCAATCTTCTCTTCTCCAGACTAAACAACCCAAATTCTTTCCATGGATCCTCAAATGGCAAGATCTCTAGACTCACGATATCCTAAATATCCTATTTGAGATATTTTCCAGCTTATCAATTGTCCTTCCTGAAATATAATATCTAGAGGTGACATTATTATTATTAACACACTATTCCAGATGAAGGTTAACTGTGGCAGAGTTCAGCAAGATTATTGCCTTCCTCATTCTGGTTTTCTGTTCCTCTCAATGTAAAGTGCAGGCCTAACCATTTCACTCCCCCCCTCACAATCAATAAATTCTAGTGCATCCCTATTACCTTCAGGTTCAAGAAGAATAGCCAGGGCAGAGCCAAGATGGTGTCATGAAGGCAGGAACTCCCAGTTCTTCTCCCCAAAAAACTCCAAAAGCCATGAAATCAGTATTCTAACCTACAGAAATCAGTATTCTAAACCTACAGAAAGACTAAGTGAAACACTTTTATAGCCCAAAATGGCTTGGCAGATCCATGGGAAAGGTCTGTTACACCAGGCCCAGGGTTAGAAGGAGCCACAGTGCAGCCAGGGCTGAGGCCAGGGCTGCCAGAGCAAACCAGCTCTGGCCTTCCAAGAATGGCCCACAAGGCAAATGGGTCCTAGCAAGGGAGACGGGGCTTGGGTCCATGGCAGCAAAGAAGTTTCCAGACCTCTTGACCTGAGGACAGTTTGGAAAGTCTATGGGAGAACTCTGCCATACCAGAGTTCAAACCAGTAACAGCCTCAGGGCAGTCAATGGAATTTAAGAAGCCACCCTGTAGCTGCTTTCAGAGTACTCAGCCCAGAGATGGTAAAGGGTTGGAGAGAGACTGCAAAGGTCTCTCTGCTATCCCTGGGGAAGGATTCTGCTGCTTTTCTCATTCTCCAATTCAGGTCACAATCTGGACCCCCATACTACCATAGAGGATCAGGCACCCTCCTCAGGCAGAGGGGACCCTGGGGAGTGATTTTGGGCACCCTCAGACTAGCACACAGGCTAAGAGAGCAGTCAGAGTCTTTCATAAGACCTTGAAGGAATTAAGGTCCCTGGAGGTGGTAGGGTGGTCCCCAACACCCCCATAAGCTTTGGAAGTGTGGTAAATCAGTCACAGACTGAGGAAATGAGCAAACAACAGAAAATGAAGATTCTGACCATAGAAAATTGCAAAGCAAGAAAGGGAGATAGAGGAAAAATTGAGAAGAGAAATGAGAGCGAAAATCATGAAAATCAAATCAACTTGGTGAAAGCAATACCAAAAAAACCCCAAAGAAAATAACATGTTAAAAACCAATTTAGGTCAAATGGAAGAAGCAATTCAAAAGGCAAATAAGGAGAGAAATGACTTAAAAAGTAGAATTGTTTGGTTGGGAAAAGCAATTAAAAATTTCTCTGAAGAAAATAACTTCTTTAAATGTAGAATGGAACTTAAAGTAAGCTAATGACTTTGCAAGAAATCAAGAAACAATGAAACAAAACCAAAAGAATGGAAAAACTAGAAGAAAATGTGAAATATCTCTTTGGAAAAACAACTGACCTAGAAAACAGATCCAGAAGAGAAAATTTAAAAATTATTGGACAACCTGAAAGTCATGACCAAGAAAAGAACCTAGACTTCACTTTTCAAGGAAATAATCCAGAAAAATTACCCTGAGATCCTAGAAACAGAAGATAAAATAGAAATTGAGAGAATCTGTGATCATCTCATGAAAGAGATGCCCCCCAAAATTCCCAAGAATATTGTAGTCAAATTCCAGAGCTCCCAAGTCAAAAGAGAAAATACTGCAAGCAGCTAGAATGAAACAATTCAGGATTACACAGGATTTAGCAGATGCTACATCAAGGACTCATAGGGCTTGGAATATGATAGTCTGGGAGGCAAAAGATCTTAGATTTCAACCAAGAATTAATTCCCCAGTCAAATTGAACAAACGGAGGGGGGGGGGGGGGGGGGGATGGACTTTCAATGAAACAGAGGACTTCCAGACTTTCCTGTTGTACCAGACCAGAGCTGAACAGAAAGTTTGATCTCCAAGTACAGGACTCAGGTGACCCATAGAGAGGGTGGATGGGAAAGACAAAATATGAGGGATTTGATGATGTTGAATTGCATGTATTCCTGCATGGGAAAAAGATGCTGATAACTCTTATGAACCTTCTCATTTACAAGAACAGTTAGGAGCATATATAGACAAGGCACAGAAGGGAGCTGAATATAATGGCATAATATAGAATAAAGAGATGGAGTCAGTGAGTGAAAAGGGAGTATACTAGGAGAAAGGGAAATGAGAGGTAGACTAGGCTAAGATATTTTATGTAAAAGAGTCAAGAAAACGCTTGGAGGGAAAAGTCAACAACAGCAACTGTGGGAAAAATATTGAAGCAACTTCTCTGATGGACTTATGATAAAGATATCAGACAGAGCCAAAGTTATCTGATCCAAGACTATAGTACAATTATTTTTTCTCTCACTTCATTTCTTTTGAGATTTCTCTATTTTTGGGGGGGAGGGGTTTATGTCATTCACAAGATTTTTGTAGTGTGTGAAAATAACTAATCATTTAAAAAGAAAGAATATCCTATGTTTGACTTCAAAAACCCTTAACAAGCTAACACCTTCCTATCTCATTAGTCTTCTTAATACATTACTCCCCTTTACCTTACATATGATTCAGCAACACTGGCTTTCCCACTTGTTCCTCTATCTCCAGATACTCCTCAAATCTGAAATTCTCTCCTTCCTCACATCCTCCTCCTGACTTCCCTGATTTTCTTCAAGATACAATTCCAATCCCACTTTCTATATGTTGGAACCAGCTTTTCCTTTTCCCTACTCCTCACCTCCTTCCATTCACACGGTAAATGTTATATCTTGGATGTAAAGGGGTTTATTGGGCTGTTATCCTGCCTATTATAATACAACATCCTTGAGACCAGGGATAAGGGATTTGCCATTCTTTTTATCCCAAGTTCTTAGGACAATGATAAACATATCATTAGCACATAATAAAAGGTTGTTGAATATTAGAGAATCCCAGAATCTCTGAATTGAAAGAAATCTTAGAGAGCATCTATTCCCAAGCCATATTTCATTCTGAATCCCCTACATGATCCCCCCCCCCAGGAAGTGTTCACTCAGCCTATATTTGAAGACATCCAGTGATGGAAAGCCCACTCTTTCCTTAGACCCTCCACCCCACTTTTGTGTGACTCTTTTGTTTGAAAGCAGTATCAAAAAGTGTCAAAGAATTGGAAGTTGAGGGGAGACCCATCAATTGGGGAATGGCTAAATAAATTGTGGTATATGAATGTGATGTAAGAAATCATGAACAGGTGGATTTTAGAAAAACCTGGAAAGGCTCACATTAGCTGATGCTGAGTGAAGTAAGCAGAACCAGGAGAACATTATGCATTTGAATAACAACACTGTGTGATGATCAACTGTGATAGACTTAGTTCTTCTTAGCAGTATAATAATCAAAATCAATTCTAAAATACTCCCTTCCAGCAAAAGAACTTTGAAATCTAAATGCAGACCAAAGCACACTATTTTCACTCTTTTAAACTTATGTTTTTTCTTAATCATGGGTTTTCCCCTTTTGTTATTATTCTTCCTTCATAATACAACTGTTATGGAAATTTGTTTAACATGAATATACATGTATAGCCTGAAACAGATTATTTGCTCTCAATGGAGAAAGGGAAGAGAAGGAGGTAGAAAAATGTGGAACTCAGAAAATGAATGTTGAAAATTATCTTTACATGTTAATGGAAAAACAATTTTAAAGCAGTATTTAAAAAAAATTCCCTGAGTTTCTGCATCAGCACTTTTAGAAACCAGTACCCTCCTTAACTAGGAATCTTAAAAGCAATGGACAATGCAATACTTGGAGAACTGAACACCACTGAATAAGCAGGCAGTTTTGCTCAACAGAGAGCAGCATTTAATGAGGACTGACAAATGGAGCTTTGGGGAGATTTCTAGCTCAGTAGCCCACAGACAAATCCATCAAAAGTTACTTCTATAAATTAAAAATGAGCCTTTATACTAACCTTGAAATGATAATATATACCCATATATCCTTGTAAAGAGCATGAAATTAGACTCTTCCTCCTAAGCCTTGACACCAGATTATGCAGGTTTTCTATCTTTACCCCAAGCAGAAGGGAGTAGGGGGAAAGCAGGAGTATGGAGGTTGCAGGGAGGAAGGGATATACTCATAGGGAAGGAAATAGTGGAAAGGGGAGAGAAAAACACAGAAACAGAAACCACTTCTGCTTTCCAGAGAGACATGTTGCTGCTGCTGTTCCCAAGTGCTGAGAAGGAAAGAAAACAGAATGAAGGAGAGAATCCTCAGAAGATATGTCAAGTGACTGGTTCCTTCTTGGGGGGTGGGGTAGGGGGTGGGAATCTACTTTTGGGGGACTGAACACAACCACATACCTACTGTGTGTCAAAATAAAGACCAATTTTAAGAACCACTAGGTCGAACCTGACAAACAGAGAAAGTGGTCTTAATCCAGGACATTTCTCCTTCTCCTAGAGAAATGAATGAATAGACCCCACAAGTGTAATGAGGACTCCATGTGTAAGGAGATGAGATTGTCATAGAGAGTAACTCAAAAGGAGGTAGAATAGACTTCTCTACTTCACCCTTCTCCAAGGAATACTTCATTACTGCCAGGAGAGGAATCACAAGTTGGGGGCAGAGGCCACCACTCTGTCCTCCTTAGCATCCAGAGACGGGGTGCTGGACCATCTATCTGATCCTTTAAATAATGCTCGTCCAAGATGATTGGGCTCCTTAGTTTTTCTCAGCAGTTTAATAATCAAAGGAAATTCTAAAAGACTTGTGCTGAGGTGAAGGAAGGAAGATTCCAAACTCTATATCCATGGTTTGACTCCTTTTCTTCCTAATATCAGATCCAAGATGAGCATATATATAGTGAATTTCTAAGAAGTCCATTTATCCAAATTGTAACAAAAGAGGAATCAGAAAAGATAAATGGGAGAGGGGCAGCTAGGTGGTGCAGTGGATAAAGCACCAGCCCTGGAGTCAGGAGGACTTGGGTTCAAATCCGGTCTCAGACATTTAATAATTACCTAGCTGTGTGGCCTTGGGCAAGCCACTTAACCCCATTTGCCTTGCAAAAACTAAAAAAAAAAAGATAAATGGGAGACTATATCCCAGATAATACCGAGTAAAGGAGCTCTCCCATTGGGAGCAAGGTAACTCAACTCAACTAAAAGAGAGGTTCCTGGATCTCATTCAAGGGTCAGCTCTCCAAGTCTCTAGAGTAGTGTTAATCGTAACTTTCTTTGGCTAAAAATAAAATAACAAAATGTTAGCTTTATCCATGAACTTTAATTCTGTAGAATCTTACCAAATCCATGGATGGCATCATTAAAAATACAACAATGATACAAATTTTGGGGAGCATTTTATACAGAAAAGACAAAGAACCATGAAACTGAGTTAGGTAACCAATGAAAAATGACACAGTCCTACAATATGATACTCTCATAAATTATAATATTTTCTTCAAATTCCTATTTATACAAGTCCCACTTATGCTGCATAGGGAACATTTACAAACAGGATTTCTCTCTCCTCATCCTAGATGTCTCTTATCTTGTAATTTGTTGACCCAGGTAAAAGAATTTATTGGTGACCAGGTGGTATTGACACAGGTCAAGTCAACATTCAAGGAGAACAGGCCTTGCCATGGCAGATTGACATTTTTAAACATAGAGACAACATTCAGATTTATAACTCGTAGTTAGAGACTGAGAAACCAATTTTTTTTAGAAATATGGAATAAGACTGATCTGTTTAATGTAAATGAAGTTAGTCTGTGTTTGGAAATATACAGATCAAAAAATAAAGCTCATGTGAAAGGGTAAGGATGAGAAACTTGCATCATTTATCTGAGTGTTGCTAAATGATGGCACCAACAGTACTAATTTTACTTCAGAAAATTATCAACCAGAGTTTTATGGACCAAGGTTTAAAGTTCAAAATTTTCCTATTCATCATCCAAACTCCCCAGGTTATGATTCTAAATTCTTAAATTTTTTAATTTGTAATTTCATTTGTAACACACATTTTGCAGCAATTTCAATTAATAAATTTATAATTGGTTTGATTTAAAAAATATATAAAATAAGACAAGAAGTAGACATGATGGTGACTACCCCCATTGTCAAGTCCTCCCAGAATCTTTCCCTTCAGCAAAGTAAAGTGGAGTTGGCCCCTTTTATCTTTTCTCCCCAACCTGGAAGCCAACTCAAAGCTACTCTTGAAGAAAAAGACTCTTGCTTAGAGAATCCCAAAAGGAAAATTTATGCTAGAAGCTCTCTCACTTCTCACCAATTCCACCCAGCCCCTCATACAGGGGTAAAGCATTTATCTCCACCAATAAGGAAAAAGGCCAATATCATTGGGGTTTGGGACAAAGGTTACAGTTGTTCTTGTCATTGTTGTTGCTATAAAAAAAGTAGGGGGTGAAGCATTCTGTCTTCTCTTTGTCATCTTTTAGCATTGCCCCATCCACCCTGAGAAACAATTCTATTTCTTATTTGATCTTTGATCATCCTCATCATAGCTTTAAAAAATAGCTAACAGTGTTCTCATAAGAATTTTAATATTTTTATTCACTTTCTCTTACCTTTCCTGTCTAGCCAAATTTTCTGCATGTGTTTTTTTAACTCCAAGTTCATACATGAATTATAAATTTTTAATGACCACTCAGAGGATAAATAAGCCAGATTAGCTAAAGCAACAAGGTTCCTTAAGTAAGAGACAGAAAGTGATAAGTTTCAAGAAAGTCAAACCACCTCCTCCGGGGCATGACCTCCCCAAGATTAGACAGTTTAGAAAGTTGAGCTCAAGAACCCCAGCAAGAGCTAATCCCTAAACCATCATCATCAGACTCCCAGGCTTACTTCCAGATCAAGCCCCAGAGCCAACCTTCAGGTAATCAACCTTAATGGCAATGTGAACATAGCCCCTAGCTCCTTAGTAACCACACTTACTGAAGACCCCCCCCCCCCCGCAAAAAAAGCCTGGCAACCAAAGTGTTCAAAATCAGAAATGGATTTTGTCAATGAAAATGCATTAAAGAACCTTCATTACTTACATATCTATGTTATACATTTTTCTACTACCCTCCCTTTCCACTCCCTTCTCCCTTCGGTGGCAATCTGATAAAAATTGTACATGTATATTTCTGTTTCACATGTTTCCATATGGGTCATTTTGTATATGTAAGGAAATTGGACCAAGATAAAAGAAAGAAAATCATGGGATAAGAAGGAAAAACATAAGAGAAGTTTTTAAAAAGTGAACATAGTTTCCATTAAGATTCTGCATTTCCTTTTGTTTTTTTCCTCTGGATGTACATATTGTCCATAATAGGTCTCCCAGAGTTATCCTAGATCTCTGCACTGCTAAGAGGAACTGCATCCATCATAGTTCATCAACTCCTAATGTTATTGTTAATGTGTACAATGTTCTCTTGGTTCTGCTCCCTTTGCTCAGCATCAGTTTGTGTAATTCTTTTCAAACATCTCTAAAGTCTAATCATTCATAATTTCTTATAAAGCAATGTTACTTCATTGCATTTATATACTATAACCTGTTCATCCATTCCCCAGTTGATGAGCATTCACTCAATTTTCAATTCTTTGCCTTTACAAAGAGAGCTGCTATAAATATTTTTGAACATATAGGACTTTTCCCATTTTTTATGATTTCCTCTGAATATAGACCTAGGATTGGTATTTCTGGGTCAAAGGGTATGATCAGTTTTTATTATTCTTTGGGTATAGTTCCACATTCAAAAAAAAATATTTTCTTTCTTACTAATTGGAAGTACTTTGATTTGCATCTTCTGAATTTTATTCTTGAGCATTTCCCGGTCTCTATGGTGATGGTTTTCCCTGAAGAATCTGTCCTTTAGATTATTGGAGGATAGATCTAGAACTGGGCAACTTCAGAAGCCACCTAATTCACTCTCCCCCCATTTTTGAGATGAAGAGACCAAGACTCAAGAATGTCAAGTGACTTACCTAAGATCTCAAGGGCAGTAAAATTCAGAGGTAGGATTTGAACCCACATTTTCTGACACTAGATAAATTCTCTTTCTACTGTATTGATGCTAAATCCTGATTCTACTTCCTCTGAATTCTTTGAAATCTAATCTCCTAAAATCTACAAGGATGAAAATGAGTGGAGTTCTTTTCCCAGAAATAAGTAATTTAAAGTAAAAATGAAATATTGTAATAATAAATATACTTGTAAAATAGATAAGAATGAGCATCAAGACTAGATCGGGCTTTTTCCCCCCATCTTTTTTGATTCTAAAAGGAAGTGATCACATCAACATCACACCCCCTCACAAGGTTCCCATCATTCCTAATTCAGCAATCAGTTCCTTCTGGTTAGTCAGAATCAGATTTGAATAGCAAGATCCTTGTCACATTGACCAGTTGTTGAGAATTAAATTGTCATTAACTGAAGTCAAGATTTATCATCTGCTTTACTTGAGAGATTGACAAAGAGATCGAAAGGGTAGGAGGGAGGAAGAGAGAGACAGAAAAACAGAATCAGACAGAGAGACAGAGAGGAGACATTTAGACTATCAAGGTCCACTATTACTGTGTCTCATCTCAAGGCTAGATTGGTCATCTCTTTCTGAAATTTTGAAATCTATCCAGGTGCTCTGTATTATCATCCTGTGACAAAGATTGCTTCTGTTTCTTGACTATTGATCCTCATACAAATGCTTCCACCATTCTGGATTTTTCTCATTTAAGGACATCTTAAAATATGATGCTACACAGGTCCTTTATCTATTCTGTCCCTTCCAGAGTCATATAGCCATTATCTCTAACCTACCCAAGCTCTGGAAAAACATAGATGGTCAAATTTGCTTCCTTACACTAGGAGCTCAACTTCACTTTATTTGCAACCCATACTTGTTACATTTACAGAGATGTCTCTACTTCTGAATTGTATTGCCAGCTCTTTTCTTATCACTGGTTATCTCTTTTTCTATTTTTTTTTTATTTTTTTAGGTTTTTGCAAGGCAAATGGGGTTAAGTGGCTTGCCCAAGGCCACACAGCTAGGTAATTATTTAGTGTCTGAGGCCAGGTTTGAACTCAGTGACTCCTGACTCCAGGGCCAGTGCTCTATCCACTGGGCCACCTAGCCGCCCCCACTGGTTATCTCTATTGCTATTTTTCCTTTTTTTTTTTTGTACTTGTGACTTTCTTCAGTGTTTGATTTTGAAGGTTTGTGTAGTAGTTTGATTCTTCCATTTTCTCTTTTTCATTTAAATCTCTCTTGATCAGATGAGCAAGATAAGGCAAATACTTATTTCCAAACCTAATTAGGTATGTTCCTTACTTAGATAAGAACATATCATTCCTATATATCAAGATCCTCCTACCAGCTCTTCATTTGCCCAGATCTGACTATGTCAAAGCCTCTACATTCAATTGGGCACCATAATAATAATAATATCATCACCTGTACCCCTAAGTTTTTCAGTTTCTTTCCCAAAATATCATAATCCCTAACAATGTTTTCCTAGCTGTTACCAAATTAATAGGAATGGATATTGGTATTTCTATTTAACCAGCCTGTGGGAGGCTTTATGCAACAACCCACATAACATGCTTAGATAACTTACTTTTCCAGTATATCAGGTTGATGAATAACTGCCTCAGTGCCCCTTATCAGGAAGACACTAATAATTTACTGCTAATTTCTTCTCCCTCTGACAATTACTAGAAAATATCTCTCTTGGGAGCCCTAGTGGATTTTCAACACAGTTTTTCATGTTCAAGAATCTTTTTTTTCCCTATGCTAGCTGAATTTCAGCCTTCTTATCCAGAAACTCAACTTGTACTTAGCTCCCAGTGGTCCATAGTCCTTCTCGTCTTCCCTTTCTTTTTTTTTTAATTTATTTAAGGCAATGGAGTTAAGTGACTTGCTCAAGGTCACACAGCTAGGCAATTATTAAGTGTCTGAGGCCAAATTTGAACTCAGGCCATACTGACTCCAGGGCCAGTGCTCTATACACTGCACCACCTAGCTGCCCTTGTCTTCCCTTTCTATACCAAATTCTTATTCCCTATAATTTCCTAACACAGATTAGCATTAAATTACATCAAGAAGTTGTTAATTTTTCTGTTACTTGGGTCCCTTTCACAGTCTAGTGAAGTCTATGGAGCACTTCTCAGAATAATGCTTGTTAAGTATATAAGACAAAATACATGGGATTATAGAGGAAACAAATTGTATTTAAATATTCATTAAAATATTAAGGAAAAACAAGTTCAAAGTCTCCTAGCTAAGAATTCTTGGACTAGACAGTACCTAAGGTCTGTCTAGCTCAGACTCTGTGATTCAATTGGTACTGAAAAAAGCAAGCATATCCCTGTGGCACTATTCCTTTGAGTCTTTTATTTTGCCACATATTAGCTGTGAAGCCTTGGAAGGTTTCTTCTCCACTTAGAGCTTCTCTGTCAAATTGGGACAATAATATTTTCCTTCCCTTCCTTGCTGGACTGTTATTTGAGAAGGTCTTTTAATAAATTGTACATGGTCATGAAAATGTGAAGCTTTATTAGTGAGATGACATGGTCACTTCCTCTCAGGCTTTTTTTTCCTTTCCACTTTAGTAACCATGTCTTATGCATTGGACAAAATTACATCCAGAATAGCAAATCCTTTCATCACTTTCTCTGACCTTTGAAGAATGAGATGACCCTTAAACCAGGTCAAGAATTTCTCAGAGGTTCTACTTTTAGGAGGGGAAGAGAGATAGAGACAGAGACAGAGACAGAATCAGAGAGAGATAGGAAACAGACAGAAAGAAAGAGAAAAAAAGAGAGAAAGAGAGATTAAGGAGATGTTTATATAATTTGTCACACATCACCTTAATGTCATGTCTATGTGTCATTTTCATGACTTGTTACTTGAATTTCTTCACGATTTTATGTTCTTAATATTCAATACTATGAAATTGCCTTTTGAAAAATTATATTTATTTCCAAGGAGGTAGGCCTTTCCATTGCCATATTCTAGTCATAACTCATCAGATCATAAATTTACAGCTGGAATGGAACTTAGAAGTCATCCAGTATAACTCCTTCATTTCATTTTACAGATAAGGAAATGGTCCCACAAGAATGAAGCTACTCTATCAATATCACAGGTAGCAGGTAGCAGGGCTGGCATTTTCACCCATGTCTTCTCACTCCAAATCCAGTACTCTTATCACTGTTCCAAGTTGCCTCCAATCATGATTCATTGCTGCCTCCTTTAATAACAAATTGGTGGGGGAGATAAAAAAAATGACCTTGATAATATGATTAACCAGCTTCAGGACTGATGAACTCAGGAGTCATGACAAGTGGGAATTTTCTGATACAGCCTCTCACCTCTTAAATATTTCCACCTTTAATCTCTTTCTCCTTGACAGCTTCACCCAATTACACTGCTTTTCCCTCACCTTTGGACACACATGATTCCTCTTAATAATTTCCAACATGGGGGAGGGGGCCAGCTAGGTGACACAATGGACAGAACACCAACCCTGAATTCAGGAGGACCTGAGATCAAATTCAGCCTCAGACACTTAATATTTACCTAGATGGGTAACCTTGGGCAAATCACTTAACCTCATTGCCTTGAAAAAAAACCAAAAAAATATTAAAAAATAATGATTTCCAACATTTGAGGGGCATAAGCCCCAAAGGCTCTGATTACTCCCATTCTTGTCCTGTGTAGTTCTCATAATCTCATAATTAGATGGGTCATTGACAAATCTTGTCTAACCCATAAATTCTTTTCCACACCCCAAATTTTCATCCAGCCTTCCTTGGAAGACATCAGTAGACAAGGAATTCATGACTTCCAGAGAAAGACAATTCCATTTTTGGACATTTGGGGATTTTTGACAAATTTTTCTTTATTTTGATTCCAAATTTGCCTCTCTCTTTCCCTCTTGTATGTCAGATACTTACAAATTCACATTAGTTTTATCTCTCCTATAGATAAATTAGGGGGAGGGCCAGTTTAGATGCTCCAAACCCAACTCATCAGACATTTAGAGGCAATGTAATCACACAGCTGTGATTAAACCGATCAAGCTCAATTGTGGAAGCACACAGATGCTGCCCGACCCAGGAACATTTCAATTCTGTGGATGCTAGAAAACAATTTTCCACAGATGTGAAGTTACTGATACTGGAGCAATTCCCTATCAAAGCCAGGAAGGCAGCTGTTGAATAACAAAAAAAAATTTGAAAAGGGGAATTTGTCCTATTCTGTCTAATCCTAAGGGTGATAAAGTAGATTCTCAAAACAAGTGTTCTTTCAGAAACACAGTCAAAACAGACTCTGAGAGGCCTCCTCATCACAAACTCAGACCTTTCTAGAATACTAACCCTTCCTCTCTCCCCTTGTCTCATAGGTACAGTAGAGCAAGCCACAAGACATAAAGCTCCCAAGGAAGAGACATGAGCATCCACTCTTCCTATGAATTTGTGCAGGAGGAAGAAGCATCTTTACATGATGAAAATTTCTCCTTCAGAAACTCAGGCAAAATCATAATGCCCCTCTGATGACCCAGGCTTGTTTGGGAAGCCCTCTCACACAAAATAAGCCATATCATTTGAAGGAATAAAAGTTGGCATTCTAGTAAGATCCACCAACAGCTCTCCTTCCTCCTTAAATACTCTTCATCCCACTAATAAAATGGCACCAAAATAATCAGTCAAGCAAGACAACTTCGGTTTTGTCTTCTCTGTACTGAAACTTAATGCAAATATAGCATCTGCATGAGTTCCATGTCAATGGGGGAGAGAAAGAAATGTTCAGCCAGGATGTTCTGACCCAGGTCATTGGAAAAGGGCAGAAGAAATCTAAACAAGTAAAATTCAGTGACTTGTGATTCAAGTCTTGGAACTAAAATGATCAGATGGTAATAATGTCTGAAATGGAAACTAAGGTCAGTAGAAAGCATTGATAATTACAGAATTGAATGAACCTAAGATGATCAGAGTACAAAAAAAAGAGTAAAAACAAGTTCAGGGCTGGGTAGAGGGAAGGGGAATATGGAAACTAAAAGGAAATAAGGACACATTAGGAAATAAAATTTTCTGTACTCAGTGTTGAGCTAGAACAGGAATATTCTAATTTGTCAAACTTTTCTATCTATAGGTTAATGCACATCTTTCAGTCTCTTCTAAATCTCCTTTAGCTGGAATCCTATCAGATCAGCAGAGTGGAAAGTACTTGATTATTTGTTACTGTTGTTGCTGCGGTTGCTGCTGTTGGTGGATGGGGTCAAGTTAGTAGTGAGGAAAGCAGACATTAGTCACCTTCTTCATGAAACTTTCCTTGACATCCCTTTCATTAATGACCTTCCCTTTCATAAGCTATATAGTTTTTTTAAGATTTTTATTGATACTGTTTATTTTTACACAAGCTTAAATTCAAAATATATTTCCCCCTTCCTCACCCATCTAGCCATCCCTTGTGAAAGAGAGAGACAAAGACAGAGAGACAGAGAGACAGACAGACAGAGACAGAGACAGAGACAGAGAATGAAAAAGAGAAGAAAAAAAACTAGCAAAATGAACCAATACAGCAAGCACATCTGTTGTCACCTATAGTCCTCCATTTCTACAAAGAAAGAAGGCAGATGTATTTTCTCATCTTTTTTTGGAGGACACATTTGGACATTATAATTATGCAGCATTATTTTTTCTCCTTTTGTGCATGTTGGTATAATCCTTGTGTATAAACTGACTTCCTGGTTCTGCTTACTGTATTGATTTATGGCACATGCTCACATGCTTCTCTGAATTGTTCATTTTCATCATTTATTACAGAGTGTAATGTACCTTGATTCACTTAGGCATCCTTCAATAAATAAGCAGCTATTTTGCTTCTAGCTCCTTGCCACCACAAAAAGAACTGTCATATTTTATTATAAAGACACCTTTCTTTGTCTTTACCCTCCTTGAGACCCTCATAGTATTATACATCTTGTTAATGTGTAAGTTACATACTGCTGCAGATTATCATTTATCTGGGCTGGTGTCTTCCCCCCTTGATTCTCCTTCCTTTCTCGAAGAAGACCATGCCATCAGGGGAGGTGATACCATGAGAAGCACATAAATTGGATTTGAGTGAAGGGGATGCTGTGCTAAGTCACCAGGCTCACTTTCTCCTCCAGAGCCATTTGGATTCAGCAGCCAGATATGAATCAAGATGACTGGAGGTGGTCCTGGATGCAAGGCCATCAGGGTTAAGTGACTTGCCCAAGGTAATGCAATTAGTGTCAAGTGTCTGATGCTAGATGTGAACTTTCTTCCTCCTGACCTCATGGTCAGTGCTCTATTCAAGTTCCATGGAGGCAGGGACTCTGCCTTGTCTGTATGCTGGGTCCTATATACAATGGGAGATTAATAAATGTGTGTTATACAAGGTAAATGAGGACTTTGGGGGCAGCATTCCTGATAGCACTATTGGCAGCAGTTGCCATGGAAACTCTTCCATGCATCTGCTAGATGGGGAGCTCGGAGGAATCCTACCCTGGAGGGGCAGAATGCAAAGACCCATGAGGACAAATGTACTGGACTCACAGCAGTGAAGGAATACCTCATCCAGGTGTCGTTGGGAGCATCGCAATGTTTTTGAAGAGAATATTGAAGCCTCAGTGTTTGTCATCCAGTGATTCTGTACACTTGGCAAAGAGGGATTTTTAAGGGCATTGCTCTGTGCTGGAGAGGCAGCAGTGGAGGAAGGGGGTTGAGAAGAGCACCGGACCACACGCAGAGTTCAGCCACTGTGGGCCAGTTTCTGGGCTGGAGGGGGCAGGGAGAGGAGGAGCGCCAAAGCGCCCTGCCCTCCTTAACTGGACAGTCTGGCAAAGGAAAATGATGCATACATTGTGCTGTGCAGAGCCAGAGCTAGCATTCCTTTAGCTGAAGCAAAGACAATTGAAGAGGGACTAGGAAGAAGGAAAGGGAAGGCACAGCCCTGGGTCCCCGTGGAGTAACACAGCAAGAGGACCTTGAGAAGGGAAGTTGGCAGCACAGGCAGATGTAAACTCACCAAGGGAGATACAAGCATAGTGATCTTCACATGGAAGAAGTATATCAAGTGGATTCAAAACAACTTTGAGTGAATAAGTCATTTAGGACATTATAAATACCAAATGAACTACCGAAAGCACTTATTTGCATCAGAAAAAGAACTGATCATAGATACATAGAATAATTTTATACATATGGACCTATTTGTGTCCAATGGTAACCATCTTGGTGGGGGTGGGGAGAAGAAAAAAAGGAAAAGAAGAAATTCACACAATAACTTTATTATATATTTAAAAGGAATAGAAAGTTGAATAAAAAAGATCTGTAGTTTCATGTGCAATCATCTTTTATAATATACAATGTTATGAAAAAGCTTGTTCTGGTCCATAAATTAAAAATACAATAAATTTTTTAAAAGCGTAGCCCTCCCTCCAGAAGTTGTTACCCTGGGTGAAAGACCTATCCAGCCTTTGTTAGTCAAAGAGCTCATTCTTAAAATTGTGCTTTCAGCACTCAGAAAATACCTGTATACTTAGAATTATAGCTATTTCAAGTCAAAAGCCCCAACTATGTAAAATTAATGTGTAGAAATTGTACAAAGTGCTAGGTAGAGTTCAAAGAGAGAAATATTGTTATGTTCTGGGGAAGGCTTTCTGGAGGAAATGCATTTAAGTCAGACCTTAAAGGATGGGAAGGATAGAAACAGCCTCCAAAATGAGGAACAGGCTATTCAAGGTACAATACATACCATGAGCAGAGAAATAAAAGCAAGAAGGGATGAGGGAGGAAGTCATCTAGTGAACAACAATTAGTCCAATTTAGACAAAGGGTAGAGCTCATGAAGGGGAGCACTGGGGAATAAATTGAAAAAAATAGACTGCAGAAGTTATTATGGAGGGCCTTTGAATGCCAAACAATGATCTGACCTCTATATAGTTAATGGAAAGTCATTGAAGATTTGTGAGTTGAAGATGGATGTGATGAGAGCAATGCATTAGAAAGTTTACTCAGGGAAATGTACAGGATGGATTTCCAAGGAATTAGAGGCAAGAAGATCATTTTTTCCACATCTCTCTCCATGAAACTAGAATAAATTTAACTTTTCTGGATCATAGAATTTAAAACTTGAAGGGAAAACTCAAGTAATTTGGTCAATCTCCTTCATGGTTTCAAATAAGGAAACAGAGAAACAGCATAGGTAAAGAAGAAAGTATTGAACTTTGAGTCATAAAACCTAAATTCAAATCCCAGCTCTGCTGTTTTCTGGGCTTTTTTTTTTTTGGAGGGGGGCAAAACATTTAACTTCTCTAGGCCTCTATTCCCTCAACTATAAAATATCAGAATTAGACTAAATCATCTCTAAGATCCCGTTCAGATATGTTGTACTGGAAAGGATTCAATTCATGGATCTCAAACTATTTCATACTCTAAAGTTTTATTTGCATTTTTAACATTTTCCCAATCATTTTCTTAAATTAGAAAATCAATAGAACAATAAATCGATCTCTAATTTGTACCATTTGCTGATTTCCAAGGTGCTAATGCTCACAAATCTTTAACAACCAATTCTCAATGAGCCTGCCTGCATTTCCCTGCTTCCAGATCTAAATCTGGAAGTCCAGAGAGAAGATGCAACTTGTCCAAGGTCAAGTAGCCAGGTTAAGAAAGTTGTGGCCTACCCTCCCACCTCCAGAAATATGTTTTGCCTAGGTGAGAAATATTCTCATGGATTTATTTTACCCTCACCCATTTTCACTTCTTTATCATTGTTTGATCCAGTAGTTATTAGCAAATAGATTAGATTTCATTAGCCACCAAAACAATTTACTTAAAAATAGCAAGCATTTTGATATCAAGTAAATATATCATCTGAAAATGTCACTAACATTTACATTTCATCCCTTTCCACTGTTCCAAAGATGGATGATTTACATATATTCCTATCCCATCGTCAAGGTCCAGCTCTAAAGTTAATCTAGGGAAACTAAAAATCTTGATATAGCAGTTTGTTCATCACATAAGGATACCAAGTCTTCAGGATCAGAAGCCACAGCTGCTTGCCCCAGAAGAAACTCTACCCTGACTTAAGAAAAGTATGGGTATGTGTGTTATCACCTCTATTATTCAATATTATATTAGAAATGTTAACTTTAGCAATAAGAATAAAAAGAAATTGAAGGAATTAGAATTGGCAATGAAGAAACAAAATTATTCAATATTGTATTAGAAAATTTTAGCTTTAGCAATAAGAGAAGAAAAAGAAATTGAAGAAATTAGAATAGGCAATGAGGAAACAAAATTCTCACTATGCAGATGATATGATGACATATTTAGAGCATCCAAGAAAATCAACTTAAAAAACTATTTGAAATAGTTAGCAACCTTAGCAAAATTGCAAGACATAAAATAAACCCACATAAATCATCACTATCTCTCTCTCTCTCTCTCTCTCTCTCTATATATATATATATATATATATATATATATGACCAACAAAGCCCAGCAGCAAGAGTTAGAAATGTCTATTTTATGTAGATAACATAAAATACTTGGAGTCAACCTGACAAGACAAAACCAGAAACTATATGAACACAATTACAAAACACTTTTCACACAAATAAAGTCAAATCTAAATTAGTGGAAAAAATGTCAATTACTCATCGGTAGGCCAAATTAATTTAATAAAAATGGCAATTCTACCTGAATTGAATCACTTATTCAGAGCTATATCAATCAAACTACCAAAAATTATTTTATAGAGCTAGAAAAAAATAGTAACAAAATTCATCCAAAGGAACAAAAGGTCAAGAATATCAAGGAAATTAATGAAAAAAAAATGGAAAGAACAGTGACTTAGTCCTACCAGATTTAAAATCATATTATAAAATGGTAATTGTTCATACTATTTTGTACTGGCTAAGAAATAGAGTGGTGGATCAGTGGAGAAGATTAATTGCAGAAGAAACAGCAGTAAATGAGTATAGTAATCTACTGCTTGATAAACGCAAAGACATCAACTTCTGGGCTAATAATTCACTATTTGACAAAAACTTTTAGGAAAACTGTAAGATAGTATGACAAAAAATGGGCATAAATCCACATCTCATATCTTATACCAAGATAAGATTGAAATGGGTTCATGATTTAGATAATCAGGAGAATAAGGGATAGTTTATGTGTCAGATCTATGAAACAGGGAAGGGTTTGTGACCAAACAAGAAATAGAAAACATTGTAAAATGCAAATTGGATTATTTTGATTGCATTAAATTTAAAAGATTTTGCACAAATAAAAACAATACAATTAAGACTAGAAAGAACATAGAAATCTGGGAAACAATTTTCACAAGTGTTTCTGATAGAGTCATTTCTCTAATAAATACAAATCATTCCCTAATTGATAGTCAAATTATATGAACAGAAAGTTGTCAGATAAAGAAATTAAAATTAGCTATAGCTTTAATGAAAAAAATGCTTTATATAATTATTGATCAGAGAAATGCAAATAAAAACAGCTCTGAGATACCAGCTCACACCTATCAGATTGCATAACATGACAAAAAAAGCAATATTATCAATATTGGAGGGAATTTGGGAAAACTGGGACACTAATGGTGGACAATAATGGACTATTGGTGGAATTTTGAAATGATCCAACCATTTTGGAGAGCAATTTGGAAATATGCCCAAAGGATTGTAAAACTGTATATACCTTTTGATCCAGCAATACCACTAATATGTCTATATCCCAAAGAAATCATTAAAAAGGGGGGAGGGAGGAAAGACCCACACATATAAAAATACTTATGGCAGGTCTTTTTTGTAATCTCAAAGAATTGGAAATTGAAGAGATGCCCTCAATTGAAGAATAGCTGAACAAATATGGTATATGAATATGATGGAGTAAAATTGTTCTGTAAGAAATCATAAGTGCGCAAACTTCAGAAAAGCCTGGAAAGACTTAAACGAACTGATTCTGAGTGAAATGAGCAGAACCAGGAGAACATTATACACATTAATAGCAACACTGTGACATGATCAACTGCAATGGACTTAGCTCCTCTCAGCAGTTCAGTGATCAAGGACAATTCTAAAAGACTTGTGATAGAAAATGTCATCCACATTCAGAAAAAAATCTATGGAGTCTGAATGCAAACCAAAGCATACTCTTTTCACTTTTAAAAATTGGTTTTGTTTTTTCTTTCTCATGGTTTTTTTCCCCTTTAGTTCTGATTCTTCTTTCACAACATGACTAATACTAAAATATGTTAAACATATGTATGTGTACGACCTGTATCAGATTGCTCTCTGCCATGAGGAAAAGAGAGGAGAGGGAGGACAAGGAGGTGGAAAATTGTGGTGCTCAAAAACTTTTTAAAAGATTAATGTTGAAAACTATCTTTATATGTAATTGTAAGGAATAAAATAACTTTTTTTTTTATAAAAGAACAGAGTGAGTAGCAGCAGCTCAAGCAGCTGGTAACAAGTTGGATAACTCTCAGTAGCATTCTCAAGCATGGAACAATGGTCCACCTGTGTAAACTGTGCCTTCTCCAGCTCTAAGAAAGAGAGCATAACTTGGGAGTACATGACTGCTAACCTGTTCCACTTTTATTCCTTTTTATTTTTTTCCTTGTATTACTTTCCAGAACCCTAGTACTAAGGCTAGCCTATTTAAACTTCACAATCTCTGGATTCTAACAATCTCAGGGGAAAAACTTTCATAGGAAAGTTATATTGAAAAGTTCAAATATCGATAAGGTAATGATTCTCCCCTCTTGAACATTTATAGATATTCATCATAAACAATCATTAGTTAACAGTCACAGATCATTAATCTCAATGTAACATGAGTACACAATATAAAACTCTAATGCAAGACAAGAACTATTGTATTATATTCACATGCAGTGACCAAATATATATATATCACATGGTGAAACATAATTCATGCACTTGTAGCTCTGTCACATAGAACTAAGAAGCATAATATGGTGAGAAGCACACAATATAACAAATGCATACATGTATGTGGATGTATACGTGTATATATATATATATATATGCATATATGGTTACATGGATATAAGACAAAGTATTGTGCAACATGTAAAATTATAGGATGTGGTTTCATTTGAAGCATCTATGTATGACATATGCTCTAACAAGTCTCATGAATAATCACATAATCTATCATGCCTTGAACACTATAATTTCCTGTGATCTTTAGCTCAATAGCCCTGGCATGGTTAAGAGTTATCTCTGCTTACCTTCAGACTTTATTTGTAGTGCTTTTCCGGAGAGAGAGAGAGAGAGAGAGAGAGAGAGAGAGAGAGAGAGAGAGAGAGAGAGAGAGAGAGAGAGAGAGAGAGGAGAGAGAGAGAGAGAGAGAGAGAGGAGAGAGACAAAGAGAGACAGAGAAAGAAAGTGAAAAAGAAAAAGAGATAAAGAGAGGAAGAAAGAGAAAGACAGAAATAAGAGAAAGAAAGTGTATGTGAGAGACAGAGAGGAATGGAGGAAGGGAGGAAGAGAGGAAAGGAGGGAGGGAAAGGCAGACAGACTTGTGCTTTGCTCCACAACACTCCTAACATCCCACTCATGCATAGAATACACCACTTCTGGTGATGAGTTTCCTTTCAAACATTCCTTTCACTCTTCAAACACTGGAGAAACATAACAGTTGAGCATTTCTGAATCTTTTCTCAAAGAAGATCTCTACCCCTTGTTGGAGTCAAGTCAACAATGCATTGTTGGAGTGGATGAATACTAAACTCAACTAAACCAAAACTTGCCAAAACAGGTTATATTTGGGACCATTTAATAATGACAGACCAGAGAATTTAGAGAAATCAACAAACACCAGTACCACAATGTCTACCCACAAATCCCCTTAGAAAAATCATGCTCACCTTGACATACTCTACATGTGGGGTGCCTTTCTTATCCAATCCACTGAGACCTAGTCCCTGCATCCACTGGAAAAGTCTTTCTTATAAATATCATTTGTAGTGGAATCATCATCTTAAAGTCTTTTGAAACCAGTGTTACTCATCACGTTTTACTCTCTCTGTCCTCTGACCTCTCCTTGAAGAACTCTGCTAATTATAACAATTTCTGCTTTTCAGTATGATTTCCTTTCTATTCAGTGATGCACAAGCTTGTTCCCAGTTCCTTTTTCCATTGACCTTCAGTTTATGTCCTCCACTGGCATAGGTTCTTTGAATGGCTGTCTTTTAAATAGTCATTCCACACACAGAACACATTTGGGGGCTTCATTCTCCTCTGCTGGGAACTATTGGCAAACTAATCTTAGTATTGCTGAATGCCCTCTGCTTTGTCAAATCCTCTGTACAGTCTCCAGAGATAATCCAACATTGTTCAGTCATATTTCAGCCATGTCCAACACTTTGTGACCCCATTTGTGATTTTCTTGACCTCTGTACTGGAATGGTTTGCCATTTTCTTCTTCAGTTCATTTTAAAGATGAGAATATTGAGGCAAACAGGGTTAAGTGACTAGCTCAGCCTTACATAGCTAGTAAGTGTCTGAGGCTGAATCTGAACTTAGATCCTCATGCCTCCAGGGCCAATACTCTAGGTGGTTCCAGGCCAGCCACCTAGCTACCCTATTCCAACATTGGCATTCTAAGAATTCCAAAATTCTGCATTTTCAGATGCAAAGATGTATATGCAATCAAGTATGAGAATTCTGAAGTTTTCAGCTTCTTCCATTCCCTATTATTCCACTGCACTATTGACCAATATCAGAGACTATCCAGCAAGGCAGTGAGTCCTCCCCAAGAGGTCATCAAATACTCCCCTTGAAAAAGTTCTTAGCTTTGAGTAGGAAGTACCATATATTTGTATTGAACATCCTCTAGTGTACCCCTAAACAGTTGTGAGAGGAAGTGTTGTCTTTCTTCCTAGCAGACTTCTCACTTCATTTTCAATCTAACCTTCCCTCTTCAGGATAATTTTAAACCTTCCTTCTATCTCCTAATCCTCAGTGAGAATTTAGAAATAAGTTTCTCGACATTGCCCTCAACTTCAGTCTCTCTAGGAATGGTGGAATATGCCACTGTTTTGTAAAATTTATAAGATCTGGGATTTGAATCCTGGTAATGTTTCAAACCCAATGCTCACTCTAACATATAGTATTTAGAAATGAAGTTATTGGAGAAATATTGCTATTTCACTCACAAAGAAAAAGGCATTTTAATTGTTTTTGCAATCATAGGCTCAGGTGTTTTGCTAAGTAGAGACCCCTGACTGTTCTAATGAAATTGGAGAGGAACTCTGCAATTCTGCATAATAAAAATCACTTTCTTTGTCTGTTGGAGTTGGTGTTTTCCTGGTATCCTCTTTCTTAAGTCAGCAGGGTGGTCATAAACCAATAGAATGGAATCCAACAGGGAAAAGAAAAGGGCAGTTTTCATGGGCAGGAAAATCCAACAGCTCAAGTAATTCAATATTTCAAGTCTATGTTTTCCTCATTCGAGATACTTTTTCCATCAATGAAAATCATGACCTTTCTATGACTTTGTGGACTCTTATGACTGGGAAAAAAGATCATTGCTCAGGATCCAAACTTTTTAAGACATGCTTCTTAACAATGAATGAATGAGACTAGTTCTCAAATGATAGATGCATGACTGGTTGTTGGACCAATATTGGAAACCTGGTAGAATTTTCGGGATGGACTCTCTATTGGTGCCCAGTCTTGAAAAACCCTGGATCACTTCAATGACATGAAGAGATATTTGGGGAAAAACTATAAGGAACTTCTCAAAAACTCAACCCTGGAAGTCTCTCCAATATGACTTACAATAGTAGAATCTTCCAAAATGGATCCTACATGGATACAGTTTTGGAGAACCCAAGGTTATCTCAAAGCCATAATGTCACGTCAGGAAGAGATATCACTTAAGATATAACTTAAGAACCTCAGAAACTAAGAAGAAGGAAGAGTACAACAAAGAAATTCTCCAATTCCAGCAGCTCCTCATTACAAAATCTTATATTCAATACTGGAAATACAAAGATAAAAATGAATCACTTCCTGCAATTAAGTAGCTTATAAACTTCTATGTGAAAAACATACATCACAAATAATCATGCAACCAAAAAAAATGCTAAGGTAAAAGGAGAGGCAAAATGGCTCAAGAAAATTTGAGGAGGGGAGTAATCTTGTGTTACAGAGCATTGATTACAGAGTTGTTAATGTTTTTACAATCTCAAACAGTAAAAGAAAATAACATATTTCTAGGTAAGTTCTGAATTATTTACATACAAGACACACAGACATAAAGTATTATATGTGTTATACTTTGTGGGTGTTATATGTGTTATAATGTGTTAGTATTATGTGTTATACTTTGTTATAATGTTATGGACTTCTCATCTTTGAATATTTCTCTTAACTGCTAAAATTTTCCTCCAGGAAAACATTTAATTACATAATGCCACTAAGATATATATATATATATATATAGATAGATAGATAGATAGATAGATAGATATAGATATAGATATAGATATATGTATATGTACATATA